>NC_059128.1:164708328-165012943 GCF_020740605.2 Lemur catta | reverse complement strand
TGGAGGGGTGGGGAGCAGAGGGGCAGTGGCAAGGGAAAAGGGGAGTGGAAATCGCATTGCCGGGAAGCCTGAGATGAATGAAATGCCCTTCTTAGCCCTAGTGGGTTGGAGGGTAAGAAACTAAAGAGAAGGTGATTAAAAATGCAAGTGAAATGCCTCCGTGGAACAGTATGATCCTAGTGGAGACTAACCAGCAATGTGGAGCAAAGCTTAGGGTTGAAGAGAGAGACTCAGTTTCTACTGGCTGTGTTAAGGAGTCACGTGGACGAGGCCCCTGTTGGAACAAAGGGGACGGTGGAACACCTGGCCTTGTTTTCCCACTTGTGTAGGTGTCACACTCTGCCTCCTCCCACAGAGAAATGCTCCTTCCCCAGATCTTGATCTGGTGACGCTGCCAATCACAGCTCTCCACTCCCCTGGCCACAGTGAGGGCAGAGGACCCAGGCCCCGCCAGTCACATCGTATGTCCAGTCAGCACAGGGAGGCTCCACGTGAGCACGTGACACACTCAGTCCATCAGGCTCCACTTTGACTTTGTTCATTTGGGCTGGACAACAGATCTTGCCTCCACTCTGCAAATTACCTCAGTGTCTTCCTGGTGTGGGTCCCACACCCGCCCCTGAATCCTTTTCTTGTTTCTTTAGATTTGTTTGGGCTGGTTTCTATAAATTCAAACACACACAAAAAATTCCTTTTTATTTTTTTATTTTTATTTTTTAAATTTCTTTTTTTTAAGTTAGATGCCTCTGGTTCATCCTTTTTATTTTTTAACAAGTCATTTTATAATCATACAATCCATACCTTTTGTAATACATTCAGCCAGTACGAAAAAGCATAAAGAACGCAAGGCCATTTCAGAGTGCCTACCCCTGTAATTTATTTCTGTTTTTCTACATGGGGCTCACAGAACATAGTATGTGCTCTATCATTTTCTAGGGCTATAGAAGCACGGGGAAGATTTACTGAGGTTTATTAATATATGATCTAATATAAAACTAACTTGGTAAATGTTTCCTGGACGCTTCAAGGTATATTCTCTGCTGGAAGTAGTTGCAGACTTTGTTATTTATCTTTTAGGCAAAGTATTAATATATTAATTATATGGTTGATTGTTGTGCCTGGGTTTTTTTTTTTTTCGACTTGGAGTATGGAGATAATAATATTCCTACCTAATAAGGTTGTTTTAGAAGATTAAATATGTTAATACACAAAGAGCTTAGACTAGTGCCTGCCACACTAGGTACTCCCAAAATGTTGATTGTCATCACCACAGACTTTTTAGTTTTATTCAGTTCCTAGATATCCATATTTATACTTTGGCATTTTATCTGTTGAAGGACTGAAGGAAATGTGTTTGTACTCTTCTCAAATTAATCTGTTAATTTCTCCGTATATTTCCAGCAGATTATGTTGTACATAATCTGAAATTGGTGGTAATATGATCATTGTGGATAATCTCTTGATCAATTAAAGAATTCTAGTGCTTTTGACACTGAATTTTGGTATTAATATCATGATGATTTCTTACTTTTTGACTGTAATTCCTGGCATTCTTTGCCATTCTTTCACATTCAGCCAGAATCATATTGCTCTGGCATCTCCTGTGAAATACTGAAATTCAGAGTCTTACCACTTTCAGAAATCAATCAGTACTGTCTCATTTCCCCAGCAAAATTAGCACATTTTTGTTTCACTCTCAGTCCTCCATACTATCTTTTACTACAATGATCTAGAATTTGTCA
Organism: Lemur catta; assembly: GCF_020740605.2. Classification (NCBI taxonomy): domain Eukaryota; kingdom Metazoa; phylum Chordata; class Mammalia; order Primates; family Lemuridae; genus Lemur; species Lemur catta. The sequence continues at coordinate 165,011,201 of NC_059128.1, read as the reverse complement.
CTAGCATATTAATCAAATTATTAAGTTTTACATTACACGTATTTCCTCTCAATTGGTAACATTGTTTGACAGCCATGATTAACACAATTACATAGCACTGAATTTGTACATAATAGGAGACACTGCTCAAAACCGGCTCACATATTTCTTATAATTTTCCTGTTCGTCAGTTCTTTACTTTTGATTCAGGTGGTACATTGCTAAAAAAATAAATAAATAAAAAATAAACCACATGAATTGTTTTCCAGATAAAGTACATGGGTAATATCCATGCTTTTTGAATTTCAGTTTGGATTGATATGAAGTTTTCACTATTGCCAGTGACCTAACCCTCCTACCTTACAAATGTCCTTGACATGAAAAATATTCTGATTTTTTTTTTTTTTTTTTTTTTCAGTTTTTATCTCCTACCCCGCCCCCAACACAGTGAGCACTGCCAGCCTGCGATGTGGCATCCTTCAGTTTAGGGAAGTTTTCTTTTGGTTCCCTCTAAAATGTTGTTCCTACCAACATGTGTTCTGTCTGTTAATATTTTCCTTCTATCAATCAACCAAACTCTGGATTTCGGTTGTCTGATCTCTATATCTACCATGTTCTCTCTGGTCGCTTAGGTTTGTCCTTTTCTTAGGGTTCTAGGGGATTTTCTCAAGCCTGCTCTCCACATCAGAGGTAGCTTTTCCCAGAGTCGATGATGCTCTTTGCTGTTTCTAGCACAATGTTAAGTCCTCTGTTAGAGAGATCATCTCCCCACCTCCTCTCCTTGGTGCTGCCGGCTGTTGCTGCATGTCTGTCTTTTCTTTCATCTCATTCCAGTGTCCATGATCTGCTTCAACTCCCTGAGCAAATATTGCTTCTGCTCCTCAGAATACACCTTCCAGAGAATGCTCTTTATCATTTACATATGGTGTTCACATCCCTTTCTATTTGGTAGTATTTTTGGAACAGAGCAAATGTGGATATTTCCTGTTTACTTAAGTTAATTGGAGGCAATTCTTCTGCTCTTTGGCTCACAAACAAGCAGGGGATCAGTCACCTGTTCTCCCCTCCCTGTTCACCTGGCCCTTGCCTACATCCACAGCCTGAAATCAGTGCTGGATAACAGGATGTTCTGAATGTACTAGCTCTGTGTTTCAGACACCTGAAGACAGTGGGAGCTCTGGGACTGTGAGTGAGAACAGTCCTGCCTGGGACTTCTTTCTCCAGGGGCTTCTATAATTGTTGAAAACTCTGGCCAGGGGTTGTCATCCTGCATGGAAGGAGGGCATCCTTTGCCACTGCATCAGCTGAGAATGCTTGTGGAGGGTAACATGCCCACGGTGAAGGGATGGGGGCAGTTTGGGTTTGCATCTGTGCATCAGGGTGAGCAGGGCACTGTGGAGAAAGGCCTAGACACACAGACTCGTGTAACAACCTCAGGGTGCTCGGTTTCAACTTTTATGGAACAAAGTTGTGAGTTGTTTTTCAGTTGCCATGGACCCCCAGGTTGAAGGTCATGTAACCTGGGCATGCCCAGATGAACCCAGTGTGCAATCGCAGGTGGATCCTAAGTGCCTGAACCAAAGATCCAGGAGTGATTTAAGAAGCGGACACTGTATAGCACGATCCAGGCTCCAGACAGATCAAGCCTTGGCATTACCCTATGGCAGGATCCAGTCAGATCACACATCATTATTCTCTGACTATAAAACTTGCCTCAACCTCCAGCTCAGGGGAATGGCAGATTTGATTCCTACTCCTGTCTTCCTGTTCAGGCCGCCTGACAATAAACCTTTCTCCCCGTAAACACCAAGTGCTTTAGTGTTTGCCTTCCCATTGGGCAGATGAAAACAAACCCAATTTGTCTCAGATACATTCCCTCTGTCTGGGAGCTGTTTGGTGAGGAGCTTCCTTTAGGTGTTGCACGTCCTTCAGTATGTCGTTTTGCTATTGCTGCTTCGTGAGTGTAAGAGGTACTTTGAGTTTTCCTCTCTGCCCATCTGGCCTCTGTGGTACTGCCTCCACCCCTGGAGGGAGCCTGAACTGCCACATTTGGCCAAGTCAGAAAGGAAGTCGGGGGACCAGAGAGAAGGCCATGTGGTTTTTCTTTGTGGGATCTGGGACCTTAAGACCATGGGGCAGTTTCCCTTCCCTCTGCCCTTCCTATACTCCTCTTCCTCAGAATTGAGTGTTAAGTATACGCCACTCAGCTCCAGCTCTTCTGCACTTTTCTGAAGGGTGGAAGGTCCAGCATCTTTTCTTTGGCTCAAATTCTGATGCCATCCAACATTTGCATAGTCTAAAAGTTTTTCCCTGTATTTTTGCCCTTTGCCGCCTGTTCATTTTTCTGTTTGAGATACAGGGTTTTAAAAATGTTTCTGTTAATAAACTGAAATCATAGAAAACCTCTCATTCCCCCCTCTCCTTGCCCCTTGTCTGTCGGTTTCACTGGGCCCAAGTAAGTGGGGAAGGAGGCAGACACTCTGTCCTCAAATGTTCCAGCTGAGAAGCTGCAGCTTTGCCAGAAACTGAGGGACCGAGAAGTAGTTGGCTCAGGACAGCGTGAAGCCTGAAAGTGTTTACCCTGAACCAGCAGCAGCACACTTGAGGGAAAAATACAATGTTGAAAAGTGGGAGCATCCTCCCAATTATGCTGAAAGAGAGAAATATGTGTATGGGGAGAGGTAGCAGGGGCCACTCACATTCCATGAAACAAACGTGCTAAGAAGCAGGAAGCAAACGTGGCATCCTGTACTTAAATAGTGCTGGGAACATCTCTCCAAGCCTATCCCATGTGCTGCCTCATTTGACCCTCACCACAGGAATCACAGCTCATCAACCAGATAAGGAGAAGGAGGTCAAGTGCTTGGCTGAAATTCATCACAGCACTTCCTGGGGAGTCAAAGACTAAAAAGAGCTTCCAACTTCTTTCCATCCCAGATGATTGGGAAAGCTTAAGTGGCCATCCTCCCTGGCTTTACTCAAACCCCAGGAGGGTCAGAGGAAGAAAAATGCAGAGTCTGAGCTTCTATCACCTCCCACCTGCCTGTCCACTGCAGGGACTAGGTGAGAGAAAGGAACTCAAACCCCAAACCCCACAGCAATAAAACGCTTTGAGGCTGGCTCACTGAGAAGTAATCTGCAGACTTGGACGGTATATTTGTGGGATGACACAGGAAACACATGGCTTCTCCCCATTATCCATTTCCAGAATATTAAACAAACAAACAAACAAAAAAACCAGAATTGAATATGGTACTCACGGCTGGCCCAGATCACACCCCAGGATGAGTTCTGGGTCCTGATTTGCCTAGGACCGGACCCTGAGGTAAGGGGTATGGTAGTGGTGCAGTCAGGGGTGAGCCGCCCTGATCTCCCAGCCTCAGGGTCCTGCCTCCCTTCAGAGATGGCAGTGGGCCCAGATGAAGCTGGTACAGGCTGGGCCCTTGAGAGCCACTCCAATGTCCATTACCACCAACCAGCCTACCCTGACAGTTTATTCTAGATAATGGTTGACGAAGGGGTCAGGGCTAGGTTAGGAGAAAAAGGCAGAGTAATCAGCCCCTCTAGGATCTATGTGATCTCCACAGCTAGTCTTCTACCAGCCACCCTCATTCTTCAAAGGGCAAGAACTGCCAGTGGAGCCCACATGGTTCTGCATTGAGCTTCCAGACCACCACCCACCCTCCCTTCCTCAAAAGCCCCTCTCCTGGGAGGTGCCGTCCTGTCACAAGCATTTTCTCCTCCTGGCAGCTGCCATTGGTCACTTCTCTTGCTCACCAAGGATGCTGGCTCCTAGGTCACACTACTTCTCAACATCTCTGGGTTTCTTCCCTCATGACCTACCTGGATGGTCTTCCTCACCTCTGGCCTCACTATCCCTGCATTCCATCATTTTGTGCCTAACCTCCTAGCTCTGCCCAGGCATCCCAGGTACGACCGAAGGCTCTCCCTCTACTCGAGATTGCTCTGCCTCTCAATTTGCACACCACTCCTCTCTGGCTAAAATACAACTTCCCACCCAACTCTTCACCATGTTGGAGTTTCTCCCCCATCAAGATCTTTCCAATTTCACCTCCTATCTTCTTTTCCCATCTCAGCCACATTAAACTTTAGACTCTACATTGTATCACTACAATTTCTCCTGTGCATGTCATCTTAACTCCCTGGCATCTGTCTCCCTTTTTTGTACTGCTCAGGCAAAACCCAGATCTGCAGTAAGTCTCTCCATCCCAGCTGCTAAACTCCGATGAGGGGAAGACAGGTGAGTATACAAACCCCTCAAACGCACACATACCACTGTGTATCCACTATCCTAAACTGACCATGTCGTAGCTCAGCTTTGTCCTACCGTTCCGCTATGTTTCCTTAATCAACTTGCTTTTCCATACCAAGGTGAATGTTCACGTCATACCTTCCAAGAACATCCTCCACTCACATACAGCTGATGTTCTCACTTCATTTCACCAAGAAGACATTCAAACTCCGTTACCATCCACCATTCATTTCACCATCCTAATGCTCTATACTTGCCCCATCCTTTTGTTCTGGAGCCCATTATGCTGCAGGATTGTCTCCCGTCCTCATAGATGTCCCATCACTCCTTTCTCATGGACTGTGGCCCTCAAGAATCGCTCTCTTCACCCCCCAGCTCTCTCCACTCGCCATCTGGACCGTTGCCATCAACATCCACGTGCTCTGACCCCCACCTCAAACACACCCTTGACTCCACAGCCTTCTCTAGTTATCACTCTATGCCCCTTTACAACCAACTGCTCACACTGCCCCCTCCCCCAGTTTCCATTCGCTCAACCCATTCCAGTCTGCCTTGGCACCCACCCCTTCCTCAAATTGCTCCCATTAAGGTCATCAGACACCTCATGCTTCTAAATCCAGTGGATAGTTCTGTCCTTATTTTATTGAAACCCTCAGCAGTACTCTGCATGGTCTACTTTCTTAAACAGCATCCCCTCTCCTCTTGGTCTCCTTCTACATACCTGCCTTCTCCACCCAAAGCTTAAGGGTGGACTTCCAAGGGGCTTGTCCTTAGCCCTCTTCTTTTTCCCTCTCCATGGACCGCCTCATCTAGTCCAATAAAGTTTTCAGACTGTCTTTATGCAGATGACTGACAAATTCATGTCTCAACATGCCCCAGTGCCTACCTTGATCCTGTTTTCTTCCAAAGCTTTTTCACCCACCCCTCAGCCTATCCCTTCTTCTATAACTTGTGCCTTCACACAAAACCTACAAGTCATCTTTTAATCCTCTTTCTTCCTCACCTCCCTCCTCCCACAAGTCCACCACTGCTCCTGTCACTGCCACTAGCAGAGTGTCTCTCAAACACATCGTCTCTGCCCATCTCCACTGCCTCCTCCCCCAGCCTGGCCCAGATCATCAGCATCTCCCATGTGAGCTACAGTGGCAGCTCCCTCTGTCTCCTCCGTACTCTCCTAGCCCCTCCAGTCCATGTTCCACACAACACTGGGGTTGGCTTCCTTGAAACATAGACCAGGCCCCTCCACATGGCCTGTAGGGCCCTGTCACACTGGGCTCCCGCCTACCTCTCCAGCTGTATCTCCCCTGGCCTGCTGTAGTCTAATCACACTGGCTTTTTCCCATTTCTAGAACATGCCCCACTAGGTTGAAGTTGGCTACCAATTCTTTGCTAGTCTTCTGCACCACTCCTCATGCCTCATCAAGAAATGGAGTCTAAGTTCCTTACCTTCTAATCTTGGGTAGACTTAGAGTTCTCTGGGATCTTTGAGTCACTGTGTAGGAAATTCATCTACCAAGACCACTGTGTTGGTGAGGCCAAATATGGGAATTCTGGCCCCACTTGAGTTCAGCCTTCCAGCCATCCCTACCAAGGGGCCAATCCTGTGACTGGAGCTTTTTTGGATACTCCAGATAGCTCCTATACACAAGTTCAATACCATCTGGCCTCTTCTGGCAATCTGTATTAGAGTCACGTAGAACAGAATTACCCAACTGGGCCTCATCCAAATTTCTGATCCATAAAATCTTGAAATACAATAAAATGTTTGTTGTTGGAAGCACTAAGATTTGGGATGTTTTGCTAAGATTCTGTCTACCTCAGGGCCTTCACACATGCTTCTCTCTGGAATATTCTTCCCACACTTCTACCTGGCTAGTTCCTTCTCCTCCTTCAGCTTATATGTTCCCCAAGGAGGGCCCTTTAGACCACTCATACTAAAAGTTAAAAGTACGAAAGTGAGACTGTATCAGTTCCTTGTTTATTTCCTTCTCAATAGTTAAGTAACAAGTAAGTAGGCATTACAATTAAAATGATTAATCTTCTCTTCTCTTCTAGAACAGGCATTGACAACCTATGGCCCAGAGGCTGGCCAGCTGCTTTTTTAAAAGTTTTACTGGAACAGAGCCACACTCATTTGTTTATGAATTGTCTGTGTGCTCTTGATACGGCAGAGTTATTAGTTGCCAAAAAAACCCATGTGGTCCACAAAGCCTAAAATGTTTATACCCTGGCCCTTTTAAAAAATATTTGCTCACCCCTGCTCTAGAGTCTTGGAAAGCAAGGGCCTATGACTCTCTGCATCTTTTATACTACCTGGCATTTAATAGGTACAAAATAAATATCTGCTGAAAGAAGTGAAGAACCTCAAGGCCAAGCTATAAGTCTCTTTCTATAATGGAAGGCTCTTTTTGGCACAACAGGGCTAGACAGGGGTTAGGTCAGTTCCCTTCTGATGTCCCCAGAGTCTAAGGGGTCCCAGGATGAAAGCTCCGGAGGAGAGGCACCAGGATTCGTAGGTCTCAGGTCCATGCTAAGTTCAAGGAGACCTAGCCACTTCATTACTCCTTCTCCTCAATTTCAGGGGAAGAAAAGGATTGGGGACTGGCTGAGACCCTCTCCTACCTTTTAGAAGCCAATTGCTTTGGTCAACCCTCAGACAAGGGTATGACTACTTTCAGAAAGCAAAGAGGGTCCTCTGCTTCTCTATCCTCCCCACCAAATATAGACTGGGCTAGACGCTGGAGAGCAGCCACAGAGGAATGTGGGGAGAGACCTGCTATTGCTTTGGAAGATCCTTGCCATCAAGGAGCAGGGTATGGTAACAAACGCTACTTCCTGGACAAACAAGACTCGAAGGGGGATAGGTGTGAGGTTGTGTGTGCAAACATACAAAGAGGAGGCAGGCTATGAAAATCTGCAAGAGCCCCTGGCATGAGCTGTGGATTTTTGCCTCTGATGCCCTGAGTTGGAGGGTCTGCTGCTCAAAACATACTGTACACACTGATCCTTATTTTAATCTGATATCATCTATCATCTCTTAGGCCAGAAGAGAAAACATTCTCCTTTCCCTCCCTCCCTCTTTAGTACCAAGGTCCTTATCTCAGGTTCCATGGGTCCACGGAGGGTTGCCTCTAGTGACGAGCTGGGAACTTAAGGCCTGAGACTGAGCCAGATTCCAACAGTCCCAAATCCTGGAGGGCTTCCAGTAGCTGCTCCCGGGCAGCACCAATAAAGGAATTCTCCAGAAAGGTAGGCAGGCCTCCCACACCATCCCGCAGGGTATACAGTGGTACCCGAACCAGGCCCAGCACCTGTAAAAGGAAGGAAACAGGACACACTGGGACCACAGGTAGCTGATCCCATTAACTCTACCCTTTCTCCAGCAGATATTTTAGAGCAGAGACCTCACCCTTTAACATGAAGCAGAACCAGGCCTAACCTCATACCTCACTAAGCCTAGTGGGTGTGACCCAGTACAGGCAAATGACCAAAGATAGGCTATTCAGCTTACTGTTCAACTTCAGTGGCTCCTGCCTCAAGGATGCATACATAGCTCTATAGGACTGGTTGTCAAAATGTGGTATTTAGGTTACCTCTATTAGCATTATTTTCTAACATTTGAAAAATGCAAATTCCCAGTTTCCGCCCTCTTCCCCAAGCAGTTTTGGTAGTAGCTACTGTTGTAAAAATCTCCCCCAGATGATTCTGATCCTTGTCAAAATTTGAGAACCGGCCTCATATACAATGTTTCCCTACTCCCCTAGCCTTAAATATTAGGGCCACATCTTCCTAAGGAAAACAGAGGCTCGACAATAAGGGACAAGGGTGGATGCCTAGCCATGATCACATTATCAATAGAGAGAAGTAGAGAGACTAGGATGGGTATAGTATAGAAAGCTCTCTCCAGAGCCCAGGAAAGGGATGGTGGAGAGAGACCTTGCAGGGAGCCGAGGTTGGCAGTATCATCCAAATTAGAGATGACCAAGATGAAACTAAACCAAGAAAATGAGAAAGAGGGCAAGGTCAGAGCAGCAAAGACCTCTCTCCTCCCTCCCAGGATGGTTTCCAGGGGTAGGGAAAACGCTGGGGGGAAGGGAAATCAGGTATGGGACAGGGTCCCAGACTGGCCCCACCTCCAGCCCGTGGTCCTTGGCTCGTGTTGCGCCAGTCTCCACTGCCAACAGCTGCTCGAGCGTCAGACGCTTGGCATAAAAGTGGGCCACCACGCGCGGCCCAGACCCTGCGTGCGAACTGCGGTAGTCAGCGCGTTCCACGCGGAAGGCAGCGGCCGCCTCACCCAGCTCCTCGCGCAACTCGCGGTTGAGCCCGTCCTCCAGGCTGCTGTCCTGCGTGTCCACGAAGCCACCGGGGAAACCCAGGCGCCCATCGAAGCGCATCTGCATCTGCGGGAGGAGGAAGCGGGTATAGGCAGAGACGCCCCAGGGAAACGCCCCAGGGAGGGTGCAGGGCAGGGGGGGAGTGACCGGCAGCGCCCCCTCCTCACCAGTACGGCGTAGCGCAGCGGGATGCGGCCGAAGAGCATGCCAGGGTCTGTAGCATAGAGAAGAGCGTGACACGCATGCCGCCACCCAGGCCCCAGCGCCAGGGCCTCGGCCAGCTCCAGCCTGCGCGCCCCGGCCATGGCCGGACGCTGCCCCTGCGCTGTCCCTTTGGCCACGTGAGTAGGTGGGCGGGTCTCACCGCAGACCAATCCGAGCACGAGCGGGGCCGCAAGGGCCAATCCCAGCGGGGCCCAGGGGCGGAACCTAGTCTCATTGGGGCGGAGCGACGCGACCGACGGCAGCCAATCGGAGCGGGGCTTGCAGACCAGGCTGTGGTCCCAGCCCCTTGGACCCTCGGGAAACCGAAAGCCGCCTCTGGGTTGGGCCTCCTGCGGGGCGGGGCTTGCAGGTGTGGTCCCTGCCGTGAACCTGGAGCTCGGCAGGTAAATACGTACCTGCCTCCCAGTCTGGAGCCAGTGGGAGTGTCCCTTAGGGTCCAGAGAGCTGAGAGGATCCTAAGTTTTTGTAGCCTGAGCAGGATTTAATTACAGAAGCGTCCTGGGAGCCTCAGGAGCATACAGAGCGTTCAGCGAACTACCTTTGGTCTGGACTGGGTGGTGCAGGAAGCCTAGGTTTGGGGCTAGGAAGGAAATGAGGCAGGGTTGGCTTCAGAGACCGTGGCCTACCCTGGGGACATGGCGATGGGGAGGCACGATGGTGTAAGGAGGATCTTGAATGGTGGATTCGAGGAGACTGGGGGACTAAGTGAGTGCGGGGGTTGGGGGAGCGTTGGGCTGGCGTTAGTTCAGATACTCTGCACTGTTAGTTCAGATATTCTGGACCAGGTGGAAGTGGTGTCACTTTCCGAGAGGGGGATGAAGGAGGGGACTGGGCATTAACAAATGTAGTTCTAGTCAGGCACTGGGGTGGCCTTAGCCACTGGGCAGCTGGTTATGCGGGTCAGATGCACAGGAAGTGGCACATGGAGAAGTCACAGGGTCAGTGAGATTTTTGTTGGGAAAGGTGGGCGTGGGGGGAGCTGTGGGTGGAACCCTGTGGCACAGGAAGGGGAGTGAGGAGGAGCAGGAGTAGAGGAAGCCCGCTTGGCTTTCTACACTTTACCTTTGAGCTTGAAGGAGGGCGGGGGACAGTTGCATTACCCTCCCTCAGGGCCGGCGGCTATTCAGGGCCTGATGGTGAGGAACAGGGGTTCGGGATTCCTCACTCCAGGCCAGGTGTTCCTCAGCCTGCAGATTGCGCCCACACCAGGAACCAATATTATACATTAGACTGCAGCAGGCAACTTCTTGAGGGCCTGGGCATAAAGGCACAGCCTGTAAGTGACAACACATGATGGGAAAGAGGCCAGAACGCACTCAGACACAGGCTTGTGTCCTTAACAAGCTGCTTGACTCTCTCAGATCCTGGTTGCTCATCTGTTAAATGGAGATGATACCAACCTGTTAGGGACATGGAGAGATGGAAGGCACTTAGAGCAGTGCCAGACACAAAGTACATGTAGCCATTCTTAGAGTCGAGGGAGGGGGCTCAGCGCTGTGTCTCATGTCAAAGACCCCAGGGTTTGAACTGAGCCACACTCATGAGGCCTCAGTACCCCAAGGGCATATTAGTCCTGTATGGCATAATCTTTCCTAGCTTAGTCTTCTGAGTTGCAGGGCAGAGATGCCATGTACTAACATCAGGCACCTAGATCAAGGTGATGAGGCTGTGGGTGTGACACAATTGCCATTAGCCTGCTAGAGTTCTAGGGACCTTGGAAATTGCCCTGGTTTAACATTAGAGTCCCTTTGCACAAAGCTTATGAAAACTTTACAAAAACTGCCTATTTCAGGGTCCAAGGTCAGACCAATTGAATCAGAATGTCTGGGGGTGGTTTGGGGACATAAGTAGTTTTTAAAATGTGTTTCAGGCCACTATTAAACAACCAGAGTGGAGAATTAGTGCCTTCCCCTTCCCCTGGCATTCCAGTCGTGACTTGGTTTCTCTCCTAGAGGGCTATCTTTAGGAATTTACAGAGTCAAACATGCCCTTTTCAGAGCTTCAAGCTGTTCTTTCTTTCTTTCCTTGTTGCTGGAGGAAGCTTTTAAAGGTGGACTCAGCTTTCTAAGGCAACATGAAAAACTACAAAACCAAGGCAACTGCTATACAGGAATTAATAATTAATTCCTGTATAGAACCAGTGCTGTTTCTGGATGAATGAATATGAAAGCCCTCCAGACCCCCCCAACCTTGCTATCTCTTTCAAATTGCTCTTGGCCTCTGCCCTGCCTCCCCACTCCCACCAACCACCCCCAATTCCATTCTCCTGAGACAGATTGCCCAGGAGTCAAGACTGGAGGTAGAAGGCTTAACCTTGTGCCTCTAGAGCTGCTTCAAGTTCACAGTGGTACTCAGAGACAAAATAACTCAGTGGTCAGCCTTGAAGGATGATAAGGAACAAATTCGTTATCTTAAAATTAATGAGGAAAAGAATTAAGCATTTATCCTGTCTTTTTTATATGGGCTCTTCCTCAGGGTTACATAATAATGGATGAGAGGAAATTTCTCTTATAGAAGTATTCCAGCTAATCAATGAAAAAAGAGCCAATCAAAATTCTACCATTTTTTAAACTTTAAAGAATTCTTGGACCCCAGAGAATGATCATCAATGGCTGTTGACATCATGAAAAGACAGTTGTTATATACATTATGACAAAAGAACACACTACCACTTATGAATTGTTCTTACCAAAACACTGAGCTGTATTCTTGATGTCGCTGATAAATAACAAGATCAACAAAATTCATCGTGTTATTTACTGATACATATAACAATTTGTAAGAAATACAAAGGAATAACTTTTTAAAATAGCAGGAAGAGATTAGAATGATCCATGTAGTAGTGGATTAGAATTTGAAACATCAGTATGAATTCATATTTGGCTTGATACAGGTAGAGATGGCTACATATAGAAATATGGATATACGTGTATATATAGAAGGGTTAGCATACACACTTATATTTGCTTTTCTGTCACCTGAGTTCACCTAGATACAATCATACCCTAGGAAAAACAAAGACACCCAGTGTCCGGATCTTGGTTTCTAGCATTATTTTCCATAAAAGAAATCAAAGCTCCTTGGAGAAATGGCTCATTCCAGCATTAGGTAAGGAATATACATGATGAATACACCATAAGCCTGAAGCTACAATTTAAGGAATTTCAGCAAATAAAAAGGGAAAAAAGCTGTATTGATAGGAGTATGTCAAAGGAACAAGGGCACAGGAGTCAACTGAAAAAGCTCCTAATGGCCAAAGCTGAAAAATTTTGAGCAACCAAATACAGTAGTGATGGATTATAACCCAAAGTATAAAATAACTATCTACAGGTCCCTCCTGACTTAACTATTAATAAATTAAGCATTACTAAATACTTAATTAGAAAATTAATGGGGAAGGAGAGAAAAAAGTCCCATGCAGAAAAATTGGAAATAATTTATGTAGCTACTCTGCCTCAAGGAGGTGGACCATAACTCCCTACTCCTTAAGTGTAGATTGTGAATAGTGACTTCAATCCAAAGAGCACAGTATGGAAATGGGAGAGGAAAGGAGTAACTTTATAACTTTATGGAGAAACTTGACAAACACTGCCTTGTTCAGGTGATCAAGGTCAACATCGACACTGATAACTCATATTAAGAATGTACGCTTAATATGATGTAATGAAAATGGTGCTTTTGTCTGTGGTTTTCCTCCCAAAATAACATACCCCTGTCTAATCCTGACAAAAACATCAAATAAATCCCCAGTGGAGAAACATTCTACAAAATACCTGACCAGTAAGCCTCAAAATTATAAGTCATTGTCTTAGTCCATTAGGGCTGCTGGAACAAAATACCATAGACTGGGTGGCTTATAAACAACAAAAATTTATTTCTCACAGTTCTGGGGTCTGGGAAGTCCAAGATCAAGGTGCTACCAGATTCAGTGTCTGGTTAGGGCCCACTTCACGTTCATGGAAGACCTTGTTGCTGAAACCTCATAGGTGAGAAGGGGTGAGGGAGCTCCCTGGGGTCTCTTTCATAAGGTCACTAATCCTATTCATGAGGGCTCCGCCCTTATGACCTAATCGCCTCCCTAAGGCCCCACCTCCAAATACCAGTACATTGGGGGCTAGGATTTCAACATATGAATTTGGGGGGAACAAAAATATTCAGTCTATAGCAGTCGTAAAATACAATGGAGTTCTGAGGAACTCTCACAACAAAGATGAGCCTAAGCAGCCGTGACAGGACTAAATGGAACATGGTATCCTGGAGCAAAAATAGGACATTACAGAAAAACTAAAGAAACCTAAATAAAGTACAGACTTTGATTAATGATAATGTGTCAATATTGGTCCATTATTGTAAGAAATGTTCTATAACAATGTAAGATGTTAATTATAGGTTAAACTAGGAGGAGTATTTGGGAACTATCTGTACTATTGTCACAAATTTTCTGTAAATATAAAACTTCTGAAAAATCGTTTATTTTTTTTTAAATCAAGAGAATACCATTAGTAAAATATAGACTGAAGAGAAATTTATAGGACAAGTGACCTGGTTTCTTTAATAAATGAATTACAAGGGAAAAAGAGACATGGGACAGAACCTATATATTAAAAAAGATTGAGGCTGGGTGCAGTGGCTCAGGCCTGTAATCCGAGCACTTTGGGAGGCAAGGTGGGAGGGTAGCTTGATGCTAGGAGTTTTAGACCCGACTGTTCAACACAGAGAGTCCTGTCTCTACAAAACATTAGCTGGGCATGGTGACATGGGACTGTAGTCGCAGCTACTTGTGAGGCTGAGGCAGGAGGATCGCTTGAGTCCAGAAGTTGGAGGTTACGGTGACCTATGATTTTGCCACTGCACTTCAGCCTGGGCAACAGATCTAGACTCTGTCTCAGAAAAAAAAAAGAAAGAAAGAAAGAAAGAAGAAGGAAGGAAGGAAGGAGATTGAGGATACAGATAAATTGAAGTAATTGGGCTTTTTTGGTTTCTAATTTGTACAAACTCAAAGAAAAAGTCAAACAGGAAAATGTGAATACTGATTAGATATTTTACATATAGGAATTATTAATAATTTTTTGAGGTGACAATTGTGGCTATGTTTTGTAAGGGTTCCTTATCTTTTAGAGATACAGACTGAAATATTTATGAATGACACAATAAAAATAATTCAATGAGGGAGAAGAAGCTGAGGGTATAAATAAAATACGATTGGCCATAAAATGATAATTTTTGAAGCTGGGTAATGGATCCATTAAGAACTTACTATGCTATTCTCTTTACTTTTATATAGCTTGATGTTTCCATAGTAAAAATTTAAAAATAAAAATATCTTTGGCTTCTCATGAAGTTAAAGGTAAAGGTTACATTTACATTTGAATAAAGCTTTGCATTTCACAAAAACCTTTCACAGATAGGATCCCTTTGGATCAAAAAAGAGGAAGAGAGAGATAAGAATTTCACTTTTTAAGCAGGGAGAAGCCTACAACCAACATCTACCATCTGCCAGGTAGTTTTACACCATTCCACTTCATCCTCATGAGATTTTCCAGGTGCCTCAAATGCAGAGACAAAATTGAGCACCACTGATTTAGAAGAATATACAATGCGGGAGCAGGGAGGAGATACCACCAGCAGAGATCTACCAGCTAGAACCATTTGGGGTTTATCCCAAAGGACTTCCTGTAAAGACAATCCACCTATTGAAGGACACTTTGTTTTTTTCCAATTTGAGGCCATTAAAAAGAATACATCAAAGAGATAGACCCCAATGTAATAATCCTTGGAGACCTCAACACCACACTTTCAGCATTGGACACATCATACAGACAGAAAATAAAGAAACACTGGACTTAACCTGTACTATATACCAAATGGACCTAATAGAGATATTTATTGAATATTTCATCCAAAAGGTGCAGAATACACATTCTTCTCCTCAGCTTAGGGATCATTCTCAAAAATAGAGCATATGTTAGGCCACAAAACAAGTCCTAACAAATTCAAAAAAATTGAAATGTCAAGCATTTTCTCTGACCACAATGGAATAAAACTAGAAATCAATAACAAGAATAACATTGGAAATTATACAAACACATGGAAGTTAAACAATATGCTCCTAAATGACCAGTGGGTCAATGAAAAGATTAAGAAGGAAATTAAGAAATTTCTCAAAACAAATGAAAATGAAAGCACAACATATCAAAACCTAGGGGATACAGCAAAAGTAGTACTAAGAGAAAAGTTTACAGCAATATGTGCCTACATCAAAAAAGTAGAAAAGCTTCAAATAAACAAATTAACGATGCTTCTTAAATAATTACAAAAATAAAAACAAACCAAACCCAAAATTAGTAGAAGAAAAAGATACAATAAAGATCAGAGCAGAAATAAAATTGAAACAAAAAAATACAAAAGATCAATGAAACGAAAAGTTGGTTTTTTTAAAAGATAAACAAAATTGACAAACCTTTAGCCAGATCAAGAAAAAAAAAAAAAGAGAGAAAACATAAATACATAAAATCAGAGATGAAAAAGGAGGCATTACAATCGACACTGCAGAAATTCAAAGGATCATTGGAGACTACTATGAGCAACTTCCATATGTTTGTATAATTTCTAATAAATTAGAAAACCTAGAAGAAATGGATAAATTCCTAGACACACACAACCTATCATGATTGAACCAGGAAGAAATCCAAAACCTCAATAAATCAGTAAGAAGTAACAAAACAGATGCAGTAATAAAAAGTCTCCCGTCAAAGAAAAACCCAGGACTTATGACGTCACTGCTAAACTCTACCAAACACTCAAAGAAGAACTAATAGCAACCCTATTTAAACTATTCCATAAAATCCAGGAGGAGGGAATACTCCCAAATTCATTCTATGAGGCCTGTATTACCAATACCAAAACCAGAGAAAGGCAAAACAAAAGCAGAAAACTCTAGGCCAATATATCTGAGGAGATGCAACTACCCTCAACAAAATATATAAACTGAATTCAACAACAGATTAAAAAGATTATTCATCATGATCAAGTGGGATTCATCCCAGGGATGGAAGGATGGTACAACATTCAAATCAATCAATGTGATACATCATATCAATAGAATGAAGGATAAAAACCATAGGATCATTTCAATTGATACTGAAAAATCACTTGATAAAATTCCACATCCCGTCATTACAAAACTCTCAAAAAACTGGGTATAAAAGAAACATACCTCCACATTCCTCATGAGGAAACCCAGACAAACCCAAATCAAAGGACATTTTACACAATAATCAGTATGCATTCTTCAAATTTCTTGAGGTCAAAAAATGTAGAGAAAGGCTGAGGAATTCGTCCAGATTAAAGGAGATTAAAGAGACATATAGTACTGGATTTGATCCTGAACTAGGAGAAAAAATAACTATAAGGGATATTAATGGGAGAATTGACTAAATTTGAGTACACACTGTGGGTTAGATAATATTATTTCAATATTAAATTTCTAATTGTTATAAAAAAAAGAATACAAATAAGCAAAGCCCCTCCTCTACCACTAAAGCTAAGGGCAGGCAGATATGTCCTCTCTGGCTCTTGGGTGCTAGAAAGGATGCTTATGACCAAAGCACAGCAAATAAGATGCTCTTGATCAGGACATTGATTTTGGAGAGGTGACACAAGGTAGATGATCAGAGTTAAGGGTCTAGTGGCATAGTAATGAATGTAGTGACCACTGGTGGTGCCAACGGCATAATGGCCACTGTCCAGTGGGGAAGGCTCAGGTGGCAGCACCCTAAGCCTACTATCCCTGGCAAGATGCTGGCTGTGCCTCGCCAACACTCGTTCCTGCCTCATCCTGGTTCTCCAGCCTCCCAACGAAACTGTGAGCTTCCCAATGCTTTTCTGATAAATTAAAATGTTCCATAAATACACTAGCATCCATTTCTGTTGTTTCTAACCAAGAACACTGATGAGAATATGAGGACAACATATACTAATCAAAGAGTCACACACAAAGGAATGATAAAAATCTGCAATAAGCGATTTGAAGAAAAGGTGCCTGGGTGAAAATAATCTGGTCTGGAAGGTCCGGGTCAAAGCATGCTTCCCTTAGGAAGTGACAGCAAAAATAAGAAACGCAGAGTCACAGCTAGAGAGGCAAAATGTGCGTGAGGGTGGAGGGGTGGGGAGCAGAGGGGCAGTGGCAAGGGAAAAGGGGAGTGGAAATCGCATTGCCGGGAAGCCTGAGATGAATGAAATGCCCTTCTTAGCCCTAGTGGGTTGGAGGGTAAGAAACTAATGAGGAGGTGATTAAAAATGCAAGTGAAATGCCTCCATGGAACAGTATGATCCTAGTGGAGACTAAATAGCAACGTGGAACAAAGCTTGGGGTTGAAGAGAGAGACTCAGTTTCTACTGGCTGTGCTAAGGAGTCACGTGAACAAAGGGGACAGTGGAACACCTGGCCTTGTTTTCCCACTTGTGTAGGTGTCACACTCTGCCTCCTCCCACAGAGAAATGCTCCTTCCCCAGATCTTGATCTGGTGACGCTGCCAATCACAGCTCTCCACTCCCCTGGCCACAGTGAGGGCAGAGGACCCAGGCCCGGCCAGTCACATCGTATGTCCAGTCAGCACAGGGAGGATCCACGTGAGCACGTGACACACTCAGTCCATCAGGCTCCACTTTGACTTTGTTCATTTGGGCTGGACAACAGATCTTGCCTCCACTCTGCAAATTACCTCAGTGTCTTCCCCACATGGGTCCCACACCTGCCCCTGAATCCTTTTCTTGTTTCTTTAGATTAGTTTGGGCTGGTTTCTATAAATTCAAACACACGCAAAAAATTCCTTTTTATTTTTTTTAATTATTTTTTTAATTTCTTTTTTTTTTTTAAGTTAGATGCTTCTGGTCCATCCTTTTTATTTTTTAACAATTCATTTTAAAATCATACAATCCATACATTTTGTAAAAGATTCAGACAATATGAAAACACATAAAGAAGAATATTTCAGAGTTCCTATCCCTGTAATTTATTTCTAGTTTTACTATATGATGGTCATAGAACATGGTATGTGCCCTGTCATTTCCTAGGGCTACAGAAGACCGAAAAGAATTTACAGAGGTTTTAGAAGGTCCAATATATGACTAATTTGTTAAATGTTTTCTGGGCCCATGAAAGTACATTGTTTGCTTGAAGTTACAGAGTTCAATATTTCGGCAAAGTATATTAATTATATTTATGGCCTTTGTGCTACATCTATTTGGAGTATGGAGATTACAGTCTCCCTACCTCATAAATTTGTTCTAAGGACGAACTATGTTAATAAATGAAAAGAGTTTCGAATAGTTACCTGCAATGCAGTAAGCACTGCCAAAATATTAATAGTTGTCTACATCATCATGATTTTTACTATTTTTAGATCATAGATATCCATACTTGACATTTTATCTGTCAAAGATTGAAGGATGTGTGTTTGTACTCAACTAATACCATTCTGTTAATTTCTCTTTGCATTTCTGGTATATTGTGCTGTATGTAACCTGAAGTTGATGGTAATTATGTGATAATTGTGGATTAAATCTTGATGAATTAAAGAATTCTAATGCTTTTGACACTGAATTTTACATATTAATATCATGATGATTCTATACTCTTTGACTGTAATTCTGTGGCATTCTTTTCCATCCTTTCATATTCAACCAGAGTCGTATTGCTTTGGCATATTCCATGAAGCAAGAAAATTTGATGTCTTTCTCCAATCTAAGAGTCTTATCATCTTCCGAAACCAAATAGCCCTAACTCATTTCCCCAACAAAATTAGCACAATTTATGCTTCTTTCCAACTTCTCCCTACTATCTAACTTTTATGGGGTGATCTAGGATTTTGAGACTAGCATATTAATCAAATCACTTATTATTTTATTTTTACATTATACATATTTCCTCTCAATTGGTAACATTTATCTTGTTTGACAGCCATCATTAACACAATTTCATATCATTGAATTTGTATATTATAGGAGCCATGCTCACAACCAGCTCACAAGTTGATTATAACTTTTCTGTTCATCACTTCTTTACTTTTGATTCAGGTGGTACATTACAGACAAAGAAAAAAACAGACCTGAACTGTTTTCCAGATATAGTACATGGGTAATATCCATGCTTTTTGAATTTCAGTTTGGATTGATATGAAGTTTTTGCTATTGTCAGTGACCTAATCTTCCTACCTTACAAATGACCTTGACATGAAAAATACTCTGATTTTTTTTTTGTTATTATCTGCCCCCACACCAACCCCTCACCCCCAACACAGTGAGCACTGCCAACCTGCGATGTGGCATCCTTCAGTTTAGGGAAGTTTTCTTTTGGTTCCCTCTAAAATGTTGTTCCTACGACATGTGTTCTGTCTGTTAATATTTTCCTTCTACCAATCAACCATACTCTGGATTTCGGTTGTCTGATCTCTATATCTACCATGTTCTCTCTGGTCGCTTAGGTTTGTCCTTTTCTTAGGGTTCTAGGGGATTTTCTCAAGCCTGCTCTCCACATCGGACGTACCTTTTCCCAGAGTCGATGATGCTCTTTGCTGTTTCTAGCGCAATGTTAAGTCCTCTGTTAGAGAGATCATCTCCCCAACTCCTCTCCTTGGTGCTGCCGGCTGTTGCTGCATGTCTGTCTTTTCTTTCATCTCATTCCAGTGTCCATGATCTGCTTCAACTCCCAGAGCAAATATTGCTTCTGCTCCTCAGAATACACCTTCCAGAGAATGCTCTTTATCATTTACATATGGTGTTCACATCCCTTTCTATTTGGTAGTATTTTTGGAACAGAGCAAATGTGGATATTTCCTGTTTACTTAAGTTAATTGGAGGTAATTCTGCTCTTTGGCTCACAAACAAGCACGGGATCAGTCACCTGTTTCCCCTCCCTGTTCACCTGGCCCTTGCCTACATCCACAGCCTGAAATCAGTGCTGGATAACAGGATGTTCTGAATGTACTAGCTCTGCGTTTCAGACACCTGAGGACAGTGGGGGCTCTGGGACTGCGAGTGAGAACAGTCCTGCCTGGGACTTCTTTCTCCAGGGGCTTCTATAATTGTTGAAAACTCTGGCCAGGGGTTGTCATCCTGCATGGAAGTAGGGCATCCTTTGCCACTGCATCAACTGAGAATGCTTGTGGAGGGTAACATGCCCACGGTGAAGGGATGGGGGCAGCTTGGGTTTGCATCTGTGCATCAGGGTGAGCAGGGCACTGTGGAGAAAGGCCTAGACACACAGACTCATGTAGCAACGTCAGGGTGCTCGGTTTCAACTTTTGTGGAACAAAGTTGTGAGTTGTTTTTCAGTTGCCATGGACCCCCAGGTTGAAGGTCATGTAACCTGGGCATGCCCAGATGAACCCAGTGTGCAATCGCAGGTGGAACCTAAGTGCCTGGACCAAAAAGCCAGGAGTGATTTAAGATGTGGACACTGTATAGCATGATCCAGGCTCCAGACAGATCAAGCCTTGATATCACCCTATGGCAGGATCCAGTCAGATCACACATCATTCTCTGACTATAAAACTTGCCTCAACCTCCAGCTCAGGGGAATGGCAGATTTGATTCCTACTCCTATCTTCCTGTTCAGGCCGCCTGACAATAAACCCTTCTCCCCGTAAACACCAAGTGCTTTAGTGTTTGCCTTCCCATTGGGCAGATGAAAACAAACCCAATTTGTCTCAGATACATTCCCTCTGTCTGGGAGCTGTTTGGTGAGGAGCTTCCTTTAGGTGTTGCACGTCCTTCAGTATGTCCCTTTGCTATTGCTGCTTTGTGAGTGTAAGAGGTACCTCTGAGTTTTCCTCTCTGCCCATCTGGCCTCTGTGGTACTGCCTCCACCCCTGGAGGGAGCCTGAACTGTCACATTTGGCCAAGTCAGAAGGGAGGTGGGAGAGCGCCATGTGGTTTCCCCCCCAGGGGAGTATGTGGCCTTAAGTCCATGGGGGAGTTTTCCTTTTTCCCTTTTCTCTGTCCTGCCCATACTCCTCTTCCTCAGAATTGAGTGTTTTAAATATAATCCCCCACCAGAAGTGAGCAAGTTCCAGCATCTTTTCCTTTGGATCAAATTCTGATGCCATCCAATATTTGCTTACAACTAAAGGTTTTTTCCTCTCTTTTGCCTCCCACTCCCTATTCATTTTTCTGTTGGAGATAGAGGGTTTTAAAAATGTTTCTGTTAATAAACTGAAATCATAGAAAACCTCCCTTCCTCCCCCCCTTCCTTGCCCCTTGTCTGTCGGTTTCACTGGGCCCAAGTAAGTGGGGAAGGAGGCAGACACTCTGTCCTCAAATGTTCCAGCTGAGAAGCTGCAGCTTTGCCAGAAAGCGGGGGACTGAGGAGTAGTTGGCTCAGGACAGCGTGAAGCCTGAAAGTGTTTACCCTGAACCAGCAGCAGCACACTTGAGGGAAAAATACAATGTTGAAAAGTGGGAGCATCCTCCCAATTATGCTGAAAGAGAGAAATATGTGTATGGGGAGAGGTAGCAGGGGCCACTCACATTCCATGAAACAAACGTGCTAAGAAGCAGGAAGCAAACGTGGCATCCTGTACTTAAATAGTGCTGGGAACATCTCTCCAAGCCTATCCCATGTGCTGCCTCATTTGACCCTCACCACAGGAATCACAGCTCATCAACCAGATAAGGAGAAAGAGGTCAAGTGCTTGGCTGAAATTCATCACAGCACTTCCTGGGGAGTCAAAGACTAAAAAGAGCTTCCAACTTCTTTCCATCCAAGATGATGGACTTATCAATACCAAGGAAAGCTTAAGTGGCCATCCTCCCTGGCTTTACTCAAACCTTAGGAGGGTCAGAATGTGTAAGAGGAAGAGAAATGCAGGGTCTGAGCTTCTATCACCTCCCACCTGCCTGGCTGTCCACTGCAGGGACTATGTGAGAGAAAGGAACTCAAACCCCAAACCCCACAGCAATGAAACGCTTTGAGGCTGGCGCACTGAGAAGTAATCTGCAGACTTGGAGGGTATATTTGTGGGATGACACAGGAAAGTCATGGGCTCCTCCCCACCATCCATCTCCAGAGAACCAAAAGAAAAAAAAAAAAACAGGAATTTAATATAAATACGTATGTGGACAGATGAGCTTCCCAGGAGGCACTGAGAGACTTATGACTGGAGCATCACTCAAGCAGAGTCAGATGGTTTATCGTAATGGAGACTTCGAAATGGTGCACAGCTAGCCCAGATCACACCCCAGGATGAGTTCTGGGTCCTGATTTGCCTAGGACCGGACCCTGAGGTAAGGGGTATGGTAGTGGTGCAGTCAGGGGTGAGCCGCCCTGATCTCTCAGCCTCAGGGTCCTGCCTCCCTTCAGAGATGGCAGTGGGCCCAGATGAAGCTGGTACAGGCTGGGCCCCTGAGAGCCACTCCAATGTCCATTACCACCAACTGGCCTACCCTGACAGTTTGTTCCAGATAACATTTCACAAAGGGGTCAGGGCTAGGTTAGGAGAAAAAGGCAGAGTATTCAGCCCCTCTAGGATCTATGTGATCTCCACAGCTAGTCTTCTACCAGCGACCCTCATTTTTCAAAGGGCAAGAACTGCCAGTGGAGCCTGCATGGTTCTGCATTGAGCTTCCATACCACGACCCACCCTCCCTTCCTCAAAAACCCCTGTCCCGAGAAGTGCTATCTTGTCATGGGCACTTTCTCCATTGGGCAGCCACCACTCATCACTCTTCCTGCTCACCAAGGGTGCTGGCTCCTAGGTCACACTATCCTCCCAACCTCTGTGGGTTTCTTCCTTGATCACCTACTTGGATGGTCTTCTTGCCTGCTGGTTTCACTATCCCTGGATCCTTTAATTTTATGTCTCCTCTCCAAGGTCTTCCCAGCCATCCAGGTCAGACTCAGGCCCTCCCTCTCCCTGAAATTGCTCCACCTCTCAATTTCCAAAACACTCCTCCCTGGCTCAAATACCTCTCCCCACTCAATCCCTCACGATGTTGGAGTTTCTACCCCATCAAGATCTTTCCATTGTAACCTCCTTTCTCTTTTGCCATCTTAGCCACATTAACCTTAGGCTCTACATTGTATTACTACAATTTCTTCTGCACATGTCATCTTAACTGCTTGGCCTCTCTCTCCCTTCCGTATATGCCCTGGCAAAACCCAGATCTGCAATAAGTCTCTCCACCTCAGCTGTTAAATCCAGATGAAGAGAAGACAGGTATGTACACAGTCCTGGTAAACACACACACCCCTGTGTATCCACTACCCTAAACTGACCATCTCATGGCTCAGCCTTGCCCTACCCTTCTGCTATGTTTCCTTAATCAACTTGCTTTTCCATATCAAGGTGAATGTTCACGTCATACATTCCAAGAACATCCTCCACTCACATACAGCTGATGTTCTCACTTCATTTCACCAAGAAGACATTCAAACTCTGTCACCATCCACCATTCATTTCACCATCCTAATGCTCTATATTTGCCCCATCCTTTTTTTCTGGAGCCCATGATGCTGCAGGATTGTCTCCCATCCTCATAGATGTCCCATCACTCCTTTCTCATGGACTGTGGCCCTCAAGAATCCCTCTCTCCACCCCCCAGCTCTCTCCACTCGCCATCTGGACCATTGCCATCAACATCCACGTGCTCTGACCCCCACTTCAAACACACCCTTGACTCCACAGCCCTCTCTAGTTATCACTCTATGCCCCTTTACAACCAACTGCTCACACTGCCCCTCCCCCAGTTTCCATTCGCTCAACCCATTCCAGTCTGTCTTGGCACCCACCCCTTCCTCAAATTGCTCCCATCAAGATCATCAGACACCTCATGCTTCTAAATCCAGTGGATAGTTCTGTCTTTATTTTCTTGAAACCCTCAGCAGTACTCTGCATGGTCTACTTTCTTAAACAGCATCCCCTCTCCTCTTGGTCTCCTTCTACATACCTGCCTTCTCCACCCAAAGCTTAAGGGTGGACTTCCAAGGGGCTTGTCCTTAGCCCTCTTCTTTTTCCCTCTCCATGGACCACCTCATCTAGTCCAATAAAGTTTTCAGACTGTCTTTATGCAGATGACTGACAAATTCATGTCTCAACATGCCCCAGTGGCTACCTTGATCCTGTTTTCTTCAAAAACTTTTTCACCCATCCCTCAGCCTCTCTCTTCTTCTACAACTTGTGCCTTCACACAAAACCTACAAGTCATCTTTTAATCCTCTTTCCTCCTCACCTCCCTCCTCCCACAACAAGTCCACCACTGCTCCTGTCACTGCCACTAGCAGAGTGTCTCTCAAACACATCGTCTCTGCCCATCTCCACTGCCTCCTCCCCCAGCCTGGCCCAGATCATCAGCATCTCCCATGTGAGCTACAGTGGCAGCTCCCTCTGTCTCCTCCGTACTCTCCTAGCCCCTCCAGTCCATGTTCCACACAACACTGGGGTTGGCTTCCTTGAAACATAGACCAGGCCCCTCCACATGGCCTGTAGGGCCCTGTCACACTGGGCTCCCACCTACCTCTCCAGCTGTATCTCCACTGGCCTGCTGTAGTCTAATCACACTGGCTTTTTCCCATTTCTAGAACATGCCCCACTGGGTTCAAGTTGGCTACCAATTCTTTGCTAGTCTTCTGCACCACTCCTCATGCCTCATCAAGAAATGGAATCTAAGTTCCTTACCATTCAATCTTGGGTGACCTTAAATGACTTCCTTGACCAAGAAAGTGTGACAAAAGCACAATTTCTGAGGCCAGATAAAAAGCCTTCTACTTTCTACATTGGAATTCTGGAGTTCTCTGGGAGCCTTGAGTCACTGTGTAGGAAATTCATCTACCAAGACTACCATGTTGGTGAGGCCAAATATGGGAACTCTGGTCCCATTTGAGTTCAGCCTTCCAGCCATCCCTACCAAGGGGCCAATCCTGTGACTGGAGCTTTCTTGGATACTCCAGATAGCCTCTATACACAAGTTCAATACCATGTGGCCTCTTCTAGCAATGTGTACTACAGTCATGTAGGACAGAATTACCCAGCTAGGCCCCATCCAAATTTCTGGCCCATAAAATCTTGAAATACAATAAAATGTTTGTTGGAAGCACTAAGATTTGGGGTGTTTTGCTAAGATTCTGTCCACCTCAGGGCCTTCATACATGCTTCTCTTTGGGATATTCTTCCCACACTTTTACCTGGCTAGTTTCTTCTCATCTTTCATCTTATCTGTTCCCCAAGGAGGGCCCTTTAGACCACTCATCTAAAAGTTAAAAGTACCAAAGTGAGACTGTATCAGTTCCTTGTTTATTTCCTTCTTAACACTTAAATAACCTGTAGGCATCATAATTCAAATGATTAATCTTACCTTCCCTTCTAGAACAGGTCTTAGCTAACTATGGCCCAGACAGTGGCCAACCGCTTTTGTAAATAATGTTTAACTGGAACACAGCCCCACCCATCTTTTTATATATTGTCCATGTACTTCTCACATGGTAGATTCAAACAGTTGCCAGAAAAACATGGAGGGTTGACCCCCGAGCAAGATAGTGGAATTGCAGCACTTTCCAGTGCTTATCCCCCTTAGAGATCTGTCAGTCTGAACATATATCCTTGCATGTAAATGACTGCACAGAGCTAAGAAAACTAGGTCATGTATTATAGCACCAGCATGTAGCACAGAAAGAAGAAAAGATGCAGTGAAGGTTGTAGGAAGGACAGTTTACATTATCCATATCACTTTTTCCCCAATATCAGCCATACTTTATCAGGAGAGATACTGTCTGCTTGGGGGAAGGAGCCAAAACTGAGGACCAAACTTTGATTTGGTCCCTAATACTGGTACACCCAGTAAAACCCAGCATAGGCTAGCATCCCACAGCCTCAGACTCCAGGGCAGGACCTGTAGAGTAAGCCTCCAGGTATGCCTCAGTACCAGGCCAGGTCTTGCAGCCCCAGGCTACAGATCTGCTTGGTAGACTAGATCTCTAGGATCACCCCACCACCAGGCAAGCCTTAGCATCTGTAGGCTCCAGACTTGCTGCAGCATGAGGCCAACCCCTATAGACACAGACTCAGGCTTCTGGCTCATCCCAGGGCCAGGCTGGTCCTGTCCACCCCAGACTCCAGACCACTCCCAATACTGGCTAGCTCCCAGGGACTTATGTTTTAGGTTTGCCCCTGTGGATCCAGGCTTTAGGCCTACCCAGTACCAGGCCAATTTCTGTAGGCCCACATTCTAGCAGACCCAGGATCCAGTGGACCCTGATGCTGGCCTGGCTTTCATGGCTGCAGGTTCCAGCATTGCCCATGTGGACCCATGTTCTAGGCCAACCTCTGGGACCTCAGGACTTGGGCCAGCCCTTGTGGACCCAGTTTTCAGGTCACTAACTACACGCCCAACCTCAAGGCCAGCACCCAGAGCTATAGGCTCCAGGCCAACCCTCATAGCTCCAGGCTGCAGGACAGCAGCCATGATTCTAGGTTTCATATCAGCCCTTGTGTTCACAATCTCCATGCCTGCGCACCATTACGCCAGGCACATGCTCTAGGCCCATACCTATGGCTCCAGGCTCCAATTGACCCAAAGTCCAACTGTGCTCCAGAAGACCGACAGTCTAGGCCTACCCCAGTAGACCCTAGTGCCAGGCTGGCCCCTGTGGACCAAGGCTCCAGGACCATACCTGCAGACCTAGACTTCAGGCTTTGCCCTGTGGACCTAAGACCCAGTACAGCCCCCACAGACTCAGGTTCCAGGCCCATCCTAGCACCAGGTCAGCCCTGTGGACTCAAGGTACAGGCCCATCCCAGTGAATCCAGGTGCCAAGCCCCACCTAGCACCTGGCTGGCCTATGCAGACTCAGGCTCAATGTCTACCCCAGAACCATGTCAGGCCCTGTGGACCCAGACTTTAGGATGGCCACTGCAAATGTAGGTTCCAGGGCTGCCCTCAGGGACTCAGTTTCCAGGCCTACCACAGTGAATCCAATAAACAGGTCTATCTCAGTGACTTCAAGCTCCAAGTCCAATCCAATGGACCAAGGACCCAGGCACCAAACCAGCCTGCCTGAGGAGTCTAGCAGCAAGCCCACCTGTGGACTACACCAAAGGACCTGTCCAGAAGTGAAAGGCTTTCCCAGATAAATCAAGCCTGCAAAACTAGAATATGTCCGTTTTTTCAAATGTGCAGATATCAACACAGAGCCACAAGGATCAAGAACAATCAGGGAAATATAACCCCACCAAAAAGACTAAATAAAGGACCAGTAACCAAAACTAAAAAAATGGAAATTCATTATCTGCCTGACAAAAAATTCATAATAATTGTTTTTAAGGAAGCTCTTCAAACATCAAGGAAATACAGATACACAATTCAATAAAATCAGGAAAACAATAAGCAACCAAGAGCAATAATTTAACAAAGTGATTTAAATTTTATACACACACACACACACACACACAAATCAAACAAATTCTAAAGGTAAAAATTACAATTAATGAAATGAAAAATACATTAGAATGTCAATAGAATTGATCAAAAAGAAAAAAGAGTCTGTGAACTCAAAGAGAGGTTATATGAAAAGATACAGTCAGAGGAGAAAAAGGAAAAAAGAACTAAAAGGAATGAAGAAGTCTTGGTATTTATGGGATAACATTAAAAGACCAAATATCCAAGTTATAAGAATTCAAGAAAAAGAAAAGAAAGACAAAGGGGTAGGAAGCTTATTTAAAGAAATAATAGAAAACTTTCCAAATGTGGGAAAAGATAAAAATATACAGGTACAGGAAGGTCAAAGTTCTCCACTAAGATTCAATCCAAATAAGATTACACCTAGACAAACTATATTCAAATCATCAAAACAAAGACAAAAGGAGGATCCTGAAAGCTGCGAGAAAAAGAAGCAAATAACATATAACAAAGCTTCAATAAAGGTAGTGGCAGAATTCTCAGCAGAAACCTTACAGTTCATGAAGGAGTGGGATGATATATTTAGAGTGCTGAAGGATATAAACTGTTAACCAATAATACTGTACCCAGAAAAGCTGTTCTTCAGAAATGAAGGAGAGATAAAGGCTTTCTCAGACAAACAAAAGCTGATTAGTTCATAACCACCACATCCATCTTACAAGAAATACTAAAGGGAGTTCTACAAGTTGAAAGAATAGGATGATAATTAGTAACACTAACCATATAAAAGTACAAAACTCACAGGAAAAAATAAGTACACTGTCAAATTCAGAATATTCTAATACCATAATCATGGTATATAAATCACTTATATCTTTAATATAAAGGTTAAAACACTAATATATTAAAAATAATAATAGCCACAACAGTTTGTTCAGGGACATACAATATAAAAAATATGTAAATTATAACATTAAAAATGTAAAAGGGAGAGTAGAGAGTGGAGTGAATGTAGAGTTTTTGTATGCAATCAAAGTTTAATTGTTATTATCTTAATATGGCCTGTTATAACTTATAGTTATATAAGTTTTATGTATGCCTCATGGTATCCACAAAGCAAAAACATACAGTAGATACACAAAAGATTAAAAGTAAGGCATCAAAGCATATCCCTGAAGAAAATTGCCTAATAACAAATGATGACAGAAAAAGAGAAGGAAAGGGACAAAGGAGCTACAAAGAGTGAGAAAACAATAAAATGGCAATAGGCAATAGTAAGTCTTTACCTAGCAATAATAACCTTGAATATACATGGATTAAATTCTCTAATTAAAAGACAGAGTGGTTGAATGGATTTTAAAAAATACACACAACACTAAAACCCAACTATATGCTACTTACAAGAGACTCACTTTACAGACTGTAAGTAAAGGGATGAAAAAAGATATTCCATGAAAATGGAAACTAAAAGAGAGTAGGTATAGCTATACTTACACAAAATGAACTTAAAGTAAAAAATGTAAAAGACACAAAGAAGGTTCTTATATGATGAGAAAGGTGTCAATTCATCAAGAGTATATAACAATTATGAATATATATGCATCCAACATCAGAACACCTAAATATATAGAGCAAATATTAATAAATCTCAAGGGAGAGATAGACTATAATACAGTAAAAGTAGGGGACCTCAGTACCCCACTTTCAGCAATGGACAGATCATACAGACAAAAAATAAGGAAACATCAGACTTAAACTATACTTTAGACCAAATGGGCCTTAGAGACATATACAGAATATTTCATCCAATAGCAGCAGAATACACATTCTTTTCAAGCACACATGGAAAATTCTGAAGGAAAGATCATGTTAGGCCAGAAAACAAGTCTTAATAAATTTAAGAAGATTAAAATCACATCAAATATCTTTTCCAACCACAATGGTATAAAACTAGAAACCAGTAACAGTAAGAATTCCAGAAAATTCACAAGTACATGGAAATTAAACATGATCCTTAAAAATCAATGAGTCAAAGGAGAAATTAAAAAGTATCTAGAGACAAATGAAAATAGACATGCAATGCACCAAAACTTATAGGATAAGGCAAAAGCAGTTTTAAAGGAATAAACATCTACATTAAAAAAGAAGAACACTCTCAAATAAACAACTTAAAAGAACACCTCAAGAAAAACTAGGAAAAAAAAAAGAACAAAGCTCAAAGTTAGCAGAAAGGAAATAGTAAAAATCAGAGCATAAATGTATGAAATATAGACAAGAAAAACAACAGAAAAGATCAATGACATCAAGAGCTGTTTTTTTAAAAAAAGATAAACAAAATTGAGAAACCTTTAGCTAGATTAAGCAAAAAGAACACTCAAATAAATAAAATCAGAAATGAGAGAGGCAGCATTACAATTGATAACCCAGAAACACAAAGGATCATAAGAGGCTACCATAAACAATTATGTGCCAACAAATTGGATAACCTAGAAGAAATAGATAAATTCCCAAATGCATGTAACCTAACAATACAGAATCTGAAGAAAAATCAGATGACTAACAAGTAGATTGAATCAGTAATAAAAACTCTCCTATCAGAGAAAATCCCAGGATTTGATGGTTTCATTGCTGAATTCTCCTAAACATTTAAAGAACTAATATAAATTCTTCTCAAATTCTTAAAAAAAATTTAAAAAGAGTGAATACTTCCAAACTCATTTTACAAGGTCAGCATTACCCTGATGTCAAAGCCAGATAAAGGCACTACATGAAAAGGAAACTACAGACCAATACACCTGATGAACAAAGATGCAAAAATCCTCAAGAAAATATTAGCAAACAATTCAACAGCACATTAAAAGGATCATTCACCATGATCAAAGGAAATTTATCCATGGGATGCAAAGATGGTTCAAGATAAAAAGTCAATAAATGTAATTCACCATATGAACAGAATGAAGGATAAAACCCTATGATCATTTCAATAGATGCAGAAAAAGCATTTGACAAAATTTAACATTCTTTATGATAAAAACTCTAAACATATTAGGCATAGAAGAAATAAACATAATAAGGCCATATTTGACCAACACACAGGTAACATCATACTCAATGGTGAAAAGTTAAAAGCTTTTCTTCTAATACTAGGAACAAGACAAAACGCCCATTCTTGCCATTTCTATTTAACATACTACTGGAAGTCCCGACCAGAACAATTAGGCAAGAGAAAGTTATAAAAGGCATACAGATTGGATAGGAAGAAGTTAAACTGTCCCTGTTTGAAGACAACATTATCTTATATACAGAAAACCCTAAAGATTCCACCAAAAACCTGTTAGAACTAATAGACAAATTGAGTAAAGTTGCATGAAACAAAATCAACATGCAAAAATCAGTAGCATTTATGTACACTAACAACAAACTATCCAAAAAAGAAATCAAGAGAATGATCCCATTAATGATAGCTACAAAAAATTAAAATACTTAAGAATAAATATAATCAATGAGGTGAAGGATCTGTACGCAGAAAGCTATAAAACATTGATGAAACACTGTGCTAATTTACAGTCCAACCAACAGTGTATAAGTGTTCTTTTATAACTACATCCATTCCAAACATCTATTGTTTTTTGAGTTTTTAATAATGGTCATTCTAATCAGGTGGTATCTTATTGTGGTTTTACCTTGCATTTCCTTGATGATTAGTGACGTTGAGCATTTTTTCACATGTTTCTTGACCATTTGTCTATCTTCTTTTCAGAAAAATTGGTTCATGTCTTTTGCCCACTTTTTGATGGGGTTATTTTATTTTTTTCTTGCTGATTTGTTTCTGTTATTTGTGGATTATGGATACTATTCCTTTGTTGAATGTATAGTTTGTGAATATTTTCTCCCATTCTGTAGGTTGCCTATTTACTCTGTTGATTAATTCATTTTATGTGCAGAAACTTTTTATTAATAATTTAGTTATATCCCATTTATTTATTTTTTGTTGTTGCTGTATTTGCCTTCAGCATCTTAGTCATAAATTCTTTGCTTAGGTCAATGTCCAGAAGAGATTTTCCTATGTTTTTTTCTAGAATCTTTCTAGTTTCAGGTCTTATATTTAAGTCTTTAATCCACCTAGAGTTAATTTTTATATACAGTGAGATATGGGAATCCAGTTTTATTCTTCTGCATGTGGCTATCCCATTTTCCCAGCACACTTTATTGAATACGGCATCCTTTCTCTAGTGTATGTTTTTGTCTGCTTCATCAAAAATCAGATGGTTGTAGCTACGTGGCTTTGTTCCTGGATTCTCTATTCTGTTCCACTGGTCTCTATCTCTCCCTTTATACCAATACTGTGCTGTTTTGGTTACTATAGCCTTGTAGCATAATGTGAAGTCAGGTAATGTGATGCCTCCAGATTTGTTCTTTTTGCTTAGGATTGCTTTGGCTATTTGGGGCCTTTTTTGGTTCAATATGAAGATTAGGGTTATTTTTTCTAGATCTGTGAAAAATGACATTGGAATTTTGATGGGCATTGCACTGAATCTGTAAATCATTTTGGGCAATATGCACATTTCAAAAATTTTGATTCTTCCAATCTATTGTCACTGGATATTTTTCCATTTATTTGTGTCATCTATGATTTCTTTCATCCGTGTTTTGTATTTTTCCTTGTAGAGATCTTTCACATCCTTGGTTAAGTATATTCCCAGGTATTTTATTTTCTTTGCAGCTATTGTAAATGGTATTGCATTCTCTATTTGACTCTCATCTTGACTGTTATTAGTGTATACAAATGCTACTGATTTGTGTACATTGATTTTGTAAACTGAGACTTTAGTGAATTCTAGAAGTCTTTAGGATTTTCTAGATATAAGATTAGATTGTTGGCAAACAGGGATAGTTTGACAACCCCCACCTTTCCTGATTTGGATGCCCTTAATTTCCTTCTCTTGCTAGATTGCTCTGGCTAGGATATCCAGTATTATGTTGAATAGAAGTGGTGACAGTGGGCATCCTTGTCCTGTTCCAGATCTTAGGGGTAATACTTTCAACTTTTCCCCATTCAGTATGATGCTGGCTGTGAGTTTGTCATATGTGGCTTTTATTATTTTGAAGTATGTGCCTTCTATGACTAGTTTGGAGAGGGGTTTTTATCATAAAGGGGTGCTGCATTTTATCAAATGCTTTTTCTGCATCTATTGAGATGATCATATGGATTTTTTAAATTGTATTTATGTGGTGAATCATATTTATTGATTTACATATGTTGGACCACCCTTGCATCCCTGGGGTAAATCCCACTTGATTGTGATGGATTATCTTTTTGATGTGCTGTTGGTTTCAGTTTGCTTGTATTTTGTTGAGGATTTTTGCCTCTATTTTCATGGCAGATATTGGTCTGCAATTTCCTTTTTCTGCTTTCTCCTTTCCTGGCTTTGGTATTAGGGTGATACTTGGCTTCATAGAATGAGTTAGGGAGGATTCTCTCCTTCTTGATGTTATGGAACAGTTTCAGGATAGGGGTCAGTTTTTCTTTGTAGGTCTGGAAGAATTCAGCTATGAATTAATCTGGGCGCTTTTTTGTTGGGAGATTTTTTTATACCCATCTTGCTACTCATTATTGGTCTGTTCAGGTTTTCTATTTCTTCTTGATTCAAGCTTAGGAGGTTGTGTGATTCCAAAAATTTACCCATTTTCTCTAGATTTTATAATTTGTGTGCATAGAGGTTTTCAAAGTAGTCTCAAATGATATTTTGTATTTCTGTGGTATCAGCTATAGGTCTCCTTTTTCATTTCTGATTGGGCTTATTTGAATCTTTTCTCTTCATAATGGCTGGTTAATTTAGCTAGTGGTTTATCAATTTCATTTACCTTTTCAAATAACAAACTTTTCATTTCATTGATCCTTTGTGGATTTTTTGGCTACAATTTTCATTTAGTACTGCTCTCTGGAGCAATGCTACTATGCAGTCTCCAAGTAGCTATGGAGGCTTGCAGTGCTGGAAGGGCGCTCTTGCAGCTCAGGTTGCCACAGGGGGAGTTTAGAGCCCCAGGGTTCTTTCCTCTGTCCCTTCTCTACATGCAGGTGCCTTCCCCAGGTACCTCTGATCCTGCCAAGTGGGTCAACCCACTTCCCTCTCCTTCACTTTGGGTATCTTCTAGTCGCTTCTCTGTTGATTCACAATGCTCTCTTGAAGATGATCCATCCTTAGGTGAATATCCATTTGCAATTTTTGATCCTCTGCTTGAGAGCAGTATGTGCAGGCTATTTCTAGTCCATCTTCTTGGCCCATTGGATTAAAGATTTAAATACCAGACCTGAAACTGTAACATTACACAAAGAAAACGTAGTGGAAAAGCTGCATGACATTGGTCTGGGCAATGGCTATGGGGATAAGACTTCAAAAGTACAAGCAACAAAAATGAAAATAGACAAATGGGATTACATCAAACTAAAAAGGCTCTGCACAGCAAAGGAAAGCATCAACAGAGTCAAGAGACAAACTATAGCATGGGAGAAAATATTTTCAAACCATATACCTGATAAGAGGATAATATCCAAATATAAGTAATGCAAACAACTCAATAGCAAGAAAACAAATAACTCAGTTAAAAATTGGGCAAAGGACCTGAATAGACATTTCTAAAAGGAGGACTTTTATATCATATACCTGGCCAACAGGTATATGAAAAAATGCTCAACATAGAACTAATCACTGAGCAAATACGAATTAAAACCACAATGAGCTATCATCTCACATCTGTTAGAATAGCTATTACCAAAAAGATGAAAGATAAGTGTTAGAAAGGGAATGGAGAAAAGGGAATCCTAACCACTCTGTTGGTGGGAATGTAAATTAGTACAGCCATTATGAAAAACAGAATGGAGATAGTTAAAACAGAATGACCATATATGATCTAGTAATCCCACTACAGGGTATTTATCCAAAAAAATTGAAATCCGGATCGAGGAGAGATATCTGCACTGCCATGTTCATTGCAGCATTTTTTTATAGTAACCAAGATATGGAATCAACATAAGTGTCTATCAATGGATGACTGGATACAGAAAATGTGGTGTATAAACACAGTGGAATACTAGTCAGCCTTAATAAAGAAAATCCTGTCATTTGTGACAACATGGATGAGCCTGGAGAACATTATGTTAAATGAAATAAGCCAGGCACAGACAAATATCCCATGATCTCACTTACACGTGGCATCTAAAAAGGGTGAACACATGGAAACCGAGAGTAGAATACTGGTTACAGGAATCGCAGGGGGTGGGGCGGGAGTTGGGAAGATGTTAATTAAAGGATACAAACTTTCAGTTGGAAGGAATAAGTTCAAGAGATCTGTTGTACATGACAACTACAATTGATACAATGCATTGTATTCTTAAAAATTGCTGAGTAAATTTTAAGTGTTCCTACCATAAAAAAAATTGATCAATATGTGAGGTAACACATATGTTAATTGGTCCATTTTAGTCATTCCACAATTTATACATATTTCAAAACACCATGTCGTACATAATTAATATAAATAATTTTTATTTGTCAATTTTGAAAAATATTTTTTAAAAACCCATATAAAACATGTGGCTAACCAAGTTTAAGATATTTGCAAGCTGGCCTTTAGGAAAATGTTTGATTTTTTGGAGAGCAATGTCTATGGCTCTCTATCTATACCTTTTATAGTACCTGGCATTTAGTAAGTAAATAATAAATATCTGCTAAAAAAACTGAAGAGCCTCAAGGCCCAGCTATAAGCCTCTTTCTGTAATGGAAGGCTCTTCCTGGCACAATAAGGCAAGAGAGGGGCTGGGTCAGTTCCCTTCTGATGTCCCCGGGGTCTAAGGGGTCCCAGGATGAAAGCTCTGCAGGAGAGGCACCAGGACTCGTAGGTCTCAGGTCCATGCTAAGTTCAAGGAGACTTAGCCACTTCATCACTCTTTCTCCTCAGTTTCGGGGGATGAAAAGGATTGGGGACTGGCTGAGACCCTCTCCCACCTTTTAGAAGCCAATTGCTTTGGTCAACCCTCAGGCAAGGGTATGACTACTTTCAGAAAGCAAAGAGGGTCCTCTGCTTCTCTATCCTCCCCACCAACATGCACTGGGGTAGACGCTGGAGAGCAGCCATGGAGGAATGTGGGAAGAGATCTGCTATTGCTTTGGAAGATCCTTGCCATCAAGGAGCAGGGTATGGTGACAAATGCTACTTCC
Organism: Lemur catta; assembly: GCF_020740605.2. Classification (NCBI taxonomy): domain Eukaryota; kingdom Metazoa; phylum Chordata; class Mammalia; order Primates; family Lemuridae; genus Lemur; species Lemur catta. Next base: position 164,975,778 of record NC_059128.1, on the reverse strand, counting down.
TGGACAAACTGGACATGATGGGGGAAAGGTGTCAGGCTGTGTGTGAAAACATACAGAAAGGAGACAGGCTATGAAAATCTGCAAGAGCCCCTGGACCTGTGGATTTTTGCCCCTGATGCCCTGAGTTGGGGAGGTCCTCTGCTCAAAACATATCATGCACACTTATCCTTACTTTAATCTGATATCATCTATCATCTCTTAGTCCAGAAGAGAAAACATTCTCCTTTCGCTCTCTCCCTCAGTACCAAGGTCCTTATCTCAGGTTCGGTGGGTTCACAAAGGGTTGCCCCTGTTGACGAGCTGGGATCTTGAGGCCTGAGACTTCACCAGGTTCCAACAGTCCCAAATCCTCGAGGGCTCCCAGTAGCTGCTCCCGGGCAGCACCAATAAAGGAATTCTCCAGAAAGATGGGCAGGCCTCCCACACCATCCCGCAGGGTATACAGTGGTACCCGAACCAGGCCCAGCACCTGTAAAAGAAAGGAGACAGGACACACTGGGACCACAGGTAGCTGATCCCATTAACTCTATCCTTTCTCCAGCAGATCTTCTAGAACAGATGCCTCATCACTTATTACCCTAGCAAATCCAGGCCCAAGGCTCATATTTAAATGAGACCCAGTGGGCCCAAACCTCTTCAGGGAAATGACCCAAGACATACTGTCCAGCTCCATTGATGTTAATCCTTCCCACATCTGCACATTAAACCTCTAGCGGGTCCTGATTCCAGGATAGATGCTTACTTAGCCCTACAACAACGGTTCACAAAATGGGAAACCTAGCTGTATCAGCATCACTTGTGAATTTGTGAAAAGCGCAAATTCTCAGGTTTCCTTCTGCATCTTCCCCACCCCAACAGGCATTCTGGGAGTGGACTCTAGCATTCACTGTTTTAATAAGCCCCCTAGATGATTCTGATACTTGTTAAAATGTGAGAACTGCCTTTATATACTGTTTCCCTACTCCCCTAGGCTTAAGTATTAGGGCCATATCTTCTGTCTAAGAAAAACAGAGGTCCAACAATAAGGGACTAGGGTAGATACTTGGTCATTATCACATTACCAATAGTGAGCAACAGAGAAACTTGGATGGGTGTGTTCTAGAAAGATCTCTCCAGAGCCTGAGGAAGAGTCAGGTGGGTAGAAATCATCCCAGGGAGCCCAAGTTGGCAGTATGATCCGGATTAGAGATTAGGAAGATCTCAACTACACCAAGAAAATGGGGAAAAGGAAAACACTAAGGAAATAGGGGAGAGGGCAAGGTATGACAGGGGAAGACCTCCCTAATAAGAGATTCTGGAGCGAGGGAAAGCACGGAAGGGGTAGGAATCGGATGTGGGATTAGGTCCCAGGCTGGCCCCACCTCCAGTCCATGGCCCTTGGCTCTTGTTGCGCCAGTCTCCACGGCCAACAGTTCCTCGAGGGTCAGACACTTGGCATAAAAGTGGGCCACGACATCCGGCTTCGACCCGGCATGTGAGCTGCGGTAGTCAGCACGTTCCACGCGGAAGGCGGCCGCCCCTTCGCCCAGCTGCTGGAGTAGCGCTCGGTTCAGCCCGTCCTCCAGGCTGCTGTCCAGCTTCTCCACGAAGCCACCGGGGAAACCCAGGCGCCCATCGAAGCGCATCTGCATCTGCGGGAGGAGGAAGCGGGTATAGGCAGAGACGCCCCAGGGAAACGCCCCAGGGAGGGTGCAGGGCAGGGGGGGAGTGACCGGCAGCGCCCCCTCCTCACCAGTACGGCGTAGCGCAGCGGGATGCGGCCGAAGAGCATTCCAGGGTCTGGAGCATAAAGCAGCGCATGACAGATGTGCCGCCACCCAGGCCCCAGCGCCAGGGCCTCGGCCAGCTCCAGCCTGCGCGCCCCGGCCATGGCCGGACGCTGCCCCTGCGCTGTCCCTTTGGCCACGTGAGTAGGTGGGCGGGTCTCACCGCAGACCAATCCGAGCATGAGCGGGGCCGCAAGGGCCAATCCCAGCGGGGCCCAGGGGCGGAACCTAGTCTCATTGGGGCGGAGCGACGCGACCGACGGCAGCCAATCGGAGCGGGGCTTGCAGACCAGGCTGTGGTCCCAGGCCTTTGGACCCTCGGGAAACCGAAAGCCGCCTCTGGGTTGGGCCTCCTGCGGGGCGGGGCTGCATGTGTGGTCCCTGCCATGAACCTGGAGCTCGGCAGGTAAATACGTGCTTGCCTCCCAGTCTGGAGCCAGTGGGAGTGTCCCTTAGGGTCCAGAGAGCTGGGGGGCTCATAAGTTTTTGTAGCCTGAGCAGGATTTAATTACAGAAGTGTCCTGGGAGCCTCAGGAGCATACAGAGCGTTCAGCGAACTACCTTTGGTCTGGACTGGGTGGTGCAGGAAGCCTAGGTTTGGGGCTAGGAAGGAAATGAGGCAGGGTTGGCTTCAGAGACCGTGGCCTACCCTAGGGACATGGGATGGAGAGGCACGATGGTGTAAGGAGGATCTTGAATGGTGGATTCGAGGAGACTGGGGGACTAAGTGAGTGCGGGGGTTGGGGGAGCGTTGGGCTGGCGTTAGTTCAGATACTCTGCACTGTTAGTTCAGATATTCTGGACCAGGTGGAAGTGGTGTCACTTTCCGAGAGGGGGATGAAGGAGGGGACTGGGCATTAACAAATGTAGTTCTAGTCAGGCACTGGGGTGGCCTTAGGCACTGGGCAGCTGGTTATGCGGGTCAGATGCACAGGAAGTGGCACATGGAGAAGTCACGGGGTCAGTGAGATTTTTGTCGGGAAAGGTGGGCGTGGGGGGAGCTGTGGGTGGAACCCTGTGGCACAGGAAGGGGAGTGAGGAGGAGCAGGAGTAGAGGAAGCCCGCTTGGCTTTCTACACTTTACCTTTGAGCTTGAAGGAGGGCGGGGGACAGTTGCATTACCCTCCCTCAGGGCCGGCGGCTATTCAGGGCCTGATGGTGAGGAACAGGGGTTCGGGATTCCTCACTCCAGGCCAGGTGTTCCTCAGCCTGCAGATTGCGCCCACACCAGGAACCAATATTATACATTAGACTGCAGCAGGCAACTTCTTGAGGGCCTGGGCATAAAGGCACAGCCTGTAAGTGACAACACATGATGGGAAAGAGGCCAGAACGCACTCAGACACAGGCTTGTGTCCTTAACAAGCTGCTTGACTCTCTCAGATCCTGGTTGCTCATCTGTTAAATGGAGATGATACCAACCTGTTAGGGACATGGAGAGATGGAAGGCACTTAGAGCAGTGCCAGACACAAAGTACATGTAGCCATTCTTAGAGTCGAGGGAGGGGGCTCAGCGCTGTGTCTCATGTCAAAGACCCCAGGGTTTGAACTGAGCCATGCTTATCAAGCCTCAGTACCCCACGGGCAGATTAGTCTGTATGGTGTCATCATTCCTAGCTAGTCTTTCCTAGTCTTCTGAGTTGCAGGGCAGAGATGCCATCTACTATCAACAGGTACCGGGATCAAAGTGATAAGGCTTTAGATGTGACACAATTGCCATTAGCCTGCTAGAGTTTAAGGGGCCTTAGAAATGGTCCTGGTTTAGCATTAGAGTCACCTTGCTCAAATTTTATAAAAACAGCAAAAATTGCCTATTTCAGGGTCCAAGGTCAGACCAATTGAATCAGAATGTCTGGGGGTGGTTTGGGGACATAAGTAGTTTTTAAAATGTGTTTCAGGCCACTATTAAACAACCAGAGTGGAGAATTAGTGCCTTCCCCTTCCCCTGGCATTCCAGTCGTGACTTGGTTTCTCTCCTAGAGGGCTATCTTTAGGAATTTACAGAGTCAAACATGCCCTTTTCAGAGCTTCAAGCTGTTCTTTCTTTCTTTCCTGGTTGGTTGAGGAGGCTTTTAAAGATGGACTCAGCTTTCTAAGGCAACATGAAAAACCATAAAACCAAGGTAACTGCTTTAAAGGAATTACTTTTGAGACTAGTGCTTTTTCTGGATGAATGCTTATGGAAGACTTCAAGACCCCTCCAACCTTGCCTCCCTTTCAAATTCCTCTCTGCCTCTGCTCCACCTCCCCACCCCTACCAACCAGCCCACATTCCACTGTCATAAGGCAGATTGTCCAGAAGTCAAGACTGGAGGTAGAGGGCTGAGCCCTTTCCTAGTGAGCTGCTTCAAGTTCACAATGATAGAAACAAAAATAATTCAGTGGTCTGCCTTGGAGCATGCTAGGGAACCAATTCATTATTTTACAAATAATGAGGAAAGGAATTTAGCATTTATCCAGTCTTTTTTTATATGTGCTGTATCTCAAATCTACCACATATTTGATGAAGGGAAGTTTCTCCTATAAGCATTCTAGCTAATCAAAGAAGATTAAGGAGCCAATCAAAATTTTACCATTTTTTAAACCATGAAGAATTAATTGATCCTAAGAAATCATCATCTATGGTTGCCAACATCAGGAAAAGACAGCTAGTTTTTATGTGTCTCTTGATGGAAGAATTCACCACCTCCTATCATTTATTATTGCCAAAAATTAAACTTTCATCTCATTCTAACTACCAATTCATATGAAATACAAAGGAATACTTTTTAAAAATTTCAGAAGGAACTAGAATGGTCCAGGTAGTAGTGGATTAGAGGTGGAGACATCAATATGAATTCATATTTTGCTTAAGATAGATACAGGTGGTTACCTACAGAAACATTTATAGATATATGTATATGCAAGGTTAGTGTATACACTTTTATTTCCTTACTCTGTCAGCTGAGGAGGCCTGGAAGCAATAATAACCCCAGTAACAGCAGGCATACCTAGTGCCCAGATTTTGGTTTCTAGCACTATTTTCCAATAAAAAGAACCAAAGCTCCTTGGATAAATGCTTGATTCCAGGGCAGGAAATATACCCATGATGAGCCTGAAGCATCTTGTGATGCCAGAGTTGCACAAAAAATCTATAACAAAGCAAGGAGGAGCAGGAGGGAGAATGGGAGGAAAGGATGGAAGGAAGGAAAAGAAAGAAATCAAATTGATGGAAATATTTCAAAGGCACAGCAACCCAGGAACCAACTGAAAGAGCTCCCAGTGACTAAAGCTGATACAATCTGAGCAATAAAATAAAGTAGTATTGGATTATAACCCAAAGTATAAAATAAATATCTACAGGTCCATAATGATACAAATTAATAATGAATAAATTAATAATTAGGGCAGAAAAAATATCTCATACAGAAAAACTGGAAATTATTAATATGTAGCTACTCCATCCTCAAGGAGGTGGAGCATAGCTGCCTACTCTTTAAATGTGGGTTATAGTGACTTTCTTCCAAAGAGTACAATATGGAAAGAGGAGGGGGCCGTAACTGTAACTTTGTGGAGAAACTTGACAAACACTACCTTGTTCAGGTGATCAAGGTCAACATCAACATTGATAAGTCATGTTGGTAGAATGTACCCTTAATACGATGTAATGAAAATGGTACTTTTGTCCGTGGTCTTCCTCCCAAAATGACATAACCCCTGTCTAATCCTGACAAAAACATCAAACAAATCCCAGTGGAGGAACATTCTACAAAATACCTGACCAGTAAGCCTCAAAATTATAAGTCATTGTCTTAGTCCATTAGGGCTGCGGGAACAAAATACCATAGACTGGGTGGCTTAAAAACAACAAAAATTTATTTCGCACAGTTCTGGGGTCTAGGAAGTCCAAGATCAAGGTGCTACCAGATTCAGTGTCTGGTTAGGGCCCACTTCACGTTCATGGAAGACCTTGTTGCTGAAACCTCATAGGTGAGAAGGGGTGAGGGAGCTCCCTGGGGTCTCTTTCATAAGGTCACTAATCCTATTCATGAGGGCTCCGCCCTTATGACCTAATCACCTCCCTAAGCCCCCACCTCCAAATACCAGCACATTGGGGGCTAGGATTTCAACATATGAATTTGGGGGGAACAAAAATATTCAGTCTATAGCAGTTGTAAAGTACAATGAAGTTCTGAGGAACTCTCACAACAAAGATGAGCCTAAGCAGCTGTGACAGGACTAAATGGAACATGGTATCCTGGAGCAGAAACAGGACATTGGAGAAAAACTAAGGAAACCTGAATAAAGTATGGACTTTGATTAATGACAATGTGTCAATATTGGTCCATTATTGTAAGAAATGTTCTATAACATTATAAGATGTTATTTATAGGGTAAACTAGGAGGAGTATTTGGGAACTCTCTGTAGTATCTTCACAAATTTTGTTAATGCAAAACATCTAAAAAATAGTTCATTTAAGAAAAATTCATGAGGATGCAATTAGTAAAACCCAGACTGAAGAAGAGTTTAAAGGACAAATGACCTGGTTTCTTCCATAAATGAATTACAAGGGGAAAACAGACATGAAGGCAGAATCTATACAATAAAAGACATTGAGACATACCAATTGAAGTAATTGGGCTTTTTTTGGATTCTAATTTGAACAAAGGAAAAGTCAAACAGTGGGAGAAACGTGAATCCTGAGTGGACATTTGATATATACAAATTATTGATAAGTGTTTTAGGTGTGATAAGATTATTGTGGCTATGTTTTGTAAGGGTTCTTTATCTTTTGAAGATACATACTGTAATATTTATGAATGACATGATAAAAATAATTCAACAAAGAGGTAGAGACTAAGGGTATAAATAAAATAAGATGAGCCATGAATTGATAATTTTGGAAGCTGAGTGATCTGTCTATTCAGGGCTTATCATGTTATTCTTTAATATATTTTGATGTTTTCTATAGTAAAAAGCTAAAAATAAAAAGACCTTTGGTTTCTCATGCAGTTAAAAGTAAAGGTTATCATTTACATTTGAATAAAGTTTTGCATTTCACAAAACCCTTTCACAAATAGGATCCCTTTGGATCCAGGAAGAGGGACAGAGAGGTAAGGGTCTAATTTCACTTTTTAAGCAGGGAGAAGACTACAACTAACATCTACTATTTACCAGGTAATTTTAACCCATTCCACTTCATCCTTATAAGATTTTCTGGGTGCTTCGAATGCAGAGCCACGGTTGAGGTCCACTGATGTAGAAGAATATATACAACGTGGGATAGAAGAAGTGGTACCACCAGCAGAGACCTACCAGCTAGATGCTGGTGGGTAATTTTTATCCAATAGGACTTCCTGAATGGAATAAATTCTGTTGTTTATTATTATTATTTCTAGGCATTCACATACCCAAAATCCCACCCAGTAGCCTTAAAGGAGGTGGCATTCTCTAGAAGCCAGGCCTCTTTTTGGTTTGGGGTACAGCACCAAAGATATCCACTGCTCTGTTGTCCGGAGCTCATTAAGTAGATCCTTTTTATTATAAGGGAAGAATTTTTCAGATATCTCAAGCTGCATGGCTAGACTTCTTCACCTGAATACCCTAGAAGCACCTCAAACCGAACACATCCAGGAATGAACTCAGTATTTCTCCCTCCCCTGTTTGCATCTCCTTTTGTATCCCCAGCACTGTGTGTGGCCCATCTCCTGCTCAGTCACCCATGCTGGAAACCTAGGAGTCCTCACAGTCCACTCCTTCATGCTCCTATCCATCCAGTCAGTTCTCACTTCTCCCAGTTCCCTCTCATCACCTCCACCCAAAAAAATCTTCATCAGATGCAGGTCAGGCCTTCATCTTTTCCCACCTGGATTATACCTCCTAATTGCCTCCCTATCCTGCCTCCAGTCTCACCTTCTTCAAACCTGCCCTCCACACAGTGCCATGATACAGTCCCATCAGGGACCGTCCCCAGCTGCAGGATATAGCAGAGCAAACTCAACAGCACAGATCTGAGCTTTGACTCTTATAGTGATCTATTAATGAGACATATTATAAAATGTAGTGACAACACCACCATAAACTTTCATTATTTCACGGTGTCTGGAGGTCAGGAATTATGGAATGGCTTAGCTGGGTGGTTCTAGCTCAGGGTTTCTCATGAGGTTTTAGTCCAGATGTCAGTTAGAGCTACAGTCAAATGAAGACTTGATTGGGCAGGAGAATATGCTTCCCATGGCTCACTGTCATAGCTGGCAAGTCGGTGCTGGCTGTTGGCAAAATGCCTCGGTTTTATATCACATAGATCTCCCCATAGGGTTGAATGTCCTCACAACATAGCGGGTGGCTTCCTCCAGAGTGAGTGATACAAGAGAAAACAGTCTCTTGTATCTTTTATGACCTAGTCTTTTATGATCTAGTCTCAGATGTCATATACACAAGCACCTCTACAGTATTCTATTGGTCACACAGGCCACCCCTGATGCGATGTGGGAGGGATCTCCGGAGGGCATAAATATCAGAAGTGAGGATCATTGGAAGTCATCTTGGAGGCTGGCTACACCCCTTCCGCTCTGAACCCCACATAATTATTCTCACATTTTAGGTACCACCAACACCAAAAGATTTCAGATTTGCAGAACTCATAGGGCTGTGTCCCTCCTCTTTGCCTACAAGATCTTTTCCTCTATTTGCCTGGTGAATTCTCATTCAAAACTCTGTGCCTATACTTAGTGTCTGGTACAGGATAGGAACTCAATACACATTGAACTGAAATCCAAAAAGTAGAACTAGACCATATCTGCGGAAGAGATGGCCAAGGTAGCTCCATGCTCCCATTCTACATTGCCTTGAAGCATGAGGAAAGCCAGCAAAACCAGAGTTCATGGTTCACTGGGACCATTTTGAAAAAGAGTATCCATATTTTTTCTAAGAAGCCACAGAGTCATTTAATTGTAGATAAACTTCTCACAAATTTGTGAAAATCAATACCAAAAAGAACAAAGTCCAAGGATTTATAAAAAGTATTGGGGGAGGGGCAGAGAGAATGATGTGAGGAGAAGGCAGGTATATTGTTTAGCTTGTTGCCCTAATAATGCTACATGACAAACAACCACGAGACCCACATGGCATACAGCAATAAACATTGGTTTCTTGCTCAGGAGTTTGCAGATCACCTGAAATGGCTCTGCTTTATTCTGCAGTGGCTGGGGAGGCTCTCTGCTCCATGTCTCTCATCCTCCTCCTAGGACAGATGGGCTAGCTGGTGATGGTAGAGGCCCAACGGTGCATTCTCTGCTGCACCAACACATTTCCACCCTCGAACATATCACGCAGCCAAAACAAGTTCCCTGGCCAAACTCAGAGTCAAGGGATGGGACATAATTGAGAACTACAAAGTAACAAGGTAACAGTCAAGGGTATAGCGAGGGGTAAATTGGGACCAAAAATGTAACATATCAAAATGGGGAAAAGCCACAATATTTTGTAATGAAAAAAAATATTTCTAGCCATTGAAAGATTTTCTCCCAAACTAAACCTACAAATCTACTTTGAAAATATTCCTGTTGGAGTCAAGTATTCAATTCTGTATAAATATTAATGACTATGACACTTCTAGTGAATATTTGTGAATATGCTATTTTATAATGCATATTTGTTGAACCAAATTTTTGAACTTCCTTCTGAAGTTAGGGCAAGCCTGAGCATCCTATGGGTTTTGGTGATGATGATCACTTTGGGGTTACACACACAGATTAACGAAATGTAACGTGAGTTGAGGCATTGTGCAGAAGCAAAGCTGGTCTGAAGAGCCACTCACTTGGCTTTTCATAGCTGCTTTCTTCATGATTCTCTCAGTTCTTAGCCAACTCTCAGCTCATTTCTAGTCAAGTGCTAGCTGAAAATGGCTAAAAGTGTTTATCTTTCGGGTATATTTGTATGGGGATAATAGAATCATGGAAGCCTAAGGAAGCCTTCAGAGATGAATCTCCAGTGGTGGAAGACGAGGCAGCTTGACAATAACATTAATAATATTCCCTCCAAAATTGTGAGTATTTTATAGCTCACAGGCTGAACCACATTGGCAATTTCATATGATTTGACCTCTTATATCATTTATCCTTCACAGGAATTTTCAGACATAGGCAGAAAACAGATTCAGAGGATGTCACTAGCCCTAGATCACACAGTAAATGGCAAGAGTGGGTCTAGAATCCAAGTCATCTAGTATCAAGTTCAATTGTCTTTTTCCTTACATAGATTTTGGCAGAAGTATTTTTAAACATTCTTTACTCTGTGTCTACCCCTCCCTCCTCCCTCCTCCCTCCTCTCTCTCTCTCTCTCTCACACACACACACACACACATGCACACACCCCCCCACTTCTCTCTCTCTTTGCCTCTTCTCTGGCTCATTTATCATCTTGGTGTCCTGGCCCCATTCCCTTCCAACACACTAGTTAGTGGAGTGGTCCCATCATCTTGAAGGAAGACTGTGGGGTGTTTTCCCTCCTCGAGCTACCACTTCCTTTGTCAGCCCCCTTTACTCTGCACTCACTGTGATGTCTGGACTCTTACAATAGAAGTGGAGCTATTGCTCCAGCCTCAGCCCCAAAGACATTAAATAATTAACTTCCATCACTCCTTTGTGTGCTTTATCTCCACATCACCCAAAATAGCTGGCGGCATTTCCTCTGCATAAATAGAAAGCAGAAAGGCCAATTGGCATTTGTGAAATATATATGTATTTTTTACAAAGCAGCAAGTTAGCAGGGTCCCTTTATTTCTTCATTCCTGAGACTGTCTCATAACAAGCGACTTTCTAGTTCTTTAACTCCTCAGCCAATTTCCCCCACCATCTCGTAGTTGGTTAGTTATTAGTACTCATACCGAAGTGGTCCAAAATTAAGACCTAGTTGAAGGAGAAAGCATTTCCTAGTGGCATTAATAATCACAAAAACATATTTTTCTTAGATTATGTTAAATTTTGCTCCCCACCCCCACCCCAGTGAGCCAAATGAAAGGTAAACTTGAGTGAGCTTCCCTTAAGAGGCATGGAGCTGTGATCCAAAATGGTATTCTAATATTTCTTCCTAGCTCTGTTTTCTTTTAAGCCTGGGGTGGTATATAGCACAAATTCCTGGAGGGTAAGATGTTTTCAGTCTGCACCTGTCTTCTTAGAAACATATTCTGAAATGCAGGGTACTTTCCCCTGGGCATGTTAATGTTTGTGAAAGAGACTATTTGAAAATATAGCTATTTCCTCTTCAGACTCAGCAACTCCCACAAACTTTCTTCTGTCCTAATGTTATAAAAACCATCAGCAAAGAGATTCAGAAACTTTTATTAACTTGGGTCCTACTATGGTTTCCCCTCTTCCAGGCTCATTTGCAACCCGAGTGGTCACAAAAGGACATGGGGGCTCTGGGGAACTCTTCCTGGGGTGGAGTCTCTTGCCTGTTAACATGATGGAAATGTCCATGTCCACTCTCAGCAGCAGCATGGTCACAGGTCCCACCCTTCTGGAGTTTCCCAGGGAAAACCTGATTTTTGATGTACTAGATTTTGACTTGGGAAACATGCTCAAGTTCGCAATTCTGAAAAATCTCAGATCCCACCTCCAGAAGCCAATATTTGGGGTCTGCTCTTCCTGCCACAGACACAGGGGCTGTGAGAGCACAGATACGCTGCTGTCTTCCAGTCTCCCAGCCAGGAATGATTCCCCAGTATGTGGGGTGGGTGGGTGGGGTGGGAGTGGTGAGAATGGGCATCATGAGCTTTGGGAAAAGGCAGAGTGAAGATTTGTGCTGCCCCCAGTACTTCTCCATAGTGTCAGGGAGCTGTGGGAACACAGAAGAATGATGTTCATAGCTCTTGAGCACTGGAGAAATTGTGCGTTCACTTGGGTGGTTCCTTTGGTTGCTGGGCAGAGATAGAAGTAAAGCCACAGGATGCACAGAGACTTAGAGCCCAGTGGTTATGTTATAGGACCACCGGTTTCATGGCCGTTGTGTGGTGTTAACAGACCAATACACCAAAACAACAGGAGTTGCGGCAGAGAAAGAGTTTTATATTCAACAGCAGCCAGATGAGGAGGTGGGAGGGAACCTCAGATCTGCCTCCCTGAGGAGTTTTGGACTGGGTTTTTAAGGGAATTTTGGTGCATAGGGGACTGAGGAGCTGGGAGTTGCTGATTGGTCAAAAAGTGAGGGGTGAAGTCATGGGACAGGGAGATGAAGAGACCGCATTCCTGTGCTGAGTCAGCTCCTTGGAGGAAGTTTTGAGACTGGCTGGTGTCAGCGGACCCTTGGAATGCAGGATCTGGAAAACATCTCAAATGGAAAACTTGAGGTTTCTTGACATTAAAATGTTATGTACAGAAGTTAGGACCTTATGACAGGCTATGCGACTTTAAAGCAGTAAGCTTATAAGGAAGTAGGCTATAGGGTAAACTGGTTAATACTTAGCTAAGGCTCTACTCAAAGTTTATGTTTTTGTTAAAATCCTAGAAATTTATTTTAAGTTTATGAGGATGGTTTTGGTCATGCCCCCGAGTCCTTAAAATAAGCCCATGAAGTTATTCACACTGACTCTCCCAACCCCCCCGACCTTTTTGTATTCACAGTGTGGCATCTGAAATCTTTGGGTCCCTCTTTGCAGTCTTTGTACCACTTTCAGAGATGAATTTGGCCCCAAATAAGAGCAGATAAAATTGCTGATCCAAACAAAGGGAGAAGGAGAAGTACAGCAACAGAATGGTCTTGAACAATGGTTCTGAGTGTGGTACCAGCAGCATGAACACCACCTGGGAACTTGTTAGAAATGCAAATTCTCTCTCCACCACTATTAAATCAGAAATGCCGGTGATGGAGCCCATCAATTGGTACTTCCGCAAGCCCTCCAGGTGATTCTAATGCAGCTCAAATGTGGGACTCACTAGTTTAAAAGACAGTGCCTCATGCAGGGGGCACAGCACCAATGATTACATGTCTCAGTTTCCTCAGTCATTAGCTGGAGGCAGAATAGTGAATAACAGTATTTCTTGCATCAGATTCACCCAGGTAGTTCTGAAACAAAAGATATGCTTTGGCTCTGAATCTCCCCAGAGAAAGGCGGGTGGTTGTAAATCTTCCATTGCCTGCTCCTTGGTTGTAAATCTTTAGTTATCTTTGCTGTATTCTGAGTTAAGCCTGATGCCTCTCTCCTATGGCAACAGGTGTTGACACCCATTAAAATAGTCCTGAATAAAGTCGTCCTTGCATTTCAAAAAGTGCCAGGATAAGTTTTTTTTAAACAGTAAGTTTAAAGGCGTGTATATTTAATAAAGCTTCTCAAGCAAGTCTGATGCAGCCCCTTGGTTGAAAATCCACATGGCTAGTGGTTAACAGGATGGGTTCTTGAATCAGACACACCTGCATTGAAATCCCAACTCTGCTTCTTGCAGACAGGTGACTAAGCAGGTTACCTAATTTGAACATATCTCTCTCTCTTAAACTCCCCCCACTGCCCTCCAATACACTGCCACCACCCCACCCCGGCCTCAAGATGATGGAAAGATTCAATGAAGTAACACCCTTAAACTACTAAGCATAGTACTGGTACATAATAAGCACCAAATAGACCAAATGTTAGCTGCTCTAAGTGATAATTATCATTAGATACACGTGTTACATTTGACAAGAAACTTTTGCATAAGGAAAAGATAAAATAGACGATTTATTATGTGATCATTATAAATATATTTATTATGAATAAAAGACTTCAATGATCTATTGATGAGCTTGGAAAAAAATCACAGAAGAGAGTAATGTTTTGGATTTTTAATCCAGGGGCAAAAGTGGACCAAAAAGTGCCACCTGAGACAGGCATGTCTGACTCCTGGGCTGCAGCTCAGCATGCTAGAGGCTAGCGTCCAGCGACCTTCACAAGCAGCCCGCCCACAGTCCACAGAGACCCCAGATGGGCACTGAGCTCTGTCCTCCAATTAAAAATGATAAAGAGCACATGGCTTCTCCCAGACCATTGCCAGGGTGGTTCAACCCTGCTGGAAGCCCTGAGGGTTCACATGAGGGAAATGCTTTCCAAGAACCCAAATTTGATCTATTAATATAAGCTTATGTCAGGGTATAGTCCAAACAACACTTAGGACTCTGAGTACAGGCAGCTCTCTTTACTACTCTCTCCAGGGGTCATTACTTCGGACAAGGAATTGAAAGTAAAGATGGTAGCTCCAGTTTTGTGCTCATTTCCTTTAACGAAGTCCAGCTTATATGTTTAATGGATTTTCACAGAACTTGAACTTCTGCTTGTTTTTGACAGTTGCTTAGTGATGGTTCTGGAGAGTCGGCCCTGTTCCCATTGTGATCAGCAACTGCTCCTCAAAGTAGAGGAGCTGGTCCACTTCAAAACAGTCGCTGGCCCGAGGCACCACTGTTTCCAGACACTCCCGGATCTCCAATTCGCTGGCATTCTGATGCCTTGCTCTCTTGAGGTAATTATAGACCTCTTCAAATACTTCTGTCCCCAGCTTCTGTATGGCTGATCTGCCAAAAAAGGGAAGATTATGAAGAGCTACACAATGAGATTACCTGCCAAAAAAAAAAAAAAGTATCTTTAAATTACACAATTAACATCATTACCCTGGGATTCAGAAAAAAAGGGGAAAAAATAAGGCACATTGTCTCCACCCTAAATATTCAACAAATAATGCTTCGACATCTAGTATGTGCCAGGTACTTAGGCACACACAAAAATAAAATGTCAGGTGGTTCTAAGTGTAATGAAAAAAAAGCAGAGTGAAAGCAGGAAAATCCTTCTGAGGCAGTGTCATTTGAGCGGAGACCCTCACGAAGGCAGGCAAATACTAGGGGCAAGCGAATGTTGGCCCAAGGCCAAAACATGTTGAAGAAATGTCAAGAAGGCTATTGTGGCTGTAGGTGGCAGAACAAAGGGGAAGAGGATGGTGGGATATGAGATCCAGAAATAGTTAATAATAACAAAATAATAAGGAGGAAAATGAGGAGGAGAAAAATTGTTTTATTAGCTACTTGCCAGGTACTTTTCTACCTACTACAGCCTTACAATTGCACTTTACAATAGCTCTCTGAGGAAGGCATTTTTTTAAGTCCTCATTTTACAGATGAAGAAACTGAGGTTTAAAGGCATAAAATAATTTGGCCAAGTTTCCAGCAAGGCCAATGTTCATTTTTCCATACTTACCTCCAGTTTTTGTCCATATGTAGGCGTAATCTTTGCACTATTATAATCATATCACCCTATCTACTATGTTTATTTCACCTTTGGCTACTTTCCTGTATCCCCAGAAAGGGTCACAAACTCAAGACCTATGGGCAAAACTTGGCTCATGTTTCATTTAGTCAATACCATTTTTTATTTTGTTTGATTTATTAATATTATTATTATTAAACACTTTAATGTGAATGTCTTTAGGCAGGGCCTGCACACACTCTCCACTCTCAGTTCTTTGACTTTGACCCACCTCCTCCACACCTTATCATTTTATACTAGGCTGCTTCTCATAGTTCTACCTGCTTGACTCAAGGTCATTCGAGTTGGCGAATTTTGCTCTATAGTTCTTCAAATTTCTCATTTTTAATGACTGCATATTGTTCCACTGAGTTTCTGTGCCAACATTTACTCCACCAATTAGCTTTTTTCAGCCTTTTTCATAGTGTGAACATCTTTAGACATTTAGCTGTTTCATTTAGGGGAATATCTTCTGGCATCAAATTTTTAGGAGTGGTGCTAATTACATGGTGTGTTCACTCTATAAAAATTCATATGTGCACTTATGGTTTCTGTACTTTTCTGTATACATGTTGTACATTTTTAAAGCATTAATCCTTAACAGTAATGATGATAATGTTGATAATAACACTGAAGGCATTAATCAGAGAATCTCTGATTCATTTTGTAAGCTTTTATTGTTCAGTGCTATTCAACCTTGTAATCTCTAGAACACAAGGCTATGGGTTAGGTATGGTGGTAGATAAAAAGAAGAATAAGTAATTCTTCCTGCTCTAGTTTAGAGGCTAGTAATGACAATGCAAGACATACAAATTTTTAATTTTAGCTAACATTTCTACAGTACTCCCAGAGTGCTAGAATTACAGGCGTGAGCCACCATGCCCAGCCTCCTTTTTATTCTTTAAATGCAACACAAATTTATTTCTACCTTCCCACCTTTGCACTAGCTGCATCCTCTTTCCTGGAATGCATTTCCCATTGACATTTACATCACTGACTTCGCATTTCCATTCAGATCTCAGCTTATCAACTTCTCAGGGAAATTATCTCTTACTACCCAGTCTAAAGTAGCTGCCCAGTAATTCCATAGGATCACACCTTAACTACTTACATAGCACTTAACTCTCTGATAATTTTCTTTATATTTTGGTGTATCTTTTTTTATTGTTGGTCTCTCCCCATGCCACTAATAGCATAATAGTTCCATGAAGGAGGGATCCAGTGCCTAGAACAGGGCTGAGGATGGAGTAGGTGCTCAGGAAATATTTATATAATGAACGAATGGCCTAAACAGACATTAAGTATCATGTGAAAACCATAAAGTGCTATTTAAGGTTACAGTTGGAGAAATCAGGGAACACCCTATGGAGGAGGAAGCGCCATCTAACTTGGGCCATAATGGCTGGAGGGAAGCAAGGTGAGGGGCCACAGTGGGACCACTAGGAAATCAGGGAGTCAGGTTGGCAGGTGAGTAGGATGCATGAAGATGAGGGTGAGAACTACACGAACATGACATTTAAAGAAACCTTAGAATTTGACAAGCAATATCACCTACTAATGATAAAAGAGCCCAAGAAATGCCCCTTGAAATTATAATAACAATTTTTAAGCTTTTTCTATGTGCCAGGCTTTATCCTGAGCCATCCCCTGATATCATCCCATTAAATCCTCACAACTACTATATGGATAGATATTACCGTTATTCCCACTTTATATATGAGGAAACTGAGGTACACAGAACTTTCCCACTGCCATAGTTTGTAAGTGGTGGAATGCAGATTTGAATCCCAGTGGTTTTCTCTCCAGGGCTTGTTCTTTTCATCATTGTAATATGGACTTTGGATTAAAGACCCAGGTTGCATCTTAGCTCTGCCCTTCACTGGCTGTATGATCTTCTGCCAGTTATTTAATGCTATCATCTCAATGTTAGTGTCCCCCCAAAATTTACACATTGAAACGTTATCCCCAGAGTAATAGTATTAAGAGGTGGGGCCTTTGGGGAAGTGATTAAATCACCAGGGCAGAGCTCTCATGAGTAGGATTAGTGCCCTAGGAAAGAGATTGAAGGGAGCATGTCTGCCCCTTCTGCCATGTAAGGACACGTAGAAGGTGCTCTGCAAGGAACAGGCCCTCACCAGACACCAAATCTGCTGGCACCTTTGAGATTGGACTTACCAGCCTCCAGAACCGTGAGCAGTAAATTTCTGTTATTTATAAATTAGCCAGTCTAAGGTATTTTGTTATAACAGCAGAAATGGACTAAGCTACTTAACCTCTCTGAGCCTTAGGTTTCTCATATTTAAGTGGGGATTTTATACACACACACACACACACACACACACAGACTACATAGCAAAATACCCGCCACCTACCAGGCACTTAATAGCTATTGTTTTACTATCACGTATATTATTGTTGCTTTTCCAATGGTGAATTATACAAGAATCCTATTTCTGTTTAATTGGAAGTCTCAAGCAGTTTTATAGCTCTATCCTTGGTTAAGATACTATTTAAATATTTTTTTAACTTCTCTGGATGAATTTGAAAAAGATAAGAAACAACACAAGGAGGCTAGTAACACAGTGAGAGTAAAAAACATGTAATTTTGTAGACATAATCATGAGAACCTGATTTGCCAGAAAGTCTTAAGACAATACAGATTGTTCTTCAGGCATAGTTTAACGAAACCCTGAAAATGATTTTATGGAATATAAGAAATCCCTGCACATCAAATATGCATGGGTCACTGCAGGAATAGAATGGCACCGTGTATTTTATCTTTAGTACTACCATTTCAACAATCATTTGGTACTAGCAAGCATCCAGAATCTTCATGAAGCCTAGTGTTTCAAAGGGCTGTCTCCGAATCGGGCGGGCAGAGACAGCACAGCTCTCTCCCCAGGGGCAGGCAAGCGCGCTGGCATCACACTCACGGGGCACCTGTGACTTGAAGGCCCCTTTCTGTCAGTGGTGCTTGCCTCCTGCTCAGTCCACCCTGAGCAGAATCTGGACTGCAACTGTTGGTTTGCTGTCCTGTTAAAGCTAACCAGTCCTGAAAGGATTATTTTACTTGTGATTTAAATACCCCTCATTATTCATAATCACAGTAAATGTAGATGGACCAGACTCACTGACTCATAATCAAAACCCAGCTAGGTATTGTTTACAAGAGTCATACTTAAAACATGTGCTACTAAAAGGCAGAAAGCAAAAGAATTTTTAAAAAAGACACCAGGCAAATAATAACCAAAAGAAATCGAAGGTAGCCATATTAATATCAGACAAATAGATTTTAAGTAAAGGAAAAAAAAGCATTATTAGGGATAAATTAGGGATAAAGAAAGGCACTATATAATTATAACAGTTTAATTTTACAAGGAAGAAATAAAAATTCTAACTAGTATGCATCCAATAGAATCAAAATATATACCACTATAGAGAAACTATCAGATATAGTCTCATAATGTAGGATTTCAATATATCTTGCTCAGTTATAGACAGGTGAAGCATTCAGAATATTAGTAATGATATAAAAGATCTCAACAACATATGTAATGAGCTGATCTTAATGGACACACACAGAGCTCTTCCCTCACTGCCAACTAGAGAAAACACTTTCTTCCCAGGCTCCCATGTAACATTTGCAAAAACTGACCGTATTATAGACAATTCAAGTCTCAACACATGCCAAATATTTGGTTCCATATAAAATCTTGTTATCTGACAACAATAAAATTGCTAGAAATCTGTAATAAAAAATATAGATTAAACATTTCCACATGTGAGTACATTTTAAAACATATTCTAAGTAAATTATGGGTCAAAGAAGAAATCAGCCATGCCATAAACAAACTCATTTTAGGCTGACAGAAAGTGTTAGGTGATCTAGCCTTGCAATATTGCAGTGTAAATTTATTCTGATACTTGGAAAACACTATATTTCTGCAATGATGCATTTGAATATTTTAGGATTTATAAAATAGAAAATTCTATTTAGGGAGACTCATTATCTAAGATGTGAGAAGGGAGGGCAGTGTTCTCTGAGCTGTTCAAATTAAGGAAGGAATCCTAAGTTTCCTTTTTCAAAGAGAGGGAAATGGGGTGGGAAGCATTATCCCTTTAGTTAGTTGGGTATCTCAAATAAAAAGAACTTATATTTTTTCTCATCTATTTCTTGCTAAGTTCCATTCCTGTTCTCAATTTTAACATCTTTTTTAAGAATCAAAAGTCTTTTAAGTTTTTTAGGGATTCCTAAATATCATTCTAGTTCAAATCCTTCCTTTACAGGCTAAGTGCTCTCTCCAAGGTTGAACAGGCTGTTGGGGTCAAAGAGGGGACTAGAACACAGGTCTCAGGACTCTCAGGTCAGTGCTCTGTGGACTGAGTAATGGTCCCTGGACACAAGAGACTTGGAGGAAGGTTCTCCAGGGTTCCAAAGCTGGGACTGCTTGGGGAAAATCCCGAATGTGTTTGGCTGACTCCCCTGCTAAAAACTCCATTAAACTCCAAAGAAGCCCTTCCTCTTTCCCCTGCCCCTTTCCTCCAAACTGAGTCTCTCACCCTCCAGAGTCCTTTACTTCCCTCTTCCTGTGGTTACTTTTCATTTATAAATGCATATTTTATTACATCTATTCATTTGCCCATCAGTTACTGACTACTTTGTGTAGCCTCTAACAATTTATCTCTACTTTTTAGGGGGCTCTAAAGAACAGGTCCATATCTGCTTAGTTGGTTTTATAAGAACATCATACAAAAATGCCCTCACATTTAAAATATTATTTTAATTTTGAAACAATCTGATGCTTACAGAAAAGTTTCTCCAATTGTCCAGTAACACTGCCTAATATAACAAAAAGATTCAGAACAATCACAAGTTGCATTTATGTGTCATATCTCTTTAGTTTCCTTCAATAATCTGGACTCTAAATAACCTATTTAGTAGAATGTTCCTCAGTTTGTGTTGCCCCTGCCTATGGGATTTACCAACTCTTACCCTCTGGTTATCTCTCATTTTATATATTAGCCTGAAAGACAACTTCAGCAGTAATGCCTTTTATTATCTTGGGGTGCTAGTAGAGAGTTCCACTACACCAGTTCAAGAGGTTTCTCACTTCTCTTGAGTCCAAAAAGAGAAAAAAAAAAAAAGCCCTGGTAGCAGTAGGAGAAGGATCCTGTTGCTTCCAGGTGCCTACTAGTGATTTGTGCACACAGCCTTGCTCCTGTGGTTCCTATTGTACTGTAAGAAATAAGGGCTACTGTTAAGGAAGCAGCTTGTGAAGTAAGTTTCCAGGAGCTCAGGAAAGAATACCCAAATGTCCCAAGTATTTCCCTGTACCCCCTGTCCCCGTCACACCGTATAAATCCTACCACTGAAAGGTACACTCATAAAGCTGAAGGGATCGCTTCTCAAAGCAGCTATTAGCTTCTTGGCACAAGGTTCAGGGGCTGTGAAGCTGAGCATAATGGGGGGAGGACTGAAGCCCCACCAGTGCTGGCTGGGATTCTGCTACCAACTTCCTGGGTGTCACTGGGTGAGTGACATTTTTCATTTTTCAGAGCCTCAATTATTTCACTGCAATTTAGACTAAATGATTTCTAATGCTTCCTCTGGCTCTAAATGTTCAGATTCTATTGTAAGTGAGAGCTCAGGAAGACATTCTTTGCTTACAGGTGATCAATAAATATTTGTTGAAAGAATGAATAAATAAATGATTCAAAGGCCAGTGGAAAACGAGACACTTTGTGAGCCACGAATTTCACTCTTTTTTATAATATCTCAAGAAGAAAATTCTTTTTAAGAACTTTCAGTCATATGAGTAGTTCTTACTCAGGGAAAGAGGGGAAAATGAAAAGAAACCTGTTTTTCAAAGGGTGTATTAAGTACCAGAGACTTTTTGTTTTATTTCATTTTTGTGAAAGTCTCTTTGATTTTTTTATATTTTTTATATATTGATAAAAATTACATACAGTAAAATTTATTCTTTTGAGTTTACAGTTCTGTAAGTTTTCACAAACCCATGCAGTCACATAATCTTTACCTCAACTGAAATAGAGAACAATTTCATCACCCCCTAAAATTCCCTCATACCCTTTTGTAGCCAACTCCTCCTCCCACCCCTTGGTGAACACTGATCTATTTTCTGATCCTTCAGCTTTGCTTTTTCCAGAATGTCAATATGAGTGGAATCATTCAAAATGTAGCTTTTTGAGAACAAGTGCCTCTCACTAGGCATAATGCCTCTGAGATTCATTTGAGCTGTTGCATGTGTCATAGTTTGTTCCTTCTGATTGCCTATTAGTATTCCAGTGTATGGATGTGTCACAGTTTATCCATTCACAGTTGGCTAACATTTGGGTTATTTCCAGTTTTTGAAGATTATGAATAAAATTGCTATATGTATTCATATATAAGTTCTTATGTAGACATATATTTTCACTTTACTTGGATAAATACTTAGCAGTGGAATTGCTGGGTTGTATGGTAACTTTATAAGAAACCACCCATTGCTTCTTGGCCTTTTTGGGTAAGATCAAGTGTGAAGAAAGCACCCAGCTGTTTTCCAAAGTGGCTGTTCCATTTTGCATTCCCACAAGGGCATGAGAGTTCCAGTTGCTCCACATCCTTGCCAGGATATTTTTTAAAAAACTTTTATGCTAAGCACTTTATATCTATTTTTAAAATTTATTATTTATGTAATCCTATGAGGTATACAATATGACCCTTGTTTTACAGTTGAGGAAACTAAGGCACAGACATTAAGTAACTTAACCATCAAATGGCACTAGCTTGGGGGAGGGGGCAAAGACTGGTTCTCATTCAGGCTTTGTGCCCAGCTAGCTATGGGTCCTAGTCACTCACCTCTCCAGGACGGTCACTGTCTTCCTTCAAAAATGAAGGCCTTAATTTCTGGAACAATCTCTAGGCTCATCTTTAATATCTATGAATCCTCCTTCACAAGCTCTCTGGAGATATTGCTAATGGATACAAAGGAGGTCATTATCATCTAATATTTATTACTCAAGCCCCCAAATATAAGAGGATTTTTAGAGCCTCAGAACATAAAAATATTTACTGATGAAATAGTTGTGTATAAAATTAGCCCACCCCGAACATACCTCTCTGCTGAATGCCAGCTTCTATCTCTCTCCCTCACACTAAGAGTTCTGTTGCTTGTGGGTTCAGTGAAGAGGTAAACACTAAGTGCAAGTGCAGTATAAACTGACATCATTAAAATGGCATTGCAAAACATGCAGAAGATGCAGGATTTCCCATAGTGCTTGCTATGGGTGGACTGTGTCCTCCAAAGTTCATGTGTTGGAAACTTAATCCCTCATGCAACAGTGTTGAAAGGTGGGACCTTTAAGAGGTGATCAGGTCATGAGGGATCTGCCCTCATGAGTGGATTAATGCCATTATCATGGGAGTGCATTTCAGATAAAAGGATGACCGTGGCCTCCCCCTTCCTTCTCCCTCTCTCCTGCTCTCTTCACCTTCTGCCTTCTGCCATGGGATGATGCAGCAAGAAGGCCCTTACCAGAGGCTGGCACCTTGATATTGGACTTTCCAGCCTCTAGAACTGTGAGAAATGAATTTTCTTCCTTCATAAAACCCAGTCTGTGGTATTCTGTTATAGCAACACAAAACAGACTAAGATGGTGATGAAAAACTTGTGTTCTCATTGATAAGAAAGGATCTGAGCATTAGGTCAGTTAACTATTAAAAAACAGAAAAATTAGTAACAGTGACAATAGATACTTCAAATAGAATGATTTAAATTTTAGAAAGTTGGAAGAAGACTTTAAGAAAATCAATAAGATCCTCAAATATTTCTCTAAAAATAATCCTCTGTACAATTTTACTATACTTGTTCCTTCATACCTCCCCAATCTCCTAACGTTGGAAAGCCCAGTGCTTGGTCCCTAGACCTCTTCTGTCCTCTATGCAATTCACTCCCAAGGTAGTTCACCCAGTCTCATATCTTTAAATGCTTCCTTTAAGCTAATGGTTCTCAAATATGTGCTTCTCCTTTCTCCTCTAAACTTCAAATTCACATATTCAACTACTCACTTGGTATTTCTGTGTGGATGTCGAGTAGATATCTTATGGTTATCATGCCCAATTGAATTCCTGATTTTTCCTTTAGAATATTCTAATGCTGCAGCCTTCCACATTTCTGTTCATGTCAGTTCCTGCCTTCCAATTGCTTAGGTCAAAAATCTGTGAGTCAGCATTGATTCTTCTCTTTCTCTCATACTCTAATAGTCCAGTTTCTCTCATAATCAAATCAGTTAATAAATCCTATCAGTTCCATGTTCAAAATGTTACCAGGATCCCTACACTTCTCACCATTTCCACTGCTACTCTGGCCCAAGCTACCATGACCTCTCCAGTCAATTGCTTCCATAGCCTCTCAGTTGGTCCCGTCTTCTACCCTCACTCCCTTGCAGTCTTTCAGTTCAGCAGCCAGCATGAGCCAGATCCCTTCACTCCTCTGCTCAAAACTCTGTGGGACTCCCCACCTCACTCAGAGTGAGGTCAAGTCCTTCCAGTGGAAGGACCACAATAACCTGAATAATCTTCAGCCATTCCTCTCCCAACAGATCTCACTTCCTCCCGTCACTGACTCCATTCTAGCCACATTGGCTTCTTGCTGTTTCTTGAACACACTAGGCACTTCCTACTCCAGCCCTTTGCAGTTGCTGTTCCCTCTGACTAGAATGTTCTTTCTCAGATATACATATGTTTCTTTCCTTCATCTCCTTCAAATATTTTCCATCATGTCATCTTCTCAGAGAGACATATTCCATCCACCCTCTTTAAAACTTGTACTCTTTGCTGTCATTTTGTACCACTTATCCACCATCCCTGCTTTTTTATTTTCTTCTTACCACTTGTTACTGTCTAGCATGATCTGCTTTTTCCTAAAATTCTATGCTTTGTCAATCACCCATTAGAATATAAGGTCCATGAGGGCAGGGAATATTTTTTGTTGTTGTTGTTCACTGATCCCACTGCCTACAACAGTGCCTGGAGCAGAATAAGTACATACTCAATAAAAACTTGTTGGATAAATGAATAGATTTCTTGAAACTCAAATACAAAGGGAACTGGCATACAATTTTATTTGAAAATATATGTATCCCTAAATTCTTTTCCATAGAGGTTGCACTAATTTGCAATCCCACCAGTAGTGTAAGAGTGTTCCTGTCTCTCCATATCCTCGCCAGCATTTGTTGTTTTGGGATTTTTTGATAGAGGCCAACTTCACTGGGGTTAGGTGATATCTCACTGTGGTTTTGATTTGCATTTCTCTAACGATTAGAGATGTTGAGCATTTTTTATATGTTTGTTGGCCATTATTCTGTCTTCTTTTGAAAAGTTTCTGCTCATGTCCTTTGCCCATTTATTGATGGGGTTAATTTTTTTTCTTGTTGATTTTTTTAAGTTCTAGATAGATTCTTGTTATCAGCCCTTTATCAGATGTGTAGAAAGAAAATATTTTCTCCCACTCTGTAGGCTGTCTATTTGCTCTAATGATAGTTTCCTTGGCTGTGCAAAAGCTTTTTAATTTGATCAGGTCCCATTTAAATACCATTTGATCCAGCAATAGCATTATTAGACATCTACTCAAAAGAGCAAAAGACATTCTATAATAAAGACATCTGTACCGGAATGTTTATGGCAGCACAATTCACTATTGCAAGGATGTGGAAACAACCCAAGTGTCTGTCAATTCATGAGTGGATTATTAAAATTTGGTATATGTATACAATGGAATATTACTAAATTATAAGAAATGATGGTGATCTAGCACCTCTTATATTTTCCTGGATAGAGCTTGAGCCCATCCTTAAAAGTGAGGTATCACAAGAATGGAATAGGCTCCACATGTACTCACCATCAAATTGGCACTAACTGATCAACACTATGGTGCTCACATGGTAGTAATATTCTCCAGGGATTAGGGGGTTGGAGGTGGGTAAACTCACAACTAATGGATGTGATAAGCATTGTAGGGGGGAAAAGGCACACCCCAAATCATGGTTTGGGTGTGGCAAAGTCATAACATGTAACCAAAATGTTTGTACCCCCATAATATTCTGAAATAAATTTTAAAAAAACCAAACATATGCATCCCTAGTACTTGTTCTAAGAACTAGCACATAGTGAAATTATAACCTAATTTTGTAAACCATAAGATCGCTTTTATGGTTTTAATTTCTGTTTTTCAAGATAAAGCTTTAAGCAAATATAATTTTTAGTATTTCTTGCAATATTTTCATCCCTCTTTCAAATGGATTGGCTTTATGGGGCCCACACACTCATCTTTGGATAAAAATGACCTTGCATGTTGCCCTGAGTGGGAAGAAACAAGTCTTATCTTTGAAAAAAGAAATTCTACGCGGAAGAGTGTTTCTGCCTGTCTTCTTTCACACCTCGCACACCTGGGCCATCTGGAGAGCAACTGAAGTCTGCCCCGAGCTGCCAGAAGCCCCAGCTGCCCTGCTGCACGTGGGAAGCCGCTGAGAAGGGAGACTCCAGGGGTCCTCGGTTGGCGGAGGGAGTCGGCAGCTGATGCAGTGTTGTTCAGCAGACGCCACCATCTGCTGTTTAAGTTAAATAAGGCAGGGAGCAGCATCTGAGGAGATTTTAGCCTCCTGTTCTAAACAATATTTTAGCTTAACAGCAGAAAATGTTTAACGTGTCCCTACCCTGCCCCCCACTAGAAAAACAAGCAATTCTCTTCAGGGACAGGGAGAACAAACAGTTTCCACCAGTTCTGATGGGTCACCAAATTTAAGAGTTCCCTCATCTCTAACCCTTTAGAAAAACTAACAGAAATGTATCTTTCCCTTTCCCTGGAGTGTATTCAGGGACAGGGAGAACAAACAGTTTCCACCAGTTCTGATGGGTCACCAAATTTAAGAGTTCCCTCATCTCTAACCCTTTAGAAAAACTAACAGAAATGTATCTTTCCCTTTCCCTGGAGTGTATTTACCTTGCAAACCATTTCCCAGAAGTGCCCCCATAATGGCTACACATGTACTTTTGTTTCTAGATTAATTAATAATTTGAAAAGTGTTAAACTAAAAGTAGAAGACTTTTGTTTGGTTTCAGGATTGCTCCTTCACTAGGCTTCGAGTCCCTTGGGGACGGAGGACCTTTCTGAGTTTTCTTTGTACCCTGCACAGTCCTGGTACAAAATAGCACCTAATTCAGCAAATTTTTAATGACACATTGTACATGCCAAGTGCTGGGGATGTAGCCACAGCCCCTGACCTCACAGAACTCATATTAAACAAGTAAACAAATAAGGTAATTTCAGATGTTTGAATGCTACAAAGAAAATAAATGGGGAAATAGGAGAGAGAGAGTGCAGAGAGCAGCACTGTTAAGAAGACAGTTTGCAATCCCCAGCGAGGGTGGTGGAGAGGAGATATTTCTAGGGGATTTGTCACAGACTTCCCTTTTTACCACGAGGTCCTGAATGTGAACCAGCTTCCCCGTCTCCTTGCCTGACTCTAACGCAGAGGAAACCAGGCCTGCCTCTGACATTCTCAAGATGTGGCAAGAGTATAAATGGAGGCCCACATGTGTCTAAAGAACTACAAGTTGTGAATCAAGCTAACCAAGTGTTAAATAAAATATGATCTACCCTCTTACCTTGACAAATCAACCTTTTAAAGACCTGGAAGAACACGTTTACATTCAGGATTCTCACACTCCTAAGAGTTCTGCATCAGAGTGTGGCAGAGCTGTGCAAACTAGCCCCTGCATCCCCAATGCCTACCTCAGGGTCTGACCCCTTTTCTTCTCAGCTTGGCTCCATCTCCCATGGTAAGGAAGTTCTTGCACACACATGTGATACCTCAGCCCCTACGTCCAAGACCCATCCCTATCTCCTGCAAACAGCTACTATGTGACCACCCCTTGGGCCCAGGGCTCTGCAAACTTAAGAGCCTTAATCCATTCATGAGGGTGGAGCCCTTATCACTCAATCCTTTCCTTAAAGCACCACCTCTTAATACTGCCATAATGGGTATTAAGTTTCAACATGAATTTTGGAGGGGACACATTCAAACCATAGTACAGGTATGACCTAGAAGAGGAGACACAGGCTCTGGGTATGCAAGTCCCCATGGCCCCAGGGGCTCCTTGTTCCATGGGAGGGATGTGGCTGGAGGATGCCCAAAGTGGCAGCCTGTATAGCATGGGGCCCAGAGCACCCCCCCCCTTGCCTAGGGTCTAGGGATGGTATTGGGGGCAGTGACTTTTGCTAATGCAATTAAGGAAAGACTCTTTGAGGGGTGGGGCTGGGAATGACATTTGAATGGAGACTTAAATGATAAAGATGAATCATCCATGCAGGATCTGAGAGAAGAGCATTTTCAACTAAGGGAAGAGGAAACACCCAGATCCCATAAGTTCTGTAAAGAGGAAAAGACAACTGGGGTGGCTGGGGCCTGATTAAGAGAAGAATGATGTGATGAGATGAGATGGTCAGGCAGGGGCAGGGACTTGGAGGCCAGGTAAGGGTCTCGACTTTCCCATGGGTGCAATGGGAAGCCTTTGGAGGGTTGACTTGATCTGAGATTGGTTATAACATGATCACTCTGGGTGCTGTGTGAATGGATAAATAATAAGGAGCCACTGCCAAGAGCAAATCCACAGGTGCATCACTTACAATGCCTCAGTGCCCTCTGCCTAAGGATCCTTGTGATTAATTTTGCCCCAGATTTTAGAGCCAAGAAAAATCCAACTCTCTTACTGAGCTGGTTTCTGTAACTCATGGGGTTCCTCCTCTTAGCTGAAAGCTCAGAGCTGAGTCTGTGTTTATTTGCAGAGTAAACTGCTCATTTATCAATTCAGCATCTGATCTCAATTTTATGTCTAAGCATCATACCTTCATGAAAACATAAGATGGTAAGTAAATAACAATAGTAATTACACATATAAGTATGTAATTACAACTCGAGACTGACATCTGACCAGTAGTTCTTTGAACAGTGTGTACTCCGGAAGTTTTGTTTGTTTTGTTGTTGTTGTTGTTTGGTATATTGTAATTGCAGGGCAGGTAGCAAGAAGATTTTAAATCCATGTTAGTCTTAGCTATTAAAGAAATATGGTGACTCACTGAGCCACTGTTTCTAATAAACAAATGTGTGCAATGTCTTTTCATGACCGTCATCCCAACTTTATCATAAGGTTGTCGTAAGATATTTTAAGACATACGAGAAAGTGTAAAGTATAGTGAACATTCGCATATCTAACTCCCAGTTTGAGAAATCAAGCATTAGCAAATGCAGCATACGGCTGAAGCTCCATGAATTCCCCTCCTAAATCATATTCCCCTCCCATCCTCCAGACGTAACCACTATTCTGAGTCTGGTGTCTGTCAGAATTTAAAAAATACTTTTACTACATATTTGTACATATATATCCCTTAGAAATAAGTAGTACTGTTTTATGTGTTTACACTTTAAGTAAATAGTGTCATAATTTTTTCTTATCATTTTTGTTCAGAATTGTTGATATTTATCCCCTTTGATTCTATAGCTCATTGATTTTCACTGTGTGGCATTCCATCATTATTTCTGTATTTATTCCCTGCTGAAGTTCATTTCAGGTTGTTTCCATCCCTCTTTTGGTACCTTCCCCACCCAACACTTTTACCAATAAAGCTGCTGTAAACATTCTTGCACATATCTCCTTGGATTTATTGTATCTTAAACTACAAAACCTAAACACAGACAATAGAGCTTTTCAGAAACAGGTTCTACATTACGTCATTATTTTCAGATTGATTTACTATCACTCATATTCAATCCTTTATAATGGCTTCAAGATGGATATTTTATAATAAAGGAGCATAATCCAGAGAGGGATAGAGTAATTTTAAAAATCAGAATTATAGAATTTTTAAAAATTCCTATAAGGTACCAAGGAGCTTACCCAAACAAACACCATCATCTTACAGATAAGAAAATTGATGCAGAATGGAGCAGGAGTTGCCCAGTGCTGAGCACTGGGCTTCAGAGAGCAGTGGATCACAAAGGAAAAAAAACAACATAAACAAGTTTGGAAGAATTTCTCAGAACAAGGATGAGTTCTCATGACTGGGAAACTATTGGGTTTCTTTGGCTACGAGTGAATTTAAAAAGCTGCGTTTCATTTGCTGAGATTTGACAAGGACTCCTTCCTCGACCAAACTTTATTAGTCTCCTCTGGGCCCTTTTCTTGACTAGGCCCTGTCCCTGGCCTGCTGAGCCCACCTTGGCAAGAATCCTCTCACCCTCAATAGCTACCCAAATTCCTCTTAGTAATTTTCCATCCACCGACCCCCTCACGCTGCCCATTGGCTATAAATCCCCAGCTGTCCCTGCTATATTCAGAGCTGAGTTTAATCTCTCTCTTATTGCAATAGTCTGGAATAAATCCTTCCTTGCCCATTTAATTCTGTTTAGTGCATTTTTTCTTCAATAAATTCACCTCTAAATGCCAAAGAGTTACCGAGTCCCACGCCACAAACTGCCTGTAATCAGAATAGCCATGTGCCTGCTAGCCCGACACAGTCCCAGCGCATGCCTGAAGCAGGAGCACGATCACCAATGGCTGCCCATTCTGCTCTCAAAAAAGCCTTGGTTTGCACAATAAATTATGTTTGCCCACATGTGGTGTGAAATTCACTGACTAGAGACTCTCATTAAGAAGAGGACCTGTTGAACTTTAAAGATGGTGCTATGGCAATATACAAAGAAGAAAAGAGAGCAGCAAATTCATTAACTAGAACACTCCCTTTTAATCCTGACTCCTAAGGCATATTTACATTAATTTATATCATTTTATATATCCAAATTAAAGTGTTTCACCATAAAAAAATGCTGATTTTTACCACTTTCTCTCTCAAACATATTCACATAATGCCTTTATTATATCTCTCCTTTGAAGACTACAGATGGGTTTATTACAGAACACTTACCAGGAATGCGACATGCATTCCAGAGAGAGAGGAAGAGAGGGAGGGAGACCAGGCAGGGAGAAGAGAGAGACAGAGAGACCAGGAAGATCAATTGGTATAGGCCTTAGAAAAACAGCTGAGATTGGGGAATCAATACCTCATTCTCTGAAAATTGGACTGAAATGAATTTGCAAACCAATAATTGAAGCTGACACCTGCTCTTGAAAGAAGGGGACCAATCAAGACTGAGCTCTGCTTTAGTACCTGTGGTGGGGAAAGGGCAGAACAGGGGGGGAACTGCTAACGCCTTTCACCTAGAAATGCTGGGTTTTTGATTGCCTTCTGAAGCCACAGGAGAAAATCCCTCATTAAGGTGGGGTTTGCTGAGTGGTTTTCAGCAACAGTTTTTTGGTTTTTTTTTTTCCTGGCTACTTTCACTGATTTGAAAATATCTGCAAGAGGCCCTTATTCTGCAGAGCTTTCCCAGGTCTGATGGGATAGGAAGAAAATAACAACTGCAAATCCAGTGGGTAGGCTTTCAGGCATGCAATGTGATGGGGGGAAGAGGGGAACAGGGTAGATCAGATCATCTCCAAAGTTTCCTCTAACTGCAAAGCCTAAGGTGGACTCTTGCCATGGGTTGTTAACCCCATTGTATAGGTGGAAGGATTCCAGTGAGGAGAAAGCAAGGTCACTGAAGGGGAATAGAAACCTGTTGATTTCAGTGCTCAGGATGTGACCTGCAGGGTCAGACTGACGATTTAGAAAAGAGGAACCAAGGCCATCACAAGGATGCTCTACCAAACCTGGCCTCCAAGTCTGATCCTGCCAGCAGCATCGCATCACATGTTAGCTGATTAGAATGCACAATCTCAGACCCCACCCCAGATCTAAATCACAATCTGCATTTAACAGAACCCCAAGTGAATCATATGCACGTTAGAGTTTGAGAAACACAGGCTGGAGCAGTGATTACACATGGAGTAGCAACAGAGAATTCTGATGCCTTTACAGGATCAGGACAGCTTTCTAAGCTCAGAGGCATTGCTTCCCATACCAGCACCCTCTACTTAAGTACTAAGTTTACTTTTTTACAATATGAGTTTCAATCTGATAAAGTTACTAGAGAAAAGTCCACCATCAATTCCAGGCTGAAGCGCTCTTCCCTTTTCTTGTCCCCGCCCCGCACTTGCCCATCTCCAGTGGACAGATTTGCATTAATAATCATCTTTGATTCATAACACACTGTCAGTATTAATAGCTACAGTTCTATGTCTTAAGAGGCTGACACCAGCCTTTTATGGGACAGAGATTTTGAATTACAGTTTGTTTGGTAGTTTGCTGGGTCTGCTTGCTTACACTTGCTCCTGGCTCCTAATTCTGCATTGGCTAGAACTCCCTTTGCTTAAAGAGGCAGGAAACACTTTCCCCTTTAATTCTGGAACTACTGTATTGTAATTTTATCTTACTGATGATCTGAATGGAAAGTGACAACCAAGCATAAACCTGTGTTAACTATTTTTATGTTTTCTTTGTATCTGGGGAAGGTACTGCAGAAATTATTTGGTGTAAAATAAAATTTCGATTAGGTCTAACATATGGTTAGTCTTGAGAAGAAACAAAGAATTAACCATATGTTGAATCATATGGAATTGACATTTTTACAGGTTAAAAAAGTCAAAAATTGGCAATTTCATATAGTTCAACCTAATTAGAATATTTAAGTTTAGAATTTCCTGACTTAACAAATATTAAGAGAGCAGAAAATGCTATTTGTGGAGGCTGGGTTGTCTCTTTTCCTTAGAGATTTGTTTTTTGGAAGTTGGAGGAAATGTTTTCAGAAGCTAAATAACCGCCTTTCTATTCCAAACAGCCAGGAAGAAATGGGACGGTAGAAATGAGGTTTGGTTATAGTTGAATGTCTGTGTCCTTGAAGGAGGCTTATTCTTTGAATCTGTGAAAGAAACATATAAATGGTGCCAGACCTTGACACCAAAAATTAAGGATTCTTTCCTACATCCTTGTCATAGTCAGGTGCAGTTAATATTGAACTCTGATGAGAGTAAGAAGAGAAGATATTTCCCCTACAAACCTACCCTCCAAGTTAACACCACTCTTTAGTTGGAAGGTGGGAGAGGTGGAATATTCAAAGCAAAGTAGTCTCTTTTTGGTTAATTCTTACAATTATACTATAAGTATGCTGAGTTTCCATGGTACTCTGGGCATAATTCTATGATAGCCTGAATCATATCACCATGTAATTACATGTTTAAGTGTCTGTCTGTCCCATGCCATCCCAAGATCACACTCTGAGTAGTAAAGTAGGAATTGTGTCTTACTTGTAATGATGCACCTTGTGCCTTCCAGGGATCTTAGCACATGGTAGGCATTAATAACCATTTTCTTTCCAATTTAAAAGTTTGTTGAATAAGTGATGACTTTTAATAACCAATCACATTAGCAAAAATTGAAGTATTACATTAAAAATCTTTGTGGAAACCAGTTTTACAATAAGTGTCAAGGTCACATCTGTAAACTAGTAATTATAACAAAAGGTCACATGTTATGAACCAGTAAGTACAAGATATTTATCTTACTCTGAAATTTTAAAATAACATTAGGTAAAAAAAAAAAGTTTATGTCAACATTATGTATGAGCTCGAAAACTGAAAACAACCTAAAAACCCCATAGTAGAATATTATAGAGAAATTAATGATTTGGGGGAATATTTAATAACATTGGAAAATGCTCAAGAAGGGTGGACAAAATAAGTTTGACAAATTTCCTGCTGTTTTTATCATTTAGAATCACAAGAATTCAAAATTATTCAAAATTCTGCCAAAATAGTGTTTGTAGTGGCTGTAGCATATTCCACTGGATGTAAATGTAGTAGATTATTAACTATATTTATAAATACACACATATACATGATATTTAGATGGGATCATACCATGACTATTGTTCTGCACCTTCCCTTTCTCAGTTATCAATATAATCTACAGAAGTCACCACATCAGCACACACAGATCTTTCTCACTTCTTTTTAATGTCAGGATAGTATTCCCTTGCAGAGATATATGTTGATTTTTCAAAACAACTCTTATTGATACCCTTGGGCTATTTATAGCTTTTGTTAATTAAAAAAATCCTGCAATAGATATCTTTGACATACATTTTTGTGCATTTATACAAGTATTTTTTTTTATTTCAGCTTATTATGGGGGTACAAAAGCTCAGGCTATATATATTGCCCATGTCCCGCCCATCCCCCTGAGTCAGAGCCTCAAGCGTGTCCATTCCCCAGGCAGTGCGCCTGGCACTCACCATGTAGTCATACCTCCATCCCCCCCTGCCCCCTCCCCCCCCCCGCCCCCCCCCCCCGCGCATAAACTCTGAAATTGTTGTATTGAAGAGAATTTTCATTTAAAAATTTGAATAGATATTACTGAATTGCCCTCCAAATAATTGCACCCATTAAGACTCTCTTCAACTCTGTATAAAAGTAACTGTTTCATTTAAAAATGGAAACAGTGAAAGGGATGAGTTTGTGTTTGTGTATTTCTGTGGGTTTGAAATAGAGTTCAGGGAGTCCAACAACACTATGGCACAATCGTAAATTAGAGCTCCCTCCCTCCTGCCCTACCTTCCTTCCCACCTTTTCTTCTTTCTCACCTTCCTTCAGTGTTTCTTTTCTTTCTTCCTTCCCCTCTTCCTCCTTTACTTCCTTTCATTCTACCTCATTATTTTATCTAATGGG
Source organism: Lemur catta (assembly GCF_020740605.2). Taxonomy (NCBI): domain Eukaryota; kingdom Metazoa; phylum Chordata; class Mammalia; order Primates; family Lemuridae; genus Lemur; species Lemur catta. The sequence continues at coordinate 164,942,050 of NC_059128.1, read as the reverse complement.
AGAAGAGATAGAGGGAAAATCAGAGTGAAGGCCAATGAAGAATTCATGTGACACTGAAAGAATTAGAAGAAAGCAGGAAATGTCTTAAGCTGGAAGCAGAATGTTTTGGGGAATACATGCAGTGTATTCAAGTCAGCGTGGGCCAAGTCATACCTGCTGAGGAGGACGGTTTGCAGAAGTTTGTCTGACTTGGGGACCTTGTTTAAACTTATGTACCCCCATGATGAGCTGAAATAAAAAAATATATATATATAAAAAAAAAAAAATGCAGTCTCTGATTGAGTAGGTCTGGAGTGGGGCCTGAGACTGCATTTCTAACAGGCTTCCCAGTGATGATGGTGCTTCCCATCTAAGATCACATTTAAGGAACAGAAATAACCGGCAGGAGCATTCCTCATCAGCAGTGCAGACGGTGAGCAACACCATTTAGAGCCAAGGATGCCTTCTGCAAATGTTACAGGTGATAGAGGGAATGAGCCAAAGAATCTCACTACTGCTCACTACTGCTCACCCACCAGTTGCAACTGATGATCCCTAACTAGAACAAAATTTAAAGTAAATATAAACATATTAAAAACTTTTCTCTTGGATCAGCACCAGGACCAAACAGCTGCTGCATTCAAACTGATGCTTAGTTTTTCACTTTTGCAGAAACCTTATCATGGAATCAGATCATATTTTATTTCCTTCATTTCCAAAATTCTGTCATACAGAGTCCTTCAACATTGCCTTGATTTATGCAATACCTGGTACTGCTGACACTGTCCTAGGTTTAAGTGGCAATTGCTTGCCTTAGATTCAGTCCGGAGGGTGCCCACAAACTACAGCTGGTAGGATTGAGGCCTCGCCCCATTATTTTCTATATTGGATGAGAACAAAAAGGGAACCATTGCCTGAAGGTCCAGCATTAAAGTAGTTTGAGTCCAGGCTTTAAAGGACCTCAACTTCCTTTTGGAATTAAGCCATTTTTAAGCTTTTCTATAGCCTCTCCCTGCTCCACTGAAATGTTTTCTGAAGTGCTACATTCTAGCAAAGTTGTAATTATTTATGTATGTTTAGGAACCAGGTGTTTCTGCATTTTTCTTATGTAATGATTTCTTTGTCATCAGTTTTTGCAAATCAAGGGAAGTGCAAATGCTAACTTCAAAAAATTCACAAACTAAAACTAGGGGGAGCATTTTTTACCTCTCTGATCCAAGCCTGACAGTGTTTGCTGCTGGCCTAGGTTCTTTCTCTCTCAGTTTCTGCCTAAGGACAGAAAGACATAAAGATACTGTTCAAAAAGAACAAAACGAAAAATCCCACATAATCAAAATACATGCAAAAGCTGAGGTTTGGGGCCTTAAGAAAACTAGTTAATGCATGTTCTCCTTTTTAAATACAATCAAAAGGACAAGACTCAGAATGGCGCAGGTCTTAAGAACTTTGTCACCTAGTGAAGCTGCTAAATGTACCTTCTGTGTCTCTACCTGGGAAAGGTGACTGCATTTGAGAAATAGGTTCGATGTGAGTAAAACTGTGTGTTCCTCTATAGCCAGGAGTGCAGAGGGGAGGATGTGGAGGGTTAGCTTTATGAGCGATAGATACAAATTAAGGATCCAAGAGAAAAGTTTTTAATATGTTTATATTTACTTTAAATTTTGTTCTAATTAGGGATCATTCAAAAATGTGATTAGCAATTAGGTTGTTTTATGCTTTTATTGGCATTAAAAAGTTCTATTTGAGTAGAAAATCAGAGAGGCACAATGTTTCTTTCCTTTTTCAGGAAATTAGGCTGTTTGGACCATATGTTTATAATAACCACAAAACTACTGTCTACCTAGCGTATGAAATAAACAGCTTTTTGAGAATTGTCTTTGCAATGTACACATGTATAAAGCCATAATGATCTTTATGCTTGTGTGTTGATAACTAAAAAATAGGAACATGGCAAGATATGAAAATAACCCACACCTATTGAAAGATGAATAAGTAAAGAAATTGTGATATATCTATACACACACACACACAAACATATACAAATGCTGGAATATTATTCAGCCTTAAAATGAGGAGATACTGCCATTTGTGACAACATGGATGAAACTAGAGGACATTGTGCTAAGTGAAATAAGCCAGACACAGAAAGAAAAATACTACATGATTTCACTGCATGTGAAATCTAAAAAAAAAAAAAAAAAAAAAAAAAATTGCATACAGTACATAGAAACAGAGAGTAGAATGGTGGTTGTGGGGGAAGAGGGTAAATGAGGAGACAAAAGGTACCCTGTAAGTACCTTTGTACCCTATAAGTCAAACGGTAAGAAGGCACAGTTATACAGGATGAATAGTTTAAAGATCTAATGTCCAACATGAAGACCATAGTTAAAAATATTGAAGAAACACATGAGCATGGTTTTTGCTCCAAGAATGCCTTTGGTGTGGGGAGTGGGCAGGCAGGTTGTGCCAGTTATTAAGCTATTAATATTTTCCCAACTTGGCCGGGCGTGGTGGCTCACGCCTGTAATCCTAGCACTCTGGGAGGCCGAGGCGGGTGGATCACTCAAGGTCAGGAGTTCGAGACCAGCCTGAGCAAGAGTGAGACCCCGTCTCTACTAAAAATAGAAATAAATTATCTGGACAGCTAAAAATATATATAGAAAAACTTAGCCGGGCGTGGTGGCGCATGCCTGTAGTCCCAGCTACTCGGGAGGCTGAGGCAGTAGGATTGCTTAAGCCCAGGAGTTTGAGGTTGCTGTGAGCTAGGCTGATGCCACGGCACTCACTCTAGCCAGGGCAACAAAGCAACACTCTGTCTCAAAAAAAAAAAAAAAAAATTTTCCCAACTCCAAACCCACTCTTCTGCACTCTGCCTTGTGACGTGGAGCCCAAGGCTCTGCCAACCGTATTTTAGCTTTCCAGTTGCTTCCTATTAGGCTCTGCCAATAGGAGATGCTAGAGAGAGACTGGAAAGCTGGAGGAGAAAAAAAGAGATTTACCCTACAGTTCCTATGAATGTCACATTGGCAACACTTCTCTCCAGCTGCAGCTGCATCCAGTTTGCAGTTTGACCAATATGTGCAGACCCAGCCTCGTTTTCTCCCTGCCCCCTACTCTGTCCTAAAACACCAGAACCTGCCAGCTGGTACCCTCTCCTCTGAAGTCTGGGGACCACCTCCAAGAGCCCCTCCTGCCAGCTCAGAGACACTAGCAGGAGCCAAGCAGTACCTCCTCCTCAGAGGTCTGCGTCCCTGCTCCGTGGGACCCTCCTCCAGGCCTCTAAGTTTTAATAGTCCCAATTCTTCCCTCTATTCTCCCAGCCTACAGGCAGCAGCTGCTCCCTGTAGTTGCTTCTCCATGATATTCCAGTGTCTCCATTTCATCGTGTTAGTTCCCCAATACCTAGTAAACAACTCTACAGTAAATCCTCTTCATTAAAGTAATTGGGGTTGTTTCTTTTCACAGGATCCTGACTGATAGACAAGCTGAGAAAGGCTGAGTAGGATTCCTTTCTAAGATATAAGATTCTCTAAGCATAGAAGATTTTCTTATAAGATTTGTTGTGTAATTTGATATTAAATGAGCTATGGGTCATGCAACCTGGTCCGTGTTTGGAACATCTGAAAGGAATACAAGAGAACCTAGTATTCTTGATGGTTGTTCCATGAGTTTCCACCCCAATCTCCTGCCATCGATGCTTTAACAGTATATGAGATATGTGAGGTGGTGTGAGATCATGGCTACAGAATTCTATTAATACAACTTAACTTCCTTAACACACACACACACACACACACACACACACACGCTTTTTCTTCATGGATAAATTGGAAGAAAGCAACGAGAGGGATTTTTGGAGATGAATCTAGAGATTCTTCACTAGTATCCTGGGTATAGTTAAACAAAGAGAATCAGTTGTCGTTAGAATAGATGCCAGCTGCCAGCTTTTTAAGCTGGCATCTGACACTTGTTTCCCAATACAGTGGACTGAAAAGTAAATATACCTTCACTTGAAAACCTTTTAAATGAGTGGAAAGAATTGCCATTTCATTTACTTTTGGGAAGAGCACAATGCTGAAATGCTACTTGGCTCAGATGTCAACCTGGGGGGCAAAACTACTACTCCTAACTTTGCACTAATATGCTACTGTTGTAGAAGAAAAGCAACAGTATTGTAAAAGTCCTGCTCATGAAAACTCCTAAGATTCTTTTGTTTGTGTTGGTTTAAAACAGCAAAATTGTATACAGGGAAACACAATAATATGATGTGTTGCTGTGCCTATAACAGTGAGGACTATAAAAACTTCCTATGTCTTTTCTACTTCCCTTTCCTTTCCAGTCTTCCTATTTGAAATAGGCGCTTGTGTCTTAGGGTTTCCGGGACTTGGCTGAATTACTCTGGCTCCTGTTCCAGGTTAGAAGGGATCAACCTGTGTTTGTGCTGCTTGTTGCAGATGTAGAAGTTACAGTTACGAGACTGAACACTCATTCAATAAACATTAAGTGCCTTCTAAAGAAACAGTGTCAGGCTATGAGCAGATTCCTCCTTCCTCAAAGGAAGGATCCCTGGAGCCTACACCCGCCTTGAGATCCACACTACACATACATTGCCTGGACTAGTATTCAGGAGACTTTGATCCTAGGTCTGCTCTGCACACAGGCTGAAGCTTAGAAGATATTTCTTTCATCTGTAAAAGTGCTCACATCTACACTGCTTATCCTCCAGATCCCACCCGCCTGCCCCCGCAAACCTGCTGCCCCAAGGTCAGTGGGCTAAGAAGACACTATAATGTCTCTAATGCATGAGATCTGTTATAATTTCCACAGTGTGATATCGTACATTCCCAATTAGCCAATTTTGGGAAGCACTGAAGATAAAAACAGCAGCTGGACACAGCAGTCAGTGTGGCAGACAGTGATATTGATATAGGGGAAGAGGTGGCCATTGAGGGGCAAGGGTAATAAAAGCTGCAATTTACCAGCTTTCCCCATATTTCACTTACTATGCCTAGCATTTAATATGTGTTATCTAACTATTTCAACTCTGGGAAATACGCAGTGTTATCCACATTTTATAGGTGATAAAATTAAAACTCGAAGGGGTAAAGCAACTTGCCTAAGATCATAGTTTAGTGGCAAAAAATCAGAATTAGAACCCAGGTTGCTCTGACTCTAAGAACCATGCTCCCATCTCAGGGCAATCACACTTCTCATCCAACTCCACCTTTCTCCGTTTTAGCTTTAGGTGCCTTCCCTTGGGTGATTAAAATTTTATGGGCAAAACCCATAGCTTCTTGGCTGACTTGTGGCCTGGTTACCTTTTAAGCTTTTTTGTACCTACCTAGTAACTAGGACAGATTCTAATATTTTCCTAAGATATGTTAAATCAACCAAACATTTAGTTCTTTAAGATAAAAAATAAGTTCAAATACCTCTAGCCTTTGTAGGCCTCCGTTGAATTACCCAGCAGCTCTCTAAAATAGCCAGAGGTTTGTAACTTTTGCTAAACTTTCAACTTCTCCAGGATGTTTATCACTAGACCTTACTGATTTGCATACACCAAATATTTGCAAGCAGTATACTCTTCAAGTACAACCTTTTCAGTGCTGCTTAGATCTCACCTCCAGTTGGCAAACATCAGCTGCCTTAGCACACTCCGCGATACTTCTGCTCTTCCACAATTTTCCCAACATGATTCTCTCATCAATATTCAGCCAATACCTGCAATATGGCAAGGTGCTTCTGTTTGCTTTGCTGCCTTTAATTCAACATTTATAATAAACAAATGAGAACAGGCAACATTATCTTTTCCATTTTTTTCCCCAGCCTTACTGTTATGAGATCTTTTCCATTTTATGGAGCAGAAAAGGGAGGCTCAGAAAGCTTAAACAATTTTCCCAAAGCTACAGAGCTGGTAAGTCACAGAGGTGATTTAAAAGTCCTGGGTGTTCCTGTGTGATGGTGGTCGGGGGGGAGGGGGGCAATGAGGAGAGGTAGGTTGATGGGTACAAACACACAGGTAGATAGAATAAATAAGTTCTAATGCTCCACAGCACAGTAGGATGACTATAGTTAAGAACAACATATTGTATAGTTCAAAACAGCTAGAAGAGAGGACTTGAAATGTTCCTAAGACACAGAAATGATAAATGCTCAAGGTGATGGATATCCTAGCTACCCTGACTTGATTATCACATATTCTATGGATATAACAAAACATCACATGTACTCCATAAATACAGACCAATATTATGTGTTAATAAAAAAAATTTTTTTTAAGTTCTGGGCTTTGAAATCTCCCAGTTCTGGACATACTTAAACGAAGGACAAGAGACCCCAGGAACCCCACTAATCCACAATGGAGTTTATGGGAGGAGGGAAAATAGTTAACAAAGACAACAGATATTTCCTTCTTCCCTAACCAGGCTTAGGAAGGAAGGCTGGGATGCTCATGCTGTGAAACTAGAAGGAAATAACCAGCCTGTATAATTGCAGACATCCTATAAGGAGTACTGACAACAGCAGCTTTAAAAAATGAAACATCTTCGTTTTAGAACAGGTTGGATGATGCAAACTGCTTAAGATGCTGCATTATTCTGTTATACAATTCTTATCTTTTCCCGTATTTGTCAATCTTCTACACAGATACACAATATGCTTTTTTCTGCAGATGTTCAAAAGCAGCCAAGAAACACATCCCACTGCAGCTGACACTCAAAAGGTGTGAATGCCAGCACCTCTGACTCGCTTTTCACTTTTAACTTTGAAAATATATTTGTTATGTACTAAGTGAAAGTAAAAAGTAAAAAACAAAAAACAAAAGAAAAACTGAGATGCAAGACATTTTAAATAGCTGACTTGTTCATCAGTGAAGTTGTCTACAGAATCTCTCCTCATCTAATTCTGAGAATTAGTCTTTGTAGTCCATGAGGTATTTTCTATAAATACCTCATATTAATCCTCGCATGAAAACCCAGTTCCTCACTGTAGCCCTGCATTTTGCCCAGAGAAAACAAACCTATGTGTTTCTGAAAACTGCTCCTAGCACCCATTTACCTTAGGCCTAATCCACAATTCATCTAGGAGAACCAAAGATCTGAATTGTCATAGATTAGTAAGCAACTTTTTAGAGACTCCAGAGTACAACAAAGAAGAAAATTCACTTTTTATGACCCCATATTTCATTCATCCATTTACTCATCCAACAGCTATTTAGTGAGCACATAATCTCTGTGTTCAGATGTCAGCAACAAACCAAAGAACCTGTCTAGATCATTGTATTAATAGTATATTTTTCTATGGACAAAATGCAACAAGGAAATCATATAATCATATCTGCTTTTTAAAATGCAATGTTTCACCCTCGCATTTCTGAATAAAAGGGAAGTTTTCTCTATAGCATTCTTCAAGCAATCTGGCAAGAGACTTACCTCCTAATTTAACTTACCTTCCATTCTTCCATTTAAGCAGATAATATTATCAAAAAAAATTAGAGAGCATTTGTCTTATACCCAGATGTTCTAATCCAGGAAGAATCTTGATGTGATTTTGGGAGGTAATGAAACATCATTGTCTGAGAATTGTGTTTAATGAGAACACCTTTCTGAGCAACTGCAAGCAGGAGGAGAGAAGGTTGTTTTAAGTCACCCATGCTTCTGATGGTGGGAGATCCACTTTGGCCCAGATCTCAACTAGAAAATTACTCTCTGTGTGCCAATGATTATTTTTTTTTTTTAACAATCAAAATAGTAATTTCAGAGCCCAATTTGCATTGCTTTGTTTTTTCCCCCAGAGATTCAATTGAGAAAGAGTGTATGCCAACGATTTTTAAAATGTCTTTCTCAGGATCATGGCAGGTAGAATACTCACAGAACAAGAGTCCCAACATTAGAGAGAGCTGTAGACCAAGCAGGGAATTAAGCAGTGCCAAGCATTTTACAGAGCACATTAGAGGGTACAGGAGTTACAAAAGCCAGCCAATAGCAATTACACTTAAATTGAATCTTGAGAATCCTCAGGTGCATATTTAAATAATGTTTGCAAAATTATAAAAGAACTCTGTTAAAAAGAATAGATCATCCCAGTCCAGAATAGAGTGTAACGTGCAGAAGACCACCAGCAAAATGTGTACCAGACAAGGAAAAGAAAGACTTATACCAGACTGGAGAAATACTGTAAAAGGGTAATCCCCAATTCTTAAAGAAGGAGGTGGAAATTTATTGTGCTCATTTCCTCTGCCCCCATTCATTTGGCCATCACAATTTGTTTTTACATATTTCTGCATTCATAAATTGTTCTCATGTAGAATGTAAGGTTGATTACATGCAACAAATCCTTGAGGTGCTTTAGATAGTTTTGAGTTAAGAATCCCTCCCATGTTTTACTATAGTAAGACTTTCCTGGCTATCATGGGTAAGACTCTACAGCCTAAAGAATGGGCAAACTAACCCAGCAGAACCCCTCACTGAAGATGGATGAGGCTCCACATGGAGTTACTAATGGATGCTATTCAGCATTTCCCCTTTCTTAGAATATCAGTAATAGTGAGTGTACTTTAACATTCCTTGATTAGGAGTTGGCCATAAAAATAGAAAGTCAAAATACCATTAGTTAACGAATGCATGACAGTAAAGAAGCACACTCATCAAATCAGCCAAGGGCATCCCTGTCATTTATTCCTCAGAGAATTTAAATCAAAACCTGCCTTCAGTTTTCTTCTTATTCCTTCTTCAAGGGTCACATATTTTTAATTTTAAAAAATGAGAAGCAAATACTTAATTCTAATTAAACCCAAGAGATTATAAATTCTCTACATACTCAAAGTTTTATCATTGAATGGAGCTAGATTCCTGGAAGACTAAATGGTTTAGTTCATTATAAGACAGCTTTTTATCACCAAAGAAGGCTACCTTTAAGAAATTCACATCTGCATTTCCTGCATAACAACTGAGGATATTACTTCACTCAATATGCTCTACATAAAATACCATGTGAGAACTCTGCCTTTCCTGAAGTACTGGTAGCACACTTGCATTCTTTTTTTTTCCAATGGCAATTAATGTTATTATTCAAAATTATAGCAGTCAGTAATACAATAAACAGAAGCCAAAGCAGAAATACATCAAGATGGAAAGCCCAAAGATATATATTTCAAATGATTGATTGCCAAGATTTTAAACAACATACATACATACATGCATACATGTATTTCATTATACCCTTATTTTTATATATTTTTTTATTTCTGCATATTATGGTGGTATAAATGTTTAGGTTATGTATGTTGCCCTTGCCCTCTCTAAGTCAGAGCTTCAAGCGTGTCCATCCCCCCAGACAGTGTGCCTCGCACTTATTATGTATGTATATACCCATCCCCCCTCCCCCTCCCATCTGCCCAACACCCGATTAATGTTATTCCTATATGTGCACTTAGATGTTGATCAGTGAAACCAATTTGATGGTGAGTACATGTGGTGCTTATTTTTCCATTCTTGGGATACTTCACTTAGTAGAATGGGTTCCAGCTCTATCCAAGAGGTGCTATATCACCATTGTTTCTTATAGCTGAATAGTACTCCATGGTAGCAGCACACTTGCATTTTTGATAATGAGAGCTAGGAGTTGTATCATGTTTCCCCTTTTGACCTGGCTTCCTGGAAGCTCGGAGCCAAACTATATACTCACAGAGCAACTATGGTCAGCACATTAACTTCCTCACTTTCCCTTTGATCCTCATTTATGTATATGCTATTTTATTAGGCTTAATGTATATTGCATTTGATGTAAAAATGGATTAAATAAACTTCTCTCAGGTGTTAGAGTTAAGCTCTGATCAGAAAAATATGCTATTCATATGCATCAACTGGTAACTTGATTTTCAAATCCTTTTGACAAAGAGAGAATAAATATATTTTTAAATGAAGTAGACTTTCCATCCCTCACAGGCAAAAACTGTGTCTTCTATTTCTCTCTCTACTCCCTACAGTAGTAAGCACTATTCTTTGCAAACAGCAGGGGCTCACTAAATGCTACTACTGAAGGCAACAAGGGCTAACATGTGCTTATTGGGGGTTTGGTCCATATTTCTTGAAAGATGATGTAACCTGGGAGGCTATTTTGAATCCCAAAATAGGAGGTACAGGATAAGAAGATACATAGAAGACTTCTAGTTTCTGGGTTTCCATGTAAGGAACTTGGAACCACTCTGTCCTAACAATTAAAAAGCTGAACAGACTAAAAAGATCAACACTCTTCTAGGATATAGTAGAGAGGTGAGGACCCAGGGAAGATTGCTGCCCCACAGATTGAGAGAAGACCGGCAAATACATGGAGTCACGGATTACCAGAGCAAACTCACAAGTGGAAGCCACCATGGTAACCAGTGCCAGGGTAGGAAAACATGAACTGAAGTTGATGACTTTCTGGAGGCTCAGGGTGGACAAATCTGAAAGTTAAAAACTCCAGGGAAACACAGTCATGGGGTGGTCCTCATAATTTTGTAAGATTTACCTCTAGGAGCATGACTAAGTTATCATAGTAAATATTGGAGAAACATCCCCTTGTGCTTCCAACAGGGAAAAGGGAAAGGAAGCCATTTTGAAGTATGTCAGAGCACTCTGTTCTTTTTAGCAAGGCCTGTCCTCAGGAGAAACTGGTTAACCAGAGCCTAACCTGCTGGTGTATCAGAAAAGCCTAACTGGCTCAGGGGAAAGGAAACGTCCAACTCCAGTCAGCTCTAGCCTTCTATGTGGGGGAAGAAAAATACCCAGTTTTACCCCACTCTACTTGCCACATGAGAGAAGGGGAATAGCCAATTATAGCCCACTTTAGCCATCCTGTCCCACCTATTGGTGGGTGATTAGAACAAAGCTAAGAACACCTGCTATGTTCATAGCCCAGAGGCAAAGGCACACTAAAAGCCTGAGACCTACTCTTAGAATGCTCCTGTAAAATGCTTCCCCTCTCCCTACACTTACCACCACATTACAACAGATCTTTTACCCAGTATATCATGTTTGGCTATCAAGAAAAAAATCACAAAACAAACTAAAAGGTAAAAAAGCACACTTTGAAGAAAGAAAGCAAGTGCCAGAACCAGACATGGCAGGGATGTTGAAATTATCAGACTGAGAAATTAAAATAACTATGATTAATATGCTAAGGGCTCTAAGGGGGTAAAGTAGCCAGCATATAAGAACAGATGGGCAATGTAAGCAGGGAGATGGGAATTCTGAGAAAGAACCAAAAGGAATTGGTAGTGATAAAAACAACAACAACACTATAACAGAAATGAAGAATGCCTTTGATGGGTTCATTATAATAGTAGATGCAAAATGGCTGACAAAAGAATGTCTGAGCTTAAGGATATCTCAACAGAAACCTCCAAAACCAAAAAGCAGCAAGAACAAATTCTGAAAAAAACAAAACAGAATATCCAAGGACTATGGGACAACTATAGAAAGTGTGACATTTATGTGATAAAAATACCAGACGGAGAAAAGAAAAAGGAACAGAAGAAATATTTAAAACAATAATAACTAAGAATTTCCCCCGGTTGCTATCAGACACCAACCCACAGATTCAGGAAGCTCAGGAAACACCACGCAGGATAAACACCAAGAAATCTACATCTCTGCATATCATTTCCAAACTACAAAGAGATCAAAGATAAAGGAAAAATCTTGAAAGAGGCCAGAGGAGCAAAAACAAAACACCTTACCTATGCAGAAACAAAGATAAGAATTTCATCTGACTTATTGGAAACCATGCAAGAGCAAAAAGAGAGTGGAGTGAAATATTTAAAGTGTTGAGAGAAAAATCCCATCAACCTAGAATTCTGTACCTTGAGAAATTATCCTTCAAAAGGGAACAAAAATGAAGACTTTCTCAGACAAACAAGAATGGAGAGAATTTGTTGCCAGTAGATCTACCTCGCAAGAAATGTTAATAGAGAGGAAAAAAAATAGGTTAGAAACTTAGATCTACGTAAAGAAAGATCACTGAAAAAGGAATAAGTCAAGGTAAATAAAAACTGGAATTTTTGTTAATCTTAATTAATCTAACAGATAACTTGCCCCAAATAATAACAGCAACAATGTATTCAATTATATATGCTTAGGTATATCTCTTATGTGTATATATTATTGTGTATGATTATATATAAATGAAATGTATGACAGTAACTATACAAGGAACAGGAGGGAGGAATTAGGATTATTTTGTTATTATAAGGTACTCATACTATTCATGAAGCGTTATAGTGTTATGTGAAAGTGGACTTAGATTAATTGTAAATGTATAATGCAAATTATAGGGCAACCCCTTAAAAAGTAAAAAAAAGTATAACTGATATGCTGAAAAAGGAGAGATAATAGAATCATATAAAATGCCCAATTAAAACCACAAAAGGAAATCAATAGCATCCTGGTTAAAAACAGACCATATATTCATAATATAAAGTATTTTGTATCAGCTAAGTAGAATGGGGCAGATCTATTAACTTTGTCTAAAGGGTGATTTGGTTTTAGAACCAAATCAACCTTAAAAATTGTTTGATGCAAAAAAATTTACACTAACAAGATTATAGCCTAACAATACGACATCTCATGGGATCAAACTCCACTCATCTCTACCTCTTCCTTTTAGGTTTTCATGACAGTGTACTATAGGTTGAGTATCCCTAAAAAAAAATTTAAAAAAATCTGAAATGCTCCAAAATCTGAAACTTTTGAGTGCTGACTTGATGTTCAAAAGAAATGCTCATAGGAGCATTTCAGATTTCAGATTTTTGGATTAGGGATGCTGAACCATCACATATAATATAAATATCCCAAAATTGAAAAAACATAAAATCTGAAATACTTTTGGTCCCAAGCATTTCAGATAAGAAATACTCAACCTGTACTGACCATTTTAAGGAGCCTCAAAATAAAAATCTTTATTTGCCCACTTAAACACACAGACACACACATACACACAGACATACACACACACAGACACACATGTGAAGGACAGAAAAAGGGTGGAAGACAAAATAGAACAAAGAACAAAGGCAACAAATAGAAAACAATAAGAAATATGGTAGATGGTAGTCAGTGGGGTCTACAAGAAACCCACTTTAAATATAAAGACACAATAGACTAAAAGCAAATGGATGGAGAAAAATATATCATGCTAACACTAACCAAAAGAAAGCAGGAGTAGCTATACCAATTTCAGATAAAGCAAACTTCAGAGCAAGGAAAGTTATCAGGGATAAATGCAGGCATTACATAATGATAAAGAGGTCATTTCTCTAAAAAGACATAACAATTCTTAACATGCATGTGCCTTAACATGTATGTGCCTAACAACAGAGTGTCAAGATACATGAGGCACAAACTGATGGTACTGAAAGGAGAAATAGATAAATCCACTATCATTGTTGGAGACTTCAACATCCTTCTATAGCAAATAGATCCAGCAGACAGAAAATCAGTAAGGACTTAGCTGAACTCAACAACACCATCAATCAAGTGGATATAATTGACATCTATAGACTACGTTATGCAACAACAGCAGAATATAATTCTCCTCAAGCTCACATGGAACCCAGATAGACTATATTCAGGGCCATAAAATACACTTTAACACATTTAAATAAAAGAGAAATCATACAATGTCTGCTCTCAAACCACAATGGAATTAAACCAGAAATTAGTAATAGAAAGGCAACTGAAAAATCCCCAAATACTGAGATTAAACAACATATTTCTAATTAACATGGGGGTTAAAGAAGAAATCTCAAGAGAAATATAAGAATATTTTGAACTAAATTAAAAATGAAAACAATTTATCAAAATTTGTGGGATGCAGTGAAAGCAGTGTATAGGAGGAGAAAATTTATAGCATTGAATGAATATATTAGAAAAAAAGAAAGATATAAAATCAATAGTCTGGGTTTCCACCTTAGGAAATGTGAAAAAATAAAGCAAATTAAATCCAAAGTAAGCAGAAGAAAAAAAATAATTAGAGCATAAATTAATGAAATTGAAGACAGGAAATCAATAGAGAAAAATCTAGAAAACCAAAAGCTGGTTCTTTGAAAAGATCAGTGAAATCAATAAGCCTCTAGCCAGGTTAATTAAGAAAAAAAAGAGAGAGAGAACCCAAATTGCTAATATCAGAAATGAAAAGGAGGACATCACTATAGAGCCAATGGACATTAAAGGGATAATAAAATAACACTATGAAGAACTCTATGCCTACAAATTTGAAAACTTAGATTAAATGGATGAATTCCTTAAAAGAAACAATCTGCCAAAACTCACACAGAACTAAATAGACCATCTGAATATATATGTATAAAGATATTGGATTAATAACTAATAACCTTTCAAAAGAGAAAGCACCAGGCCCAAAGGGGTTCACTAGTGAATTCTACCAAACATTTAAGAAAGAAATTATAACAATTCCTTACAATCTCTTTTAAAGGATAGAAGCAGAGGGAATATTCCTTAACTCATTCTATGAGGCCAGCATCATCCTAAATGAAAACCAAAGACATTATGTTATAAGAAAATTAAACTACAGACTAATATCTCTGATGAATATAGATAAAAAAAATTCCCAACAAAATATTAGGAAATGAAATCCAACAGTATATAAAAAGAATAATACATCATGGCCAAGTGGGATTTATCCCAGGTATGCAAGGCTGGTTCAACATTCAAAAATCAATTAATGTAATCCATCACATCAACAGACTAAGAATGAAAAAAAATACATGATCATGTAAATAGATGCAGAAAAAGCATTTGATAAAGTCAACACCCATTGATAAAAACTCTCACCAAACTAGAAATACAAGGAAACTTCCTCAATTTGATAAAAGAAAAACGTCTATCAAAAACCCACAGTTAACATCATACTTTAATGGTGAGAAATTCAAAACTTTTCCACTAAGATTAGGTACAAGCCACGGATGTTCTCTGTCACCACTCCTTTTCAGCATTGTACTGGAAGTTCTAATACAACAAGACAAAAAAGGAAAAAATGTATACAAATTGGGAAAGAAGAAATAAGACTGTCTTTCTTTGTAGATGACATGGTGTCTATATAAAAAATCCAAAATAATGGACCAAAGAACATCCTGGAACTAAGTGATTATAGCTGGGTTGGAGCATATAAGGTTAATGTGCAAAAGTCAATCACTTCTCTATATGCCAACAATGAACAAGTGGAATTTTAAATTAAAAACATAGTACCATTTACATTAGCACCCCCAAAATGAAACACTTAGGATTAAATCTAACAAAATACATGAAAGATCTATAAGAGGAAAACACCCTGATAAAATAAATCAAAGAAGAACAAAAAAAATGGAGGAATATTTCATGTTAATGGATAGAAGACTCATCAAGATGTTAGTTTTTCTCAATTTGATCAATAGATGCATGCAATTTCAGTCAAAATCCCAGTAAGTTATTTTGTGGATATTGACAAATTCTAAAGTTTATATGGAGACACAAAAGATCCAGACTAGTCAACATGATATTGAAGGAGAAAAAGAAAGTTGAAGGACTAATACTGTCTGAGGTCAAGACTTATGATAAAGGTGCAGCAATCAAGACAGTGTGACACTGGCAAAAGAACAGACAAATAGATCAAAGAAACGTAATAAAAAGCCCAGAAGTATACCCACATAAATAGTCAACTGATCTTTGATAAAGGAGCAAAAGCAATACAATGGAGCAAAGACAGTTTTTTTCAACAAACAGCACCAGAGCAACTATACAACCATATGCAAATAATTGAATCTATACACAGACCTTACCCCCTTCACAAAAATTAATTCAAAATGGATCATAGACTTAAATATAACATGCAAAACTATAAAACTCCTGGAAGATAACATAGGAAAAGATCTAGATGACCTCAGGTATAGTAATAACTTTTTAGATACAGCACCAAAAGCATGATCCGTGAAAGAAAGAATTGATAAGCCAGATTGCATTAAACTTAAAAGTTTCTGCCTGCAAAAGACATCAAGAGAATGCAAAGACAGGCCACATATTGGGAGAAAAATGTTTGCAAAAGATATATTTGATAAAGGATTTTATCCCAAACATACAAAGAACTCTTTCACAAAGCAAGAGGAAACAAACCACCCAACTAAAAGATGGGCCAAAGACCTAAATAGACACCTCACCAAAGAAGACATATAGATGGAAAATAAGCATATGAAAAGATATTCCTCATCATATGTTGCCAGAGAAATGCAAATTAAAACAACAATGAGATATCACTACATGCCTATTATTATGGAATGGCCAGAATCTATAACATTGACAACACCAAATGTTGGCAAGGATGTGGATCAACAGGAATTCTCATTCATTGCTGGAGGAAATAAAAAACAGTTCAGCCACTTTGGAAAACAGTTTGGCGGTTTTTTACAAATTAAGCATATTTTTATTATGTGACCCAGCAATCTCTCTGCTTGGTATTTACCCACAGGAATTGAAAATATGTCCACACAAAAACCTGAGCACAGATTGTTTACAGCAGCTTTATACATAATTAACAAAACTTGGAAGCATGAAGATGTCCTTCAGTAGGTGAATGGATGAATAAAGTGTGGTACATCCAGACAATGAAATATTATCCAGCTCTAAAAAGAAATGCGCTATCAAGCCATGGAAAGACATGAAAGAACTGTAAATGAATATTACTAAGTGAAAGAGGACAATCTGTAAAGGCTACAAATTGTATCATTACAACTATATGACACTGTGGAAAAGGCAAAACTATGGAGACAGTAAAAGGATCAGTGGTTGCCCGGGGGTTGGGGCAGGGGAAGGAGGGATAAACAGGTAGAGCACAGAGGATTTTTAGGGCAATGAAACTACTCTCTATAACGATGGATACATGTCATTATAAATTTGCCCAAACCCATAGGATGTACAATACCAAAAGTGAACCCTAAAACAAACTATGAACTTTGAGTGATTATAATGTATGAATGTATGTTCATCAATTTAACAAATTTCCCACTATGGTGGGATGTTGATAACAGGGGAGGCTATGCGTGTGTATATGGAAAACCTCTGTACCTTTCTCTAAATTTGCTTTTAAAAAGCTTTTCTTTTAAAAGCAGAAAGTAGAGATCTTGATTTCTCCAGAGTTTCGCAGACTTGCAGATACCTGGGTGCGTGATTGCAGGCTCTCTCAAGGCTCCTGCATCAAGCATTGGGTGGGGCCACAGAGAGTTTGGCAGCATTGCAGCAGCAGGGGACATCCTTGGGCCCAGAACCATAATGGATAATTGTCCAGCCAACAATGACTTGAACAAAAGACAAAGGAGACAGAACCCTTGGCCTGGGCAGCAGCCTGCGTTTGTGTAAGCTGCATTCTCTCACTTGCCCTGCTTCTCTCAAATCTCAGCCGGTTCTCTGATTTTCACCATGGTGAGCGTCATAATTTCTTGAGATCAGAACACTGCAGCTGACAAAATACACCGAAATATAATCTTTTCTTCTTTCCTCTTGTAAGATGATGTGAAAGCAGAGGCACCTCTGCCCTGTTTGAAATTCCTCTTGCCTGTCTCTTTTCTCACCTGATGTTGGTGAGGATGCACACATTTTGATGTAAGACAGGACCACACGTGAGCTCAGCATCCTGCCCACTTTGCCAGGCATCAAGGGTAGGCCTGTGACCAAGAACTAGAACAAGGCTCCATTGCCATAGCATAATCAATAGTGCAAAACAGAGGCTCAGCCATTTCTGACTTGCTTGGGAAAACCTTCCTATGTCTAATGTTATTTGTCTGCTGAGCGACCTGGATAATGAATTGGCTTTCCTCAAACCTCCCTGGAAAACTCACTCAGTTGTCTGCTTCATTCAAAGGCCCTACTCTTCAACTATTGGTGTCAAGAACTTGGACAATTTGACTTACAGAGGCACTGTTAAGAAAACCAAGTCCTCACCTCATCTTTGGATGACAGGTAGGGCAAACGTGAGCATGCCCTCGCACCGTCTCTCCACACCGTGCTGCACCACGATGGCAGGGTCAGGAGCAGTAGGTTTGCCTTATCAAGAACCTCTGGGTGATGACAAACCACGCTGAGGAGGAGTGCGCCCTGGCGCAGTGGTTGCTGGGACACAGGCTGAGGTGCTGCTTCCAGGTCTGGAACTGTGTGTCACCTAGAACCTGAGATCTAGGCACAGGAGTGGACAAACATTTCTAATGGGAGAAAGTCAGGCTTTTCATCCTTATCTGTCACAGGTGACACTAAACAAAAAAGGTTATGAATCAAATCCCATCAGTCATTGTTGTTCCACAGGCAGAGGCCCTTTGGGAGGCATTTACGGCACTGCCATGCTATGTGCAAGCGCCTTCCAAACACTCACAGCCACCCTTCACCACCAGGGGATAAAAAGACCCATGAGAAAGTCCTTCCACCACACATAATGAAAACACTTGATGTTACACAATTCACCTGGGGCTGAATTGTGTACCGCCAGAATTCATATGTTGAAGCCCTAACTCCCAGTACCTCAGAATGTGATTATATTTGGAGACGAGAGCTTGAAAGATGTAAGTTAAAACAAGGCTATTAGGGTGAGCCCTAATCCAATCAGATTGGTGTCCTTAGAAGAAATTTGTACTCACAAAGAGACCAGGGATGTGGGTACCTATCGAAAAAAGGCTACTCGAGGACACTGTGAGAAAGAGGCCATCTGCAGGCCAAGGAGAGAACCCCCAGAAGAAACCAAACCACCAACAGCTTGATCTTGGACTTCCAAAACCCATCAGAAAATACATTTTGGTTGTTTAAGCCACCTGGTCTATGGTATTTTGTTATGGCAACCCAAGCAAACTTATATACCGGATTTTCCAAGGAGTTTTGATGAATTGCTTTTTAGTATGAGGAGGGAAGTGAATATTTTATAGTTCTACTGTTTTAATATTTATCTGCTACTTGGTTTGTTTATACTCTCTTATTTCACAAAGAATTTGAGGGAGCCTAAAAGAATCTACACTATACAAAATATTAAACTAATTAGTTGAAATCAGGGTGAAGGGCAAATAAAGTCAGGAAAGTAACAACCTAAGAGTAAAATTAATACACAGATATGCATACCATATAGTCTTAGAGGAGAGAGGCAAATTTGATTCCATGATTCCTAGTGACCAAAGCAGAGAAGAAAACATATCAGTGAACTCACCAAGCTAAGCCCTAGGATTAACAGCAAACTTGTTACTCAGGAGAAACAGCTTCCCAGATGCTGAGCCTGGAGAGAAAGAGAACCTACAACGTGGAGGAGGAACTCCTAACCACACAGCGTGACACAGAAGGTGACAATGAACCGACATTGGTATCTCTTGTCATACCCTTATTGCAAAGCGACAACATGAGATCAGAGTACCTTTAGGACAACCAATTGGGGGTGAGAGCAAGTGGGCAGAGGAGACCTCCCTCCACCCCCCCAAATTCATGGTCATGTGATAGGTGGGTCCTGTGGTGATATTTAGAAGATGGGGAGAAATGGGTGGTGTCCATCTCTTTCCAGAAAACCTACATGAATATGATTTCTTGCCATCAAGTTTTTGATGAAGATTGGGGATCAAAGAGCTCATGATAATTATGTGTCATGTCCAGAGAGAGGGATACCCCTGGGGTAAGGTGGAGAGTGGCAAGGCAAACCAAGGAGCTCAGACTTCCTCACAGAATATTACTGGCATAATAGTTTTCTCTAGGGCTAAGATGCCAAGAGGAACCACAAATCAGAATGCCCTGGAGTTAGACCAGGGTGGGCCAGCTCTGTCTGGAGTCTGGAGAGTTAAAGGACTTGTGGCAAGTAGGTCAAATCCACAGGCTTTCCTAGCTTGGCAGGGAAGAAAAGTACTTCTGAGATTCTCTTCTGATTCAGATATAACCTGGCACCTCAGTCAATGAATCACAATGTAATCCTTAAAAATATCACATGGAGCTGGGCTCAAAACAAAGATCCTTGGACCAGCTTTGAAGTAGATCGAGTGGCCAAATTGGGTTCCATTCCTATAACATGGTCTTGACCCTCTTGTCAACAGGGACCTCTGCATCTGTTGAACACTCTTGGCCACACCAAAGAGCGTGCCTGTTCCTACAAGGTTACCCCTCCACCCAGCCCGGCTTCCATGAGCACAGGCAGACGGAAAATACCTGCTCTTTCGTGTGGAGTTGAAAACACTATGGCTCTAACATGCTTCCAGTTTTTCTAAGGTTTTGCCCATTATTCTGTATCTGACTCTACCCAGAGTGCTTCTGGCTGTTCTGTTGGCACACTCAGGTTGCACAGGGGTGGCTTGCTCCCATGTGCCCCTCACACCCAGAGGGCTTAAGGAAGGACAGCTGTGACTCCCTGGCTCTACCCCACCTTATCAAGAATCCAAAACAACATCTGTTTAGATTTTTTTTTTTTGTCAATATCTTCATACCTTACTTCCTGAGGTTCCATGATTTGGGGGCCCAGATGTGACAGTTTAATCCATGGCTGGGATTTGAAAGGCTTGTGTTGCATGCTATCTTTTTCTAACTTAGAAAACTGAAAACTGTTAGTTAAAATTCAATAAACATAGCAATAAACAGTAGACTTCCTGCTTAGCCTGTGGTAGTTAGTGGTGTTTAGGGTTTTCAACATTGAATAAAATTATAGTCTTCAAAATAAAATATTGGCTGCGCTGATTTATTATAATTTTATCATAAACATGCTTAATTGTTTCAAAATAATGCTTATTGCCCCCAGTTGGGAAAAGTACATGTTAACAATTTAGGCATGGTTTTAAATGGAAATCAAATATATATCATATATGTATCATATATTTGATTTATGGCTCCAAGAAGAAAAAGAACAAGAAGAGTAAATGGAAGATGCTAGGAAGACTGAAGAAAACTTGGCATATGAACATAAATACCGCCCAAAAAGTCCTTGAACTTTGCTCCCACATGTCCCCCACTCCTTACAGGTAAATTAAGAACCAGTGTTTTCGGGCAAATAACCCTCATTTGTTGGTTACCAACCTTTCCTTACTGCAAGGTTTTGTTGTTTTGAATCTGAAATGTTGATTTTAATCAGAGGCTCTTTCAGAAATTCTTCCTGTACTGATTTTTTATTAAAGAAAGGAAATGTCAGAGGCATAACTAACACCTCTTCAATGAGACTCAGAAAGCAGACAAGAAATGAACCATCACTTCATCTGTTTCTCCATTGAAGGGTTATTTCAATCAGTGAGACAGAATGAGCTTTATTTATAAAGCACTTGGAAATCCTGAAACAGTTCTTAGTATTAACTCTGTGTGTGTGTGTGTGTGTGTGTGTGTGTGTGTATAAATATGACAAAGTAGAAGCCTGGGCTGAGAGAATGAGTTGTCAGTCAAAATACAGATATCAATACCTACCAACTAAGAAAAGCACAGGAAAGGGCATAAAATTTGACAGCAGATAGAGCGACCCTGGCTGGCAGCTTTAGCTGTGGGTATTTTAATTAACCTCTCTGTACCATAGGTTCTTCATCTTTAAAGTGTGTTGGCATGTACTTGTGACTACCAAATGAGAACAAGTAGGTGCCAGAGCAAAATACTAGGTATGTAAAAGACCTTTGGTGATTAAAAGTCTCCTTTATCATTACTGCAGGGACCTAGACTTTTGTGTCACTCAGCTGCCACTGTTCCCATATCACCTGGGCAGTGCTTATCAGCTCTGGTTTTAGAATTAATCTCACTTCTATTCAAAATGTACCCTTGCCACTTATTAGCTGTGTGACAGTGGGAAAGTTTCTTAACCTCCTGAAATACAACCTCTTCACCTGTGAAAGAGAGAGTCCCGCCCACTTCACAGGTGTATGGTGGGAACTGCATGCAGTGGAAGGCATCGGCCTGAGCACACTCCTGGCATAGAGGAGGCAAGCACTGAATGCAAGCCTTCCTCCAAGTAAACATTGCTAAGGCTTGGGTCCAGCTAGGAACCTGAGCTGTTACTATCACAAACCTCACACTCTTCCATGTTGGAAACATTTTTACAAGTGATTGCTACTGTTCCATGAGCTATATGTGAGGTTAACAAGAAGGACAATAAAGGTCTTGGACTTCTCATCTTCAGTTTAACCTTCCGCAGTCAAGGTCTTCTTCTGATTGAAAGTGAAAGAAAAATTTCAAGAACTTGTGAACCACCTATCTGAGATTGAACCAATTACTAGGTTTGACCTCGGTCTTACTTACAGAACCTCCTCGTGCCTTCTGCAGCCTCTAAACAGTTGACTTCAGCCCACATCACATCACTCCACCAGGGCTGGTCTCTGACCTTGCTAAGACCTCTCCAAAGAGCTGACATGAGAGTTCAACAATAAAAGGAACTCTCCTCAGCCTTGCAGCACTCAAGGAAGGCTCTGCAACCACAGCAGCTAACACAAGATCTAGTGCCATCCGGCTAAAGAACAGATATTTATGACACACACCAAAAATACAGAAACCAGTTTTGGGCATCACAAGTGGCATGCACTGTGCCAGCTATGCTTGTACAGGTAAGCTGATGCATGTAGCCCAGTCAACATACCAGGGCACTAGACAGCTCCATGAGAATTACCTTTTTTCTCATCTTCCTTAACAAAGACTATAGATAAAATGCCCACTTATAGGAGAGGCAACACCCACTTGGGTGTGATGTGCATGTCACCACACTGATGTTTGCTCTCCAGGCATTAATCATCTAAGACTGATGACACCAAAAATCAGCAGGCCTAGAAAGGTGGTTCCTCCTGGGTATTAGGGATTTAAAGCACCATAAATCCCTTCTCCTCATTAACATAATCCACACAGGGCCGGGCGCGGTGGCTCAAGCCTGTAATCCTAGCACTTGGGAGGCCGAGGCGGGCGGATTGTGTGAGCTCAGGAGTTCGAGACCAGCCTGAGCAAGAACGAGACCCCGTCTCTACTAAAAAATAGAAAGAAACTATATGGACAGCTAAAAAAATATATATAGAAAAAAAAAATTAGCCGGGCATGGTGGCACATGCCTGTAGTCCCAGCAACTCGGGAGGCTGAGGCAGTAGGATCGCTTAAGCCCAGGAGTTTGAGGTTGCTGTGAGCTAGGCTGACGCCACGGCACTCACTCTAGCCCGGGCAACAGAGTGACACTCTGTCTCAAAAAAAAAAAAAAAAAAAAAAACATAATCCACACAAAAATCCTGGATAAATGGCTAAGTGAAAAGAAAATAGTATCACTTTTATTAACCCTTGCAAGCAGCATCATTTGCCTCCCAAAAAGCAAGGTTTCTGTTAAGCTGTGTTGGACATCTCAGCCGGAACCTGAGGCCAAAAGTGGCTTCTTTCCTTCCACTCCAAATCTAGATTCTGGGACATTTTGTGTACTTTTATTCTCAAATGTGTTTGCTGTAAAAGATGAAAATACAGCTTCCTAAATTCCAAAATATAAACCAAAAGCAAGTAAAATAGACCCCACAGTGAAAGATTACATTTATAAAAGAGAAAAATAGGTATATGGTAGATACAATAAAACATAAAATCCAAAAGGATGATAACATACTTTGTGAGGAAACAGCACTCTCAAACATTGCTAGTAGGAATGCAAAACGGCATTTGGAAATGTCTACCAGAATTATATATGCACTTATCCTCTGACAAAGCAATCTCACTTCCAGAAACCTCAAAGCTAAACTGGCAATAAAATGACAACAACAAAAGCTGAATGTACAAGACTATTCATTACAGCACTATATGTACTAGCTAAAGATCAGAAATACTCTCATGTCCATCATTAAGAGGCAGGTTGAATACACGATGGTACATCCGCACAACAGAGAAGTTGGAAGCTGTAAAAAGGAATGAAGCATATTTCTATATACTACTGTGAAGAAACCTCCACAATATACTGATAGATGAAAGAGACAAAAGAGTTTATAATATGCCACCAATTTCTTAAGAAGTGAGAGGGGGATGCATTTATTTGAATATATTTTAAAATGAAAACATGAACCAGGAAATTTTTTTTAAATGGATGGGAGGAAGTAGGGTAAAGGATGAAGGATAGAAGAGTCTTTTTTAAACATACCCTTTTATAGATTTAAGTTCAGACGCATGGAAACATGTTCCATTATTAACAGACAAAAGTAATGAAACAAAATCAATTTCAAAAAATTTGAAACAAAATGACTTTTAAAAATCTGTGTATGCCTACACGGAGAGTGAGTGATTCAACTGAACATAGACCAGCACATGCATGTAAGGAAATTACTGAGGTGAAGGAAAGAACCACCTGAGAGGGTCAGAGAGAATAGTACTTGAGCTCACAGTGGGCTAGGAATAGTGCCTCTTTATACCTTCATGCCTGCTGAACTGGTAAATCTGATCATTCCTTGGTCACTGGGTAGAGTACTCAGAAGAGTCTTGCCTCAGTGGTGGGAAATAATGAACTGTACCCAAAATGAGGCCCTGGTCCCACACAATAAAGCTTAAAAGTAAGACCCACAAGTATCAAACTGTTTCCAAGTAGCTAAAACCAAGATCCAGACTATTTATTGGTATACAAAAATATCTGACACCCAACAAGGTAAAACTCACAATGTCAAAGACATTAAAACAATTAGTATAACTGTATTCTACTTGTTGAAATAGCTAAAGAAAGTAGTGAACATGTTAAGCAGAGACAAGGAAGACAGAACAAAAAGACTCAAATCAAACTTCTAGAAATAAAACTACAATGTCTGAGATAAAAAATGAATGTTTAACTCAATTTTGCTGTGAACCTTAAACTGCTCTGAAAAATAAAATCTCTTTATAAACAAACACCAAATGGGATTAATAGCAGATAAGACATTGCAGAAGAAAATATTAGAGAATTTGAAGATGTGGCAATAGAAATGATCCAAAATGAAAAAGAGGAGGGAGGGAGGAAGCCTTAAAAAAAAGACACTTGCACTAGAATGTTTATTGAAGCACAATTCGCAATTACAAAGATGTGGAATCAACCCAAGTGCCCATCAATTCATGAGTGGCTTAATAAAATGTAGTATATGAACACCAGGGAGTGCTATTCACCCATAAAAAATGAATTTTGCAACAATCTGGATGGAACTGGAGACCATTTTGCTAAGTGAAGTATTACAAGAATGGAAAAACAAACACCACATGTACCGACTATTAAATTGGAACTAACCAACAGCACTCATGTGTACAGATGGAAGTAAAACTCAATGGAAATCACGCGGGTGGGAGGAGAGAGGCAGGGATGGGTGAAATCATACCTAACAGGTACAATGTACACTATCTGGGTGATGGGCACACTTATAACTTTGACTCAAGCAGTACAAAAGGAATCCATGTGACCAAAACATTTGTACCCCTGTAATATTCTGAAATGATAAAAAGAACAGAGCATCAATAAACTGTGGGACAGTCTCAAGCAGCCTAATGTGTAACTGTGGGTCCCACAAGGGAGGACACGCATCCCTACAGACAGCAAATTATTTTCCTGTGTTCTCTGCATGAATTGGCAACACAGGTATGATTTGGGGTGTGTCACCATAAGGAGATGCCAACTTGGTCATTAGGGCAATTTGTCTTAGGGCCCAAATGTTTTTCAGGTCATTGACTTCCAACTGGAAAAGTGGGCCCAGAAGCTTGCCCAGACCCTCAGGCCTTGTGCATGGCTTCCCATGCTCAGGATGAGTCTTGGTGAGGTGGATCCGATCCCTAGAAACCCCAACGGAGTGAGACGGTGGAAGCCCTTGACCCACATTGTTCCTTGGCACCAAAGTGACAAGTCCTTGACAGGAAAACTAGTAGTTCAACCACACAATTTCCTGGGTAGAAATTCCCTCCAACAGAAGACTCTTAGGGGGGCCAAAATAACTTAGGGACAGGTGCAAATGAGGTGCCTGAGACTTAACCCAGAACCTGACTCCCCTTGTGACAGGTTCTGTGGGGAATGAAGGAATTCAGAACCACAAGGGTCTAACACATGACTATTCATAGATCTAAATCCATACCCACAATTACTATCCCATTACAATGGGGGTCTATGATGCTAAGTAATGATTCTACTTACATGACATTCTGGAAAAGGAAAACCTATAGTGACAGAAAATAGATTGTTTCCAGGGGCAAGGTATGGTGGGAAAGTTGACTACAAAGGGGCAGCACAAGACATTTTGGGGGGAGAGAAACTGTTCTATAATCTTGATTGTGCTGGTGGCAATACAACTATTTGTACTTTTCAATATTGATAGAACTATGTACTAAAAAGAGTTTTATGGTGTACAAATAAAGTGATACAATTGTCAGAACTCACAGGACTATATATTTTAAAAAGTTTTACTGTGTATAAATTATACCTTCCTTATTAAAATACATGGAAACATATGAATTTTTAAAAGTCTAAAAAATTAGAGACTTAAAAACATAAATGTATAAATATATTTTATATAATATTTGACTTTTATTAAAATTGATCCCAATTCACACTCTGGTAACAAGTGCCTCCCCAGGACAAAAGTCTTCTTGGGTCAATGCTTCTCAAACTTTAATGTGTATATGAATATCCAGTTTGTTAAAATGCAGGTTCTTATTCAGGAGGGGTGAGGTTAGAGAGTCTGCATTTCTCAAAACCTTCCCGGTGACATCAGTGGTACTGGTTATGGACCACACTTTAAGTATTAATAATAAGGCCCAGGACACCAATGAGACCACTTGATGTATAATATGAAGCTGAGGCCAAGAGAACTATTTATTCCGACTGAACAAGCCTTTCATGGCATGATAGGTTGCTTCAGCCTGTGTGAGTTAAAGGCTCAGTCTCTTGTTGACAGTGTGCCGCTTACTCTCCTCAGAGCTGAAAGCTTCCCAGTTGTCATTCCATAGGGCCTCCTTTTTGGCCTCCAGTAGGAGCTTAGAGACAGGCCTGGAATTGAAACTAGCTTGAGCTGATAAAAAAGCTCTTCTCAACAGAAAACCAGAAATTCTACCCTTAGAACAGAGGCTTTAGGAGGCCCCTAAAGCCACAAAGGCCCATTCAGCTATCTACCCATCCACCCACCTATCCAACCATCCATCCACCTATCCATCCATTCATCCTCCCATCCAACCACCCATCCATCCATACATAAATAGCACCTACCCAACCATCCATCCACCTATCTATCCACCTACCCATCCATCTATTCATCCACTCATCCAACCACCCATCCATCCATATATAAATAGCAACCTCTTTTCAAATGTACATGAAAATTACTCAGCCAGAGAGAAAGTCCATACAGATTTCTTATCATTCTGCTGACATTTCCAGGACTTTGAGCAATACCACCTAACAACTGCTGAGAGCTGAGTGCTGCCTGTGCCCCAGCAGAGAAGTTTCATTTGTGGAGTGGTCTCCCCACAAGAGTAAGTGGCTATGGCAGGAAGTCAAGTGTTAGAGGATGGCAAATGGTTGGCTTTCATATTCAACAACTTCATGACATTTTCCCAGAGAACTGGCATTGGCATTTTTTTTACATGCTAAAAAATTACTATATAAATGTCTTCACAGACAGCTTCTTCACCTATGGATGCCCTCAGTTATAAAACATCACT
Source organism: Lemur catta (assembly GCF_020740605.2). Lineage (NCBI taxonomy): Eukaryota > Metazoa > Chordata > Mammalia > Primates > Lemuridae > Lemur > Lemur catta. Next base: position 164,914,463 of record NC_059128.1, on the reverse strand, counting down.
TAGCAGACTAACATATACCAACACTTTCAGATACTTGTCTTGGAACTTTTCAGAAGGAAGCAACCACACATATATTGAGAGTCTATTGTAAGTTATTGACATTTATTGAGCACCTACTATGTACCATAAACTATCCTTAGTGCATTTCAAACATCTCAACTCACCCAAGCAACAACCTTATGAGGTAGGAACCATCATTAGTCTCACTTTACAGATGATAAACCTGAGACACAAAGAGGCTGTGTAACTTGTCCAACAACACATGCTAGTGAATGCTAAGCAGGGATACATAAATCCCAGCAGTCAGCCCCCTGTACCTTCCCTCCTGACCATGGTACTAGGGTCTGCTCTATGTCTAACATTACATATACTAATACTCACTAAGCCCCAAGGTCTCCCAACTGAGAGAACTTGGAGAAGGATGACAGTATGACCACCAGGTTTGTTGCTCCCTGATTTCCTCATAGAGCTTCACTTTCTCCCACTAGAAGATGACAAAGTCATTTGCCTGATACCCTTAAACTTCCACACACTAAGTAAGCCTTCAGAGGCACTGATTCCCGAGCTGGAAGGTTTGTTCTTACCTATATCTTGCTTTTGCTTATGTAAATATGGGGAAGACTGTGGCAGGGGCAGATGGGGTAGGGAAATTTAGGAGCTCAGTTTTGGATATCCTGAGTTTGAGGTATCTAATGGACACCCAAGGAAAAATGCCAAAGAACAGGTAGAAATTCACATATTTACTGAAATATTAATGGATGAAAGGTATGATGAACAACACTTTCTTAAAAGTAACATGGGAGAACAGGTGGGAGTATAGCAAAACAAGATTAGTCATGGCTTGATAATTGTTGAGCTGGTTGAGTTGATGAGTCCATGGGGGTTAATTATAATATTCTGGATACTTTTGTATATGTCTGCAACTTACCAAAATTAAATTTTTAAAAATTCAGAACAGCACACAGCATTGTTTATGTAGGATACCATAAAAAATATATAACCTAGATCTAATGATGAGGGAACACCAGATCAACTCAAAATGAGGGACATCTTACAAAACAACTGGCCTGTACTTTTCAAAAAACGTCAGTGTCATGAAGGACAAAGAATGACTGAGGAACCATTCCAGAATAAATATGCCAAAGAAACATGACAGCTGAGTGTAATGTGTGATTCTGGCTTGTATCCTGCATCAGAAAAACAATTGCTAGAATAGATATTATTGGGGTAACCAATGAAATTTGAATATGGATTGGTGTATTAAATAATAGTACATACTGATGTGAAATTGCCTAAATTTAATCATCATAATGTGGTTATATAAGAGAATATTCTTGCTTTTAGGAGCTACACATTTAAATATTTAGGGATGAAGAATCACGATGCATAGAATCTATTCTCAAATGACTCAGTAATAATTTGTAAGCATACATTATATACATAGATATAAAGAGAGATTGCACAAATGTGGCAAAATGTTAACAACTGGTAAATCTAGGTGAAGGATACAGAAGTAAACATCCTGCTCAGTCATGGCCCCTTCCCAGGGTGGCCCACATATAATGTCTGATTGACTTGGGTTGCAAAGGCCTGGCCCTCGTGCCCCAACATCCAGTCCCAGAGCTCCCTGTAGGGTGGGCAGAGGCCTCCGCTGACCTGTATCACAGCTTGGCTCTCCTTTGGCCAGTCTTCTTCCATCCCCCTTCTTTCTACAAGTGTTGGCCTCAGGAACACTCCCTCACAAACCTCCTCCTACACATCAATCCCCATCTCTGAGTCTACTTCCCCGGGATCCAGCTGTAGCAATAACATGACCATTTTGCAGATAAGGAAATGGAATCTTAAAAAATCACTTGCCAAAGGTTAGAAAACCATTTATTAGTGAAGCCAAGACTCAGACTCTAAATCTGCTGACCTCTGGCTTCTCCTCCTTTCTCCTTAACTCTCCAAATCCTACCCCTCTGTGAAGGCCAAGGCCAAGTTCCGTCTTCTCCCAGAGGCCTCCCATCTTCCTCTGTCCAACCTCAGAGCTCTCATTATCTGTTCTGTTTGGCACATGACTGTGGTTCCACTTGGGGACTTCTCTTAACCATCACTTCACAGTATATAACCATTGTGTTGTCATTTAACTTTTTACATTTGAAGTTTGGTGCTTCCTCTTCATTATAATCTCTCTGGTGACAAATGCCATTGATTGTTCCTCTTTGCATCCCAACAGTTGCCATCCATGTGCTGAGCATGCAGTACATCACTCTGCAGTGAAAGAACAGCAGGATTCCCTCTCTCTGGCTTTGCTCTAAGTCTTAGAAGCTGAGAAAACACAACATGCTCAATCGATTCACAGCTCTGCAGCCTCAATTTCCTTTTTCTCTTTTCTGGAGTGGTATAGGAATTCATGACATGGAATACAAGGGGACAGCAGGTTATTCTGTGAGAGGAGCAATGCTATCCACGGGGAAGTAGCCTAAACTGCATTGGTCCACACTGAAAAGGTGAGCCAGAAAATACTTAGTCACATTCAGTCAAGCAATAAGAAAGAAAACAACATACCAGGAATAAAACCACTAGACTGCATCTTGGTCAATTGTTTTAGCAAAACTACTTTCATTTTAATTATTTAAAGCATTTCATAACATGCTAGGAAATGGGGTATCATGTACTTTGCCAAAGTAATGAAATCTTAGATCAAAAATCTGACACCATGTCATAAACTTTTAAGGATGACATAAGCAAACTGCTTTTCTTCTCTTTAAAGATTATCAACTGGGAGATTAGCAAAGCCTTCTACATCATCTCCTTCTAGCAAGAAGAGGTGCAGGAAGGTAGAGGCAGGAAATATTAGCCCGAATTACCTTGCTTCCAATTTCTGGGAATTGCTTGTTGCCATGGTAATTGTTACTGTATGACCACTCTGGTATAAGCAGGACTTGAAAACAATAAGTTATCTAAACATATTAAACAGCTTTAGGTTTGGATAATTTTCAGCATTTTTTCTCTTTTGCTTTCAAACATTAGCCTGGATGATGATGCACTGTGTGGCAAGAACTATTATAAATGCAAATCAACTGAAAAATAATTCTTGCTAAACTTCCCTAACTATTCAACCAGCACCTATATATATATGTATATATACATACATATGTATATATACCTATATTTATATATAGGTATATGTGTGTGTGTGTATATATATAGTGTGCGTGCATGTGTGCGTGTGTGTGTATATATATATATAAAGTGGAATTCAGAGAGAAGTTTCTAAGTTGGAACACCTATAGTAGGGGTCGACAAACTATACAGCCCACAAGTCAAATCTGGCCTACCACCTGTTTTTGTATCTCCTGAAAGCTAAAGAATTGTTTTTACATTTTTAAATGGCCAAAAAAAATTTTTTAAAAATATTTTGTGATCCCTGAAAATCATATGAAATTCAAACTTCAGCCCCCAAATAATGTTTTATTGAAGGACAGCCATGCACATTTAATCACATATTATCTATGGCTGCTTTCGTGATACAACAGCAGAATTGAGTAATTGTGACAGAAACTGTATGTCCTGCAGAGCCTAAAATATTTATTATCTAGCCCTTTACAAAGAAAGTTTACCAACTTTGTTCTAGAGACATGGTTTGCACAGAAGAAGTTAGGCTAAGAGACTGGGTGTCTCTTCCTTGTCAAGAATTCTGTAACAGGAGCTTTCAATGGAGATTCAGGCCTTTTCAACTGAGCTTTTGCCTGTTCCACTCACCACTGCATGTAGGAAAGTATTTTTGTGGAGAACAAGTGGAACAGCATCTGCTATGGTTTAAATGTTTGTGTCCCCTTCAGAATTCATCTTGAAACTTGGTCCCCAATGCAAAGCTTTTAAGAGGTGGGGCCTTTTAGGAGGTGACTAGGCATTCACAGAGGGATTAGGGAACTTACAAAAGGGTTGGAGGGAACTAGCTAGGCCCCTTTTGCTCTTCAGTCACTTCTGCCATGTGAGCACACAGCATTCAAGATGTCATGTTGGAAGCAGACCAGACCCTCACCAGACACTGAATCTTCCAGTACCTTGATCTTAGACTTCTCAGCCTCCATAACTGTGAGTAATATGTTGATACTGTTTATAAATTACCCAGTGTCAGGTATTTTGTTAGAGCAGCACAAATGAACTAAGACCAAAATTAGTGCCAAGGAGTAGGGTGTTGCTATAACAAATACCTAAAAATGTGGAAGGAGCTCGGGAACTGGATAATAGATAGAGGGTGGACTGTAAAGGGCATTCCTGTGAGGATTCAAAAGAAGGGGAGAGCTGTAGAGAAAGCTTCAGGCTTCTTAGAGATTATCTACATGGTCGTGAACAGAAGGTTTGCATAAATATATATGGACAGTAAAGACTATTCTGATGTGGTCTCAGATGGAAATGAGAAATATGTTACTGGAAACTGGAGCAAAGGCCATCCTTGTTGTAAAGTGGCAAAGAACTTAGGTGAACTATGTCTGTGTCTTAGTGCTTTGGGGAAGGCAGAACATGTCAATGACGAACTAGGATATTTGGTGGAAAAAAATCTCTAAGCAAAGTGTTGAGAGTGTTGCATGGCTTCTCTTGACTGCTTATAGTAAAATGCAAGAAGAAAGAAATTAATTAAAAATAATTAATAATCAAACGGGAAGCAGAACTTTAAAGATTTGTAAAATTCTCAGCCTGCCCATATAAAGAATAAAAAAACGTGTTTGGGAGAGCAAATCAAGGGTGTGGCCAAGTGAATGTTTGATAAGGAGATTAGCATGCGTAAAAGAAAGCTGGATGCTATTCATCAAGCTAATGGCAGAATGACCCCATAGACATTTCAGAGATTTTTGAGGCTGCTACTCCTATCACAGGCCCTGAATGCCAGGGCCTTGAGGGTAGAATGGTTTCAAAGGAGAGACCCAGGAAGCCCACGGGATCTTGGGGCTTGCTGCCCAGCAGCACCTCAAGTTTCTGCTCCATGCATTCAAGTGCAGTGCTCCTTGGCCACCCAAGGAGCTGTGGCTCAAGGGGGCCCAGGTGCGGCTAGGGCTGCCACTCTAGACAGCACAAGTGGTAAACCGTGGCAGCATCTGCACAGTGCCAACTCTGCAGGTGCACAGAGTAGAAGAGTTGTGGAGACATGGCTACCTCCACCTAGATTTCCAAGGATGACTCAGGACCCAAGCAGAGAACTGCCACAGGGGTGTGACCACCACAGACAGTCCCCACAAGGCCAATGACTAATGGAGCTGTGAAAGCAGGGCCACCCCTAAGATGCAAGAACTGTAGAGTCACCAGCATACAACGCCAGCCTGGGAGAGCCACAGCTGTGGTGTGGGCTGCGCCCAACAAAGCTCTGGGAGTGGTGTTGCCCAGAGCCTTAGGGATCCAACCCGCATCCCAGTGTGTCTGGAAGACAGGACCTGGAATCAAACAAGATTATTCTCAAGCCTCAAGATTTAATGTTGTTTGCCTTGTTGGGTTTTGGACTTACTTGGGAGCAGCTACCTCTTTCTTCTTTCCTAATTCTTCCTTTTGAAAGGAGAATATCCATCCTATGACTGTCCCACTACTGTATTTTAGAAGTACATAACAGCCTTTGACTTCACAGGCTCACAGCTGGAGGAGGAATTTGCCTCAGGATGAATCACACCTTTGATTCTCACCCACATATGATTTAGATGATATTTAGATGAGATTTTGGACTTCAGACTTTTGAGTTGATGCTGGAACTAGTTAAAAGACTTTTGGGGCTCTTAGGATGGAATGAATGTATTTTGTATATGAGAAGGACATGAATTTTGGAAGGCCAGGGGCAGAATACTATGGTTTAAATGTATATGTCCCTTCAAAATTCATATGTTGAAACTTAATTTCCAAAATAATAGTATTAAGAGATTGGGCCTTTAGGAGGTTGTCTTAGTCCATTTTCTGCTGTTTTGACAGAATACCACAGCCTGGGCAATTTATAAAAGAAAAGAGATTTATTTGGCTCATGTTCCTGGAGGCTGGGAAGTCCAAAAATATAGAGCTGGTATCTGGTGAGGGCTTCATGCTACATTATCCCATAGTGGAAGGGCAGAAGGCATCACATGGTGAGTTAGAACACAAGACAAAGAGAAACTGGGGGCCAAACTTAACCTATCAGGAGATGACAGCCTTAATCCATTCATGAGGGCTGAGCCTTTATGGCCTAATCATCTTTTAAAGGCTCCACTTCTTAATACTGTTACAATGGCAGTTAAATTTCCAATACATGAACTTTGGGGTACATATTCAAACCATAGCAGAGGTGATTAGGTCATGAGGGCTCCTCCCTCCTGAATAGAATTAAGGCCCTTATAAAAGAGGCTTCACACAGTGTTCATCTCTTTTCACCCTTCTGCCTTCCACTATGTGAGGACACAGTAAAAAGCACCATCTTAGAAGAAGAAAGCAGCCCTCACCAGACCCAGAAACTATCCATTCCTTGATCTTGGACTTCTCAGCCTTCAGGACTATGAGAAATAAATTTATGCTTTTTATAAATTACCCAGCTTCAGGTGTTTTGTTATAGGAGCACAAATGGACTAAGCATCACGTCTGGATCACCCACTTGGTATGTTCCAACACTGCACCCTCCTAGGGGTCAAGCAACACGTTACTTACTCCCTCATGCGTTTCAGCTTGGTCCCAGCCACCACACTGTTGAAAACTGTTGGTCCTGGAGACATGTCTGTGGCTGCACTGGTGATGGTCCTTGTGTCTGAAAATCAATGCACAGCCCTTACTGACTTCATCAGCACTCCTGCAACTTCCAGGCAACATCCAAGGGCAATCAGAAAACAGAAGCTAATCCACGTTTGCCACATGGTAATGCTACATTAATTAGAGATGAATTCAATTATAACATGTACATTAAGAAGATTTATTCCAAATGACGAGATTATTTACAGTTTTAATATGTACAAGGAATTTCAGGACCAAGCCTCTCTCAAAAAGGATTGTTTAAAAATAACACCATTATTTAAAAGATGAGCTGTTTATATCAGAAAACTCAGGGGGAAGTGTATCTACAGAAAAGCAAATGCTCTTAGGGGGATTTTGGCCATTCTCTTTCAGCAGGTGGGAATATGTGTTTAAATGACTAGGAATTTTTCTAATAAGCTTAGTTTTCCCTTTGTCTTAATCTCATACCTGAGCATTAGCTTTTTTGCAATGGAAAGCAGAATGCTGTCCAGGAGTCATATCTGCAGCTTTAAGCCCCAGTAGAATGGAGCTGAAGGCCAAATTTGGGTTCAGAAGGTAAAGAGTTGGTAATGAAAGCTGTGGTGTTATGAAATCTGCTGAGAGAGCTACATTTTTTACTGAAATACCCTGGAGGTCTTTATAAAACGTGTTGAAACTGAAGGGAAAGAAATAGTTTGTTAACTGAAACAACACTGGTTCCCATTAAGAAGCTAAAATTGGCCCATCAGCAAGAGGTCAGGGTAATCCATAGAGCTGGATTTACAATTTGGCCCTTGTGCCTTTTCCTCCCTGTGCATTTCCTTGGATCTCCCAGAAGGTACCTCAAACCCATCAGTAAAAAACTTTGCCCACTCTAATATTTACTTATAAATTATATCCATCTATTTGCTATGTGAGACAGAAGGCACTCATGCTGTGAAATTCCTGGTCTTTCCTCAATGGATCTCATATAACATGTTACTGTCTGACTTAGGGACCATCCAGAGAAGCGAGGTCCAATTCCCATTTTACATATTATTAAAGTTTTATTTCTTATATTTTTAAATATGAAAAAGAAAATGCAAATTCTAATATATTTCATTTCTTCTGCACTACCCCTTAGGGCGTGCATCCCACTTTGAACTTCTTGCTCTTATAGATAACATTGAGATGAATATTCTCCTGCTTAACTCTTTGCAAAAATTTCTTATCTCTCCTCAGGTTAGATCCCTAGTACTGCGGTTCCTGGATGGACAGGTACAAACTTTGTAAAGGGCCCATTACAAATAAACAACCTGCCCTTTCTAGTACATCACAGTTGTGCCTCCATGTTAAAGACACAAGTACCAGTGACTGGCTGCTCCCCTTTCTCTCCTGGAGATGACCCCTTCCACAGCTGCAGAGAAAACCTGCCTCGGCCCTCACTGCCACTGGACACCAGCCTTATGTCAGCTCCCACCCTCCCCCCTTCCCACCGGCATTGGCCAGGACAGACCTTCCTCAGGGAAGGCTTGAGGACTGGGCAGGAGGAAGGCTCAGGGGTTCAATTCATATTCATGCTGGTTGCTTTTTACAATCATTTTGCCCAGAACCTGAAAAGTTACTAAAACAACCACCACCACACTATGCCACGTAACCCACTTGCCACCTCAAAAATCAGTTCTGCTGAGAACAAAAGGTAGGTGCTCCTTTCCCATCTTTTCCAGAGAGAGCTGGCAAGTCCCAAAGGCTTATTCAAATAAAGGTCAAAGCAATTTCCAGGAGAGCTGCAATTTATTTTAAGCTGGCCACCATTCCCCTCAATAAGGCTCTCAGCATTGCCAGGAAAGATGCTAAGTCTTAAGCCCAAGGGTAGAAAACAGGGCAAATATAATTTCAAGCAACAGGGTTGGCAAATCTTGGTGCTCAGAGCAATTCTTTTTTCAGTGTTTCTTACTGGCCAGCATTTTTTTCCTTCTCCATCCCACCTTCCAACATGAATAGCAGTTCCTTTATGTAAAAAAAAATAAAAAACAATCATGATAAAAACGATTGGGACTAGAATCATAGACATCATCTAATAGGTCATTGAATCCCAGAGTGTGTTTTAATCCATGGCTTCTCAATGGAGTTTCTGCTTTAGTAGGTCTAGGTAGGGCCTGAGATTCTGCATTTCTAATAAGTTTCCAGGTGATACCAATGCTGCTGGTCTTGGGACCACACTTTGAGCAGCAAGGGTCTACACAGGCCAGCTATATAATTTGTGAGGCCCAGTGCTAAATGACAGTGCAGGAACCCTGTTTAAGAAACAAGAGAAAAGCCGTTTTCTTCTGCAGTCTCTCTCTGGACCTGTCATGGTGTTTTTTATTGTGTATTTAATGTCATTTTCCCTCTAGAATTAGGATAGATACTCTCAAGGGGAGTGCCAGACACTCATGAGGGCCTGGGGTGTCCTACTTGACCTTGACCTTTCCCCACCATGCCCAGGCCTCCACTGGGGATGGAGGGGGGCAGTGGTCACAGGGTGGGGGTTGAGGATGGGTGGCGGAGGACCCGTATCAAGGAGGTGGCTGGAGGCAAGACAACACACGAGCAAGGCTTTAAGCCCCGGGCATGTGTTCCCTTGTCCCATCAGATTTCACTTATAAAACACAAATTCAAAGATAAAATTTCCTTAAACCACAAGTATAGGGCTCCCTCCTGAACCTGGGCCCCGTGTCACCACACTGATTACATGCCCATGAAGACCTGGTTCCAGAGCTGTACTTTCTTAAAGGTTTTGTTCAAAAATAGATGAATCCTTAATCCCCATGTTGATTTTTTTAAATTTAATTTTCCCTTTATTAAAATACTAGCAAACCAAATCTACCAACATAAAAAAGGATTATATATCTTTTCCTCTAAGATCAGGAATGAAATAAGAACTTCTCTTGCCATTTTTATTTAACATTGTACTAGAGATTATAACCAGGGAAATTAGGCAAAAAAAAAAGAAATAAAAAGGAATCCATATTGAAAAGGAAGAAGTAAAATTATCTCTATTTGCAGACATTATGATTTTATATATAGAAAATCCTAAAATAGGCCTATTCAGATTTTGTATTTCTTCTTGAGTCAGTTTCAGTAATTTGTTTCTTTCTAGAAATTTGTCCATTTCATCTGTTATCTGATTTGCTGGTATACTATTGTTCATAGACACCCTTATAATCCTTTTATATCTTTAAGATTAGTAAAATGTCCCCTCTTTCATTCCTGACTTATTAATTTGAAGCTTCTCTCTTATTTTCTTGATGAACAGAGCTAAAGTTTGTTGATCTTTTCAAAGAATCAATTTTTTGTTCAATTGATGTCTTCTATTGTTTTTCTATTCTTTATTTCATTTATTTCCACTCAAGTCTTTATTATTTCCTCCCTTCTCCTTGCTTGGGGTTTAATTTGCTCATCTTTTTCTAGTTCCTTAAAGCATATATTTTATATGCTCAATGAGTGGGAGTTAAAATCAAAGGCAATATAAATAGTAGCTGTGATCATTAACCCATAAAAAGCTTGAAGCCAACTGAAAAAGACAGGATATCGTATCTATACAGATAATCTTCAGAAATACTACTGAGTGCATATACATAAGATACTATGCTATGTATGGGGCATACAAAGAGGTATAATGAGGTCTCTGGAAAAGCATTAGCCTTCAAGTTAGGGGACCACAGTTATTGTTTTAGTTCTGCTCTCAGGCCACCTCCCCAGGCCTCAGTTTTCTCATTTTATATTTAAGTGGTTTCATTAGGCTGAGGGCCTTTGCTCAGTTCTAACATTCTGTGATCTGGTACGAGGCATAGATCGGGGGCATAGAGCTTCCTTGGGAAGACAGTATCTACACTAACAAACATAAAGAGCAATCAAGGGGACAAATGCTTAAGAAACAAATGGAGCAACAATAAATGTTACAAGCATTATATAATGTCAGGCAAAATCATCCTGAAGTCTCTTTTCTCACCTGTGAAATAGAGAATGATGAGGATTATAATACTTGACACTACCCCCATGGGGATGTTTTGACAATGAGATGAAAACAAAATGATATGAAGAGGCATTAAGCAACTAGAAGCAGTGTTTCTTAAGAGTGCAAAGTACAGCTCATAACAATAATATCGTCAGGATTCCTTCCACTTCTATGGTCTGTCACCAGCACAGCTACTTTCCTTGAAGGAGTGACAGCTTGATGATTCTGACACTTAACCAGCAGAGAGAGATTCTTCTCTCATTTCTTCCAAAATTTCCTTTTACTCATTTCAGTTGATGGATGAATGACCTTAATCATAAAACAAAACCCTGTGTTTGCCCTCCCTGCTAAACATCCTGTCATGTGGTGATAAAGAGCTGATGCAGGGACTGCAGGGGTGGATATTTTGGCAAACACGATCTCACTTAAGCACCTGGGACATTGCTTACTCAGGAATCCTTGCTGACACTGTTCTTGGTGCACTGCATGTTCAGAATGCTTCTCACCGACTCTCCTTTAGCCCTCTCCTCTTGCTCTCCATTTCTTAAGGAATAGTCAGGAAATAGCAGCCTCTAGACAGACACAACTCTTTGCCCAATTATTTCCTGAGGCCAGAGGTCAGCAAACTTTTTTTCTGTAAAGGGACAGGTAGTAAATATTTTAGACTTTATAGATCATACAATTTCTGTCACAACTACTTAACTCTGCTGCAGTAACATGAAACAGCCAAAGGAAATAGGTAAATGAATGAGCACAGCTGTGTTCCCGTAAAATTTTATTTACAAAAACAGGCAGTGAGCTGGATTTGGCCTGTACGCCATAGCTTGCTGACCACTGGCTTAAATGATGGAGAATCATCATGATTCCTAGCTGGAGGTGACCATGGAACTCCTCCAGGTGAGGAGACTTTTTTTACAGGTGGAGAGATTGAAGCCAAAAGAGACCGTATGACCTGCCCAAGGTCACAGAGCTAGAAGGGGAAGGGACAGAGCCAGGACTAGAACTGTGATTTCCTGACTCCCAAATGAGTGCTCTTTTTAATCCCCCACAGAAGTGCCACATTCAAATGGGGGTTTTCATGTACTGATTTTAAAAAATCTGGAGATCACCAGACAAAACACCTCCTCAAAAATGTTGAAATTTAGAGAGATTACTACATCTGCTATCTCATTTCAAACCCTCTGGGTTTAGCTAAGGCTCATCAGGCCTGCATCACTGCTCAACTTCTCCCTCTGCCTCATCCTGAATCCTTCCCCTTCCATCCACAGGGGTCAATCCCAAGGGCATTCCTGCATAAATGTCCTGCCCACTCAACTCTGTGTCAGAGACTGCTTCCTAGAAAACCCAGCCCCAAAAACATGGCTTCTGGGGTTAAAGGGAATAGGGTTGGGGGCATGGAGATGGTAGTCTTGATTCCTCCACCAAGTTGAGTATTTGAGAAGAGCAATAATAGAAATGACTATGTGACCATTCCTACCACTTCATGTTCTCATCTCCAGCTCACAGTATTGTTTCAGAGAATTGTTTTTATTGGTACAGGGCAGAAACCACCACTTAAGGAAGTTGTTGTCAACCTGTAGCAGCATCTGTGTCAAAGCCAAACCACATCAGGAGGCTGGAGAAGAAAAGCGAACAGGAGGAAAGGGAGGAAGATGGTCCAGGAGAGAACAACCTCAAATGCTTTCTAGCAGGAAGGGAGCTGGGGTATATTGGGGTGAGTAAGTAAGCTGGCTTAGAGGGCCTGGGGGTTTGAGTACCGATTCTGGGATGTTCAGTAAGTTACAAAACTGTGACTCAGTTTCTTCGTTCATATAAAAAAAATCTACCGTCTAATGTTCGAGTAAAGCTTAAATGCAATGATATGTATAAAGGTGCATTATTACTCACCATCAAATTGGTGTTAACTGATTGACACTTCAGTGCACATATAGTAGTAACATTCATCTGGTGTTGGGCAGATGGGAGTGGGGAGGAGGGGAGGGGTATATAAACACCTAATAGGTGCGGTGCGCACGGTCTGGGGGATGGACACGCTTGAAGCTCTGACTCGGGTGGGGCAAAGGCAATATATGTAACTAAACATTTGTACCCCTATAGTATGCCGAAGTACAAAAAAAAAAAAAAGGGCGCATTAGTGTTGGTAAAGGCCCAGGGCAAATTTATGCTGTCTCCCTCATCCCCATAATGTCCACCACACTGCTTTGCATGGGGCAGCTTCTCAGTAAATCAATAGCACCCCACTGCCGACACTAAAATTTAACAGTTGGAAAAAAGGGGATCAGCTTGAAAAGGTAAAGATCGTACTCAGAGGGGAGATGATAAATACCAGAAGATAGGAAATAAACTGTCTACTTTCACCAAATGGTTATTTCACACTACAAATCGTCAACTGAATTTTATAGAAAATTAAAAACAACAAGAATTCAGGAGTTTGAAAATTTGTTTCCTTTTCAATATACCAGAAGAGCCCTTTAAAAATAGCACATATCAGTAAAAAGAAGAGGAAGTACCTGTTTTGGGGTTGACATACAGCAATTAAATGTGGTACAGGTTAAAAAGAGATTTGTGGAAACCAGACCCTAACTCTTGCATATGTGCTTTCGCCATGGACACAGTAATCAATGTTCTGGGAGCTTAGTTATACTAGTCTGCCAACGTGGAGAATCTTAGCTTTAAAAACAAAACCTGCTTTTCTGTAACAGTAGGTTGGGCTGGCTTCAAGACTGATTAAAATACTCATGGTAAGTGTATCAGTACTTTTCACTCTTTTAGTAGAAAGGATCACGTATCATTTATGTTCACTGCACACAAATTAGAAAACACAGAAAGTGTAAGCCATTCAGAGAAAACTATTATTAACACTTTGGTATTTCCAGATTGTATGTATGTATGTGTATATTTGCATGTGTGTATAAATCAACCATTGTTTTACACACTTCATTAGTTTACAACTCCTTTCATGCCAATGGATATGCAACTACACCATCATTTTAATAAGCTGTAAAGAACTTTTCTTCCAGAATATATTCTAAGCTCCATTGCTAGGTATTTATTTTGAGCCCAGTTTTTCACTATTGTAAACAAGAGCGTTCTTGTATGTTCATCTTTACAATGCTGATTGTTTTCTTTTTTGAGATGGGGTCTTTCTGTATTATCCAGGCTGGTCTTGAACTCCTGGCCTCAGGTGATGCCCCTGCCTCAGTCTCCCGAGTAGCTGGGACTACAGGTGCATGCCACCATGCCTGGCTCTGATTATTTCTTTAAGATAAATTCCCAGACGTAGAATTGCTGGGCCAAAAATATTTTATTCTTTTAGGTTAGGCACAATCTACATGTTGAAAGAAAACCTTTTTCTATGTGGTAAATAACAATTCTCTTTAGTGGGATCATAAATATTCAAAACTGAATATGTGGCAGTTTTGTTAAAAACTTGGTTCAATTTATTAAGATTTATGAAAAATAAGAACTTTCTCCTTAAAGTCTTAGCTGGAAATGAAAGCACTTCCTTCTCTGATTTCCTATCCCAGTGTTTCCCAAAGTGTGGTCCGTGGACCAGCAGCATTAGCAACACCAGAAACTGGTTAGGAATGCATATTCTTGGGCTCCAGCACAAACCTGTTAAATAGGAATCTCTGAAGGTGCGCCCAGTGATGTGGAGATTCTTATGCTTGCTAGAGTTTGAGAACCACTGGCCTAGCCCTTCTATCTGCCCCACCCTTCTGGGAGCGCATTATGTCCTGCCTGGAGTTCCAGCCACGTTGATGGCCACCTGCGCTGTGTGCAGTCAGATGCACCCAGGAGCATTACTGAGCTGCTGCTGGGGCAGAGACGGATGTCTCCATGTCTGTGCTCCTGCCGCCTCTCCTAAGCTGAATGGTGTGGACTTCTGGGTCTCAGCAAGGCAGATCCAGGACCAAGTATTTTGCTTTCCAGGCAGGCAGTCCACGTAGTCCACCACCAGCTGCCACTCTGTGATCCTCTATATGGGTGAGAACACAGGACAGGCTCTCACTTTTTATTCAAGTGTCAATCCTATCCTGACAATTGCTCTGTGAAACACATAGCTCCTTCTATAGTCATCAACACAGAAGATAAATTGAAAAATAATTATCTTTCACAATCTACCCTTAGCTTCTGTGACAGTCAAAAGAGGATATGTTTCCACAAGTCTCTGCAAGAGCCATCTCTCCCTTCCACATCTGTAGGCATTTTTAAAGTTCTACCCTTATAGTAAGTAAGAAAGTTCATTACTAAAGAAAATATTTGTAATTTTTGGCCTTACATTCTCCTTTCCCTTGTTAGGGGGATCTTCTACATTTTGAGACAGAGCCTGGCTCCCACTAAAGCTACAAATGCCAAAGACTAACTTCCAGCCTTCGTGATGCTAGAGTATAGGAACATTAGCCTCTGCTAATGAGACACCTCTTCCCCTGACTTTCTATCAGAAGTTGGTAATAAGGAGCCGTAGAGACCACATGGAGTCCATCCAGACAGGGATGGGGCAGGAACAGCCACAGGCAGGTTCCCAAGGCAGCAATGATGGCCAGTCTAGCAACTGTGCCCAGTGTCCAACATTAGTAGCCCTGAGGACACTCAAGCAGCTCCATGGAGAGGTCCATGTGGAGGGGAACTAAGGCCAGCTGTGTGCATGAGCCACTTGGGAAATGTATCCTCCAGCCCCAGTCAAGCCTTCACGTGACTGTGGCCCTGGCTGATGTCTAACTGCAAACTCCTAAGTGACCCTGAGCTATAACCACACAGCCAAGCCACTCCTGAATTCATGATCCACAGAAACCATGAGAGATAATAAACGATTATTATTGTTTTCAGCCAATAAGTTTTAGGGAAATTTGTAATGCAGCCATAGATAAACAACATAGGTACCCAGCTTTTATAGAAGGTCAGGATAAGTAACAAATACATGAAAAAATATTTGTTTACCTTACAATCAGTTTTGAAATCATAATATTGTTATATGGTCTCTGTAGAAGGTCTGCATTATACTATGTTTTTAGAAATTAATATTAAAAGAAAAACTTTCAACAAATTAATTTTTAATATCTTTTTTAAAAAATTTAAAATTTTGCCTTTATTGACACATAATAATTGTTCATAATTATGGGGCACAGTGTGGTGTTTTGATATATGTATACATTGTACAAAAATCAAATCAGGGAATTTAGGATATCTATCACCTCATATGTTTATCATTTGTGGTGAGAACATTAAAAATTCTTCCTTCTAGCTATTTTAAAATATACAGTACAATACTGCTAACCATAATCACCCTACTGGGCAACAGAATACCCAAACTTATTCATTCTATCTAACTGTAACTCTCTGTACCATTGACCAGTCTTTCCTCATCCTCCTCTCCCCTCTCCCCTCCCCAGCCTCCGGAGACAAGTTAAATTCAACAGGATTTATTTGAGCAAAGAATGATTTGTGAATCAGGCAGCCTTCAGAACCAGAAGAGGTTCAGAGAATTCTAATCTGTAATGCGGGCAGGCAGCATTATAGATATAAAATGGAAGTGAAGTACAGAAACCGCTTGATTGGTTATAGCTGGCTGTTTGGCTTATTTGGACATGGCCTGATACGTTGGCAGCCCAGGGAAGGCTTTACAGAGGAGTGGAAGGTTTGTAATTCCATACTTGTGAGGGCAGGGCAAGGTTACGTTCACTGTAACGTTCTCAGATGCTAACACATAGCATGGCACAGAGTATTTTTTTAACAATCATTTAATGATTGAATAGAAAGACAGTTGCCAAGTGGTCGGGAGAGGGAGATGTTCTCAAGAAAAGATCAAGCAGTGTGAAAGCCCAGAGGTGTGAAATAACTGAGTATATTCATGGAACTATGAAGAAGTTTGATGCTACTGGGATGTAAAGTGTGAGGAAAGGATTGGTGAACCTGGATGTATAGGGATAAGGCCATGGAAAATTTTGTGTGCCAGGTTAGGAGTTTGAGTCTTACACTGTAGGTTAAGATATCACTGGTTTTTAAGCACGATCAGAAAAGGTCACCTTTAGCAAACAAGGAGGATGCTTTGGAAGGAGTGATTTGACATGGAGAACTGGCTATGGGCTATCATTGCACAGACAACAGATGTTAATAGAGTAACTACTCAGGATCATCACTACTCGGTAAGAAAGACAGAAGATAATCTCTGTCTTCATTTTCATCAAACTTTTTAGCAAGGGAAATTGTCTTCATATTTTTCAGTATCTACATTATGAGCCAAGGCAACATATGAAGTTCAACATTTTAAATGTTTGGGAAATTAGCTGTACTTGTAGAGAGAAGTCATCAGTAGAAGGACTCATGTCCTTGATAAACCATATTTATCAAAAGGCTTTGTACATCCAAATTGGATGCTGTTACCGAAGTAATTAGAATTTCACAGATGCTCCAAAACCTCTCTACCCATTAAGATTCCTTTAGTGTGTTGATATGTGTTGATCAGTTTGGCTTTTTGAAAATTTTCAGCCCTCAATTCTTCCATAGAACTTTGGCAATAGCTATTTAATCTCTACTGAACAGTATGACTGATACAGACCAGAGAAGGCATCAGGGCTGCTGCATCACTTAGAAACTTCCTTTGCTTAAGCTCTTCAAACACTAAGCCATTAAATGTAGGGATGGATGAGTGACAGCCATTTAACCTTGCACTATTGTGTTTTCCACCTCAACAGAAAAGAATTTCTCGTAATAATTAGAGCGATTTCAACACAGTGTTTTATCCTTGGTTACTGACACATTGAAACTACTATCATTTGGAGGAGAGGAGAGATATTCTGGATCATTAACCACTTGGATCATTTTCATGTGGATGAACAATACATATTTGCCATTATTTATTCCTTCTGTTTATTTCTATAGAAATTTAAGTTTCTACAACTTCTTTAAAACTCAAAAGAATACAACAGATTCAGAATTAGTGGCAATTTACAGAGAACCTGCTACATGTCTGCTACCTTGCCAGACACTTTCATTTGATAGATGTGTAGCAATGGGGAAGGGGCAGGGGAAAGACTTTGTAATATAAACAAACCCCTATGACAATATTGTGAATTATTCTTATTAGTATACTTTTAGCAAAGAACATTCTGTATATTCCTATTATCTAGAAAAAGGTTCCAGTAATCAAGTCTACATAGCTAAAAGAGAAACTTAGCAATCATTAAGTCATTTAATACTCATGCTCTCTGGTTTCACTGAAGTTAATATAATTCACAGCAGGAATGCTGTACGTTGTACTGGGGGTGTACCCCAGCACACAGCCAACACACACTTACCTGTTCACAGTGTGCATTGTACTCATCACAGTGCCTGTAATTATCCGCCTCCCTCTCTAGACTGGGGACTTACTAAGACGGGGACCTTGTTTTCTTCAACACTCTGTGACATCTAGCTTATTATATAAGCTTTACAAACATTTGTAGGGAAGAAAGAAA
Organism: Lemur catta; assembly: GCF_020740605.2. Classification (NCBI taxonomy): domain Eukaryota; kingdom Metazoa; phylum Chordata; class Mammalia; order Primates; family Lemuridae; genus Lemur; species Lemur catta. Next base: position 164,896,325 of record NC_059128.1, on the reverse strand, counting down.
GGGAAAAGAAACAGAGGATAAAAATTTTAACTATGGACACTGGCCACATTCTTGGCCATCCCCCATACCCTCATTTCTGGCCTTTTCTGTTCCATTTTAATTTCTTCCCTCCTTTTTTCTCCTAGTTTTGTCTAGAATCATTCAATCTCCTGTTCATGACTGCCCTTGCTTCTTATATCCCATGGGAAATTTTGGGGGGAATTCAGGGCTTTGTAAATGAGGTGCCTCCTTTTAGGACAATTTGTCCTCCACAGAAAAAGCACCTAGTGGGTGTTCCTTGGTATAGTTACAAAGCTTTGCCCTGTTTTGTCCAGTACCCCACATCATGACTGGATCCATGTTTCAAATGAGTCTCCACATCCAACTCCTTATGCAATGTCTTGAACCTGCCAGACCTCCCTAAATGTCTGATGCAAATGCTGAAGATCACGACAGAACACAAGTTCCAAGAAAGCTCATAACTCTTACACACAGTGCCAGATAGCCTATCACATGTTCACAGGGCCACAAAAGCAGAGGGAAAAATCTAGAAAGAAGATTATTTCATTTTAGTTTATAAAGAAGTTCTCTATAATTTTAAGAAATAAAGTTTTTATTTTATACTTTAGTATTATTTTGTTTGAATTATACATTGGGGTGGCTATGCACAATAGTAATTTCAGGGCTTGATCTGGGTGTGATGGCTCACCTGTAATCCTAGCACTTTGGGAGGCCAAGGCCAGAGGATCACTTGAGGCCAGGAGTTCAAGACCAGCTTGAACAACATAGTGAGACCACACCTCTACGACAATTTTTAAAAAAATTAGCCAGGCATGCTGGTGTGTGCCTGTGGTCCCGGCTACTGAGGAGGCCGATGCAGGAGGATTGCTTGGGCCCAGGAGTTTGGCGTTGCAGTGAGCTATGATGACACCACTGCACTGCAACCTGGGCTATATAGAGCAAGCCTGTCTCAAAAAAAAAAAAAAAAAATTCAGGGCTTAAGGACTTTAAAACCATCGTTCTTATGAACCTGGAGCATCAGCATCATGTAGGAAGTTCTTAGAAATACAAATTCTTGGCCACACACCAGACCTGAATTTTAAGCCCTCTAAGTGATTCTGATTCATGCTCAAGCTCTACTATAACCTTGATGCTACAGAGGAGACTAACACACTGAACTCGGAATGTAAAAGGGCATCTTCTAATTCAGGATCTATTGAAGCTGTACAAATGCTAACTCATTTCTCTAGTCCACTCACCTGTGATGTAGGAAACAAAAATTTCACTGCCCCTGTTTTAAATAGATATCAAATTAAATCTGGGGTCAGGGATGGTGTCAAACCACTGCATACAACACTTTCAGGACTGAAAAGTTAAAACTTGCTTGGTCCAAATCACCAGAAAAGACATTGTTGTTCTTTCTTCTCTTGTTAAGAGTTAGGAGTAGCTCTTAAGGACTTTTGTGGAAGACACTTAACATCTTGACATGCTCAACAGGCAACTGGGCATTACCAAAATGCACAGGCTGATGCTGAACATAAAGCCTAGCTCAATTCACAGAGGTTTCATTTTTAAGTGACAAGGCTTACACTCTGACATATTTAAGCTTAAACTGTCCCTGGATCTTGTTAACATGCTGACATATATTAACAACCACGATGATTAATAAGCTCTATTACTGGAGCTGGTGAGTCTCCCAAAAGTGTAATTAGAGCAAAGCAGATACCAGCTACCTGAGCAATCTCAGCCCCTCAGCCCCTATAAGACTATGTGAGGAGATTGTCTTCATGGTTTCTATGCAATGGCAGGGAAGGATTTGGGGTACGGAAAGCAATGAGGGTCCTGCCATGAGTTCTCTCTCCAGACAGGTACTTCAAAAGCATGTGCTCCCATCATTTCAGTGTCTGCAGCCATAATCAAAAGACACCTTCCATGTGAGCAGCAGTGTTAGTGAGACCCCACTGCCCTGGTGGCATAAGAGGTCATCACAGTCATAAGAGGCAGTGGAAGGGTTAAGGGGCTTCCTGTCTTGTACGGTTTTAGGCAGCAAGCGCTTTAGCAGTTCACATGGAGTCAAAACTGGAAGTCCTATGAATCATCCCAGCAGGCGCCAGGATGTAAACAGAGCGGAGATACCCCAAACTGAAAAACATTCACCTTAGATGAACTTATTCCGAATCTTGCAATCAGACAATCTGAAAAGAAACTATTTTCATTTCAGAGTACATGTAGTTTTCTATTTCACAATTTAGCTTTTTTAAAATTTATAAATTTAGATTTAACTATAATCTTCTCAGCAATTAAGGTGTCCAAAAGTCTTAATCCTGCCTTGATAGTAGGCCCAATAAAATAATGGAGTAATTGGGCTCTTTGCTTTCCAGTGCTAACCTCCTTAAAAGTTGACTTCTGAGAATTCGTGTACCTAGTACTTTTTAAAGTCAAACCATACAATGAAAAAAAAAAAAAATCAGGTCCATGCCTCACCTCCAAGTTCCACTTTACAAAGTCACCATATTCAATTCTTTACGTCTTCTTCTTCTTTCTTTCTTTCTTTCTTTATTTTTTGGTATTTACCTTTGTCTACGTCACATGTTTATAAAACTATTTTTTTTTATTTTAGACTATCTATGGACTTCCTACTATGTATGGAAAATGTGAATTTTGTTCTTTCTTTCCTCTCTGTTAAATACACACACACACAAATATTTTCTCACTGTCCATCTTTCCACTATAGTGGAAGATAGATAATTCAATGTTTATATTATTATGACTATGTAAATATTGTATATAACTAAGCCCTTAATGAATGCAGATTATATTTTCTTTCTTTTATAACTTCTTGTTTTTCCAGGAGTTAATAATTGCTTTGAGTTTTTTACTTTGCTTAGTTTTCTGATTGCTTTTCTCTAATTCATTCCTACACTCTCCAAAGGAACTGAAAACTTCTCTCCTTATGGTCAAATCCAAATGGGTTATCCATTAATTCGATTCTTCCATGGGAGATAGTCACTCATTCTCTGGAACTCTCTGACTCATTGCAGTCTAAATGGATTGTTCTGCAGCCCTGTTGCCCAGCTATCATCCAGGGACCATTCTTTACTATCATTCTGGGAAACCCCTTAACTTCTCTCCTATGTTGGATCCCCTATTACCTGAAGTCCATGTCTTCCTCTTTCTTGATTTAATTCTATCTTTAATCCTATCATGATTCATATCCTCTAGAAACTTCCTAAGAAAAGTCATGGAAGGTAGATATTTTTGAGACCTCATTTTTGAGACTGCATGCCTGAAAATGTCTTTATTCCTCTCCCACACTTGACTGGTGGTTTGGGTAGATAAACAATTATAGGTTCAAACTTTATTGTTGTCTAGCTTTCAGGTATTGTTGAAAAATAAGGCACCACTCTTTTCCCTGATACTTTATAAGTGATCTGTTTTATTCTCTCTAGATATTTTTCTTATTTCTTTGATAAATTTCTCTTTTTCAGTTCTTTTTTCCTAGAATTTCTATAGTTAGATGCTGAACCACCTGTACTGATCGTTTTGGTTTCTTTTTATTAATTACATTCTGGAAATTTTCCTCAATTTTATCTTCCAAATAAATCTTCTACTGAATTTTTTATTTCTGCTATTAAAATTATAATTTCAAGAGCTCTTTCTTATTCAGGGTTTATTTTTTATTGTTTGTTTCTCAGAGGTAATATCTTTTAGAATTTTAATAATAATTTTTAAAGTTTTATTTTCTTTCCTACATTATCTGTTTCCTGAGTCCTTTGTTATTATTTCTCTCTTCTTTGTTACATTTCTTCAGATATATTCTGCCACCTGGCTATATGTTTGTATTTAAATGTGAAACATTAAAAGTCAATTTAAGCTCTTCCTGTGGATTCAGGGATTATTGACTGGTAGGGCTCATTCCCACCATTTTTTTTTGGAGAATGTTAATATTCTTAGGATTCTCAGGCTGGTAAATTCTCTCAGAGAGATATCTTCTCAAAAGCCCTTGCTTTTCTGGACCTGAAGGGGGCCCATGCTGTTAGCCAGTGTTTCAGAAGTCAAGTAGGGATAGTGTCTGGGGATTTCATCATTCGATGTGCAGACTTTCAATTCATCCCTCTGTTTTCATCACATCACATCGCCCTGCCCTTTGGTGTCCCTGGTACCCCCAAATCCAGAGCCTCCCTGATTAAGTGTCCCCCCAAATCAAATCTACTGTCTTCTGTCTTGACTGTACAGAGAAATCACTCTATAGTCTGTGCCAGTGGAGGGGAAAGGATTTGCGGTCTCTTCCTTCTTATTCATATTGTCCACTAATTTTTATCTTCACCTATCCTATTTTTATCTTCACCCACGTCCTGCCTTCAGAGGTAATTGAGGCCTCTAAATCCTGGGCCTTTATGAGATTCTGTGGGTTCAGCTGGCTTGCTTCTCCTAGCCTACCACTTACTTTCCCTTCCTTCCCACTTACATCTTAGGCACCTAGCTTTCAGCTTTCTGTTTTCTAAATAAGTTATCACTCATCTATCTGCTTTCTATCTTTTCAAGTTCACTAGAGCTCTCATCTGCTCCCATTTTCTCTTCTGTTCCCTTTTTTTCCTATAGGTTTATATCAACTTTATCCCTTTTTTGTTACTTTGGTAGGGATTCAAACAGAGATAAGTGTGTACTTTTACTTTATGATTCTAATATTCATTTCTAAAAAAAAATCATACATTCTGGAAGAGAATTTAGATATCACTTATCTAATCCAGTGTTATTTATTATTATTTTTTTTTTTTTGCAGTGATATCTGTCTTTTTCAAGACACAATCTTGGGTAGAAATCTAATTTATAAAGCAGATAAGAGTGAAACTATTTTTGTTGAAGCTGGTAAAGGAGCAGAATCTTCATGTAATTTCTCTTAAAAATATTTGGTAAGAGACTCTTCTGCACTAAACACAATGTTAGACTCTGGGAAAATAGAGATGAGCAGCACAAACATAGCTTCTGTCCCCACACTGCTCAGTACACCCCCCTTGCCCAATCCTGGAGATTTCTAAGGAACATAGTTTGAAAATTACTGATGTAATTTAACTGAGGTCCAGAGAGGGATAGTTACTTAGTCATAGGAAAGCCTTTCTGGTCTTCAAGTCCTTACTTAGGAGTTAAATGTACTTTAATAAACGTTACTGATATGCAGTTAAACAGATCACAGGGTGATAGGAGAGAAAAATCAAAGAGTTATGTTATGACTGAGGCTTCCCACATGGAGATGTGGAATAAGCTAGAAAAAGGCTATAAATTGTGCATAGAGCTCCTAATGAAATAGTGAATGTTTGCCCACTTGAAAACTTAATTGTTTATCTTTATTCCTGCCATTCCCTTTGAAGAGATTACTTTTGATTGTGCAGTTAAAATTTTAAAAATAAAAACTCACAATCAAGCTTAAAAGAAAAAAATCTCAGTCCTTTTCATCTAGGACATGTAACAATATTCTGTGTGACAGTTTATCAGCTAGTGCTAGAAGTTATCACTGTTGGGCCTCCCAGATTAAAAAAATAAATAGAAGAATCTAAGAAACAGGGTTTTATCCTTGAAGCACAGCAATACCATTTATTGCAACTGACAATGCTAAAGAAATTTCAGCTTTGTTTTTCAGACCAAATCTTTTCAAATAACTGACTAACCTTCAGAATGATGGTCCTTTCAGCTTGACTGAATGCAATCTGCTTCTATAGGACAAGTGAGGTCAGGAGATTCCTTTTTCAGAGACTGTAAAATCTATTATTTTACACTGCCAGGTTACCATTTGATCACAAAGGACCACCAAATTTCAATTATTTCATCCTTGGAGATTGAGAGTCACTTACAATAATAATAAGCAATTCTTCTTTGAGTTTCCTGGCCATTGGCCAGACACTCAACTTTTGTTGGCCTTGGTTTCCTCATTTGTAAAACTAGGAGGCTAGATTGAAATATCTGTAAGATTCCTTCCAAGCTTTCTACTTCCTGGATATTCCGATAGAGTCAGTTGCTGTCACTATATTTTGGAGTCTAAAGAAACTTACTCACCTAGAGAGGTACAACCCAGAACATTTTCCAAACACCTGGCCAAAGCTTCAATATCACTGTCCTGTCAAAACAAGAGAGAAAAATTTACTTTCCTTATATGCTAAAAGAATACTTAATGACATGGAAAAATGTTCTTGCTACATTTAGGCAAAACAAAACCAAAACCAAAAAATCTGGTTGCAAAATTATTTTACAATATCATCCCATTTTTAATTTATTTTTTATTTTTTTATTTTTTTTATTTCAGCATATTATGGGGGTACAAAAGTTTAGGTTACATATGTTGCCCTTGCCCCCCTCCCCCCCCAAGCAGAGCTTCAAGTGTGTCCATCCCCTAGATGGTGTGCATCGCACTCATTATGTATGTATACACCCATCCCCTCCACCACCCACATCTGCCCAACACCCGATCAATGTTATTCCTAAATGTGCTCTTAGGTGATGATCAGTGAAACCAATTTGATGGTGAGTACATGTGGTGCTTATTTTTCCATTCTTGAGATATTTCACTTAGTAGAATGGGTTCCAGCTCTATCCAGGAAAATACAAGAGGTGCTATATCACCATTGTTTCTTATAGCTGAGTAGTACTCCATGGTATACATATACCACATTTTATTAATCCACTCATATATTGATGGGCACTTGGGTTGTTTCTTCATCTTTGCAATTGTGAATTGTGCTGCTATAAACATTCGGGTGCAGATGTCTTTTTTATAGAATGTCTTTTGTTCTTTTGGGTAGATGCCCAGTAATGGAATTGCTGGATTAAATGGTAGTTCTACTTGTATCTCTTTGAGGTATCTCCATATTGCTTTCCACAGAGGTTGCACTAGTTTGCAGTCCCACTAGCAGTGTATGAGTGTTCCTGTCTCTCTGCATCTATGCCAACATTTATTGTTTTGGGACTTTTTGATAAAGGCCATTCTCACTGGGGTTAAGTGATATCTCATTGTGGTTTTGATTTGCATTTCCCTGATGATTGGACATGTTGAGCATTTTTTTATGTTTGTTGGCCATTCTGTCTTCTTTTGAAAAATTTCTATTCATGTCCATTGCCTACTTTTTGATAGGGTTGTTTGATTTTTTCTTGCTGATAATCCCATTTTTATAAACAAAAATATCTACATCTATCTATCTATATCCATATCTATCAATCTATCTATATATCTACATTTCTCCTTCCTTTTCAATCCCTAGATCTATTGCTATATCTCTGATAGGAAAAATATATACTAAAAATGTTAACAGTGGTTTTGACTACAAGATGAGATTATGAGTGATCTATATTTTCTCCTTTGTATACTTACATCTTTTCCAAATTTTTTATAACAAATATTACTTATTTAATCTATAAAAACAGTAAATGCTTTTACAATGAAAGAAAAGTTTCATTCAATTTATAATTTACTCAATACAGTAGAAATCAAGTGAATATTTTTTTCCTGGAGAGCAGCTCTACTAGCTCTTTGGAAATTTATGGTCTTAAAGAAGTCATAAACCTAAGAATTTCACTCCTCATTTATCTTAATCCTCAATAAGAGTCAGAAGTCACCCATGAGGGTTGGGGAACCTCAGAACAGTATTTGATAATAAATATTGTCTTTAATACAAAATAAATACCTGCCCTCCACCAAATAGGCTTGGAATTCTCTAAAACTAGATCCTAATGATCTGGGAAAATAAAACCTGTTAATCATTTTAATGTTTGTGGTTATACTGAAGGAAATTAATAATTTATAACTCACTTGCTCCATTGCAAAATAAGCAACACATTTCATATTGCAGTAGTTGTCTGTGGATTTTAGAAAATGTACTATAGTATAATAGGCTACTCTAAAATGTTACATAAATGTGTTGGATTCTATTTTATAACATCTGTTGGGGTTCGAGTAGCCACTTTTTATGCATGTAGTAAAACTCAACATCATTTCATATTCAGAATATATATGAGGCAATGATGAGGAAGGCATGCCTGGTCAATGCTGGTCAATGAGGCCAAATCACTAATTAAAGACCTCTGGAGCCTAGCCCAGGCAGTTACCAGGCACGGAAACAGAAGAAGACAAAACAGACCCTTTCCTTCTTCTATACTTCTGTGTGCTCCACACTTAACAGGGACAGCCTTGAGTCAGAGAAGAACTCAGCAAAGAGGCATCCTCTGCTGGAAGAAAAGCAAAGCGCACATCAACATATGCAGGTGATGGCACCAACTAGGGAAGCCCAGGTTCTAAGCCAGGCTCCTCCACTAAGTGTGCTAGCCTAGGGCAGGGGCTTGACCTCCCAGGTCTCAATTTTTGCATACATGAAACTAGGGTTATCATAGTCCATGATGGCTGCCATAACAAAATATCATAGACTTGGTAGCTTATAAACAACAGAAATTTATTTCTCACAGTTCTAGAAGCTGTCTAGATCAAGACACCAACAGATGCAGTGTTTGGTGAGGACCTATTTCCTGGTTCATAGATGGCACCTTCTCACTGTGTCCTCACATGATAGAAGAGAACTTTTCTTAGGTCTATTTTATAAGAGCACTAATCCCATTCATGAGGTACCTAATCACCTCCCAAAAGGCTCCATCTCCTAATACCATCACATTAGTGATTAGATTTCAACACATGAATTTGAGGGAGACACAAGCATTTAGACTCTAGCAGGGGTTGAATCAGATGATAAAGAGACTTCTAGCTCTAAAACTTCTGGTTAAAGAGCTAGATGAACAGTGAGTGTAATAGATTGTTTTCAAAAATGGCTACAGCAATCCCTCCCACCCCTGTCTTTCTCACATCAAGAGGTAGTGTCTCTTCCTCCACCCCTTGAATCTGAGCTATCCCTGTAACTTGCTTTGGCCCATAGAATGTGGCAGAAGTGATGCTATGTGACTTCTATAACTAGACCTTAAAAAGTAATTTCCATTTTCACTCTCTTGGAAGCCAACGACCATGTAAAGAAGACTAGGCTATCCTATTGGAGAGATCCATATCCTATTGGAGAGGACTGGGAGCATGAAAAGCCACAGGAAAAAAACAGAGGCCCACAGCCAATAGCCAGCACCAACTGCAGGACATGTAAGCAAGGACATCTTGGACACCCTAGCCAAGTTCCCACCTAAATGCAACCACATGAGTGACTCTAAACAATATTACATGGAGCACAAGAACTGTCTAGTGAGCCCAGGTAAACCCATAGAATCATGGGAAACAACAAATCATTGCTTTAATCCACTAAGTTTTGGTATGTTTTGTTACACAGAAAAAGATAAGGAGACACTAAAACTGAGGACACTGACTCTATATTTATGTCCCCAGCACCTAGCACAGCCCCTGGCACATAAAAAATGGTAAATGCACATCTATGCATGGCTCCTCTAGCTTTTTGATTTGCAAGGAAGTGAAACAGAAGAGACGATCAACTCCTTGAGCCATCATCTATCTTCAGTTAGACGGCAGGGCTCTCCGCCACTCAAAGCACATTGCCACTGGAAAGAAAAGTGGAGGAAAAAGCATACTGCTTCTTATTCTGTAGTCTCAGTCAAAGTCAGTTAACTTCCCTAAGCCTCACTTTCCTTAATCGTAAAGTGAGGAGAATAATGGCCTCCATCTCATACAGAGTTTTTGTGAGAAAGAAACAAACAGAATAATAAAAAACCTTAGGACAGTGTATGACTCACTGGAAATACTGAATGAATGGAAGAAGAGAGTTGGACAGGATGGGATGAGCTGGGAGAGGGACAGTGACATAGAAGATTAAAGAGTTCCAATCACTGTGCCTGTTACAGAGCATGGAGATTCTCAAAAAGTGTTTGAGTTAAATCAATGCAATACAAACAGCAAGGCTATAAGAAGCACTTGGATGGCTGGGACACATCAATTATCTCTCTCTAATACAAAGGTTAGGGAACATTGTACAGGACTGTGGCGAGGGCAGAAATAATACTAATAATATTGAATGAATGAATACTAACTTTTATTTACGTCTTAATATGTGCCACTGTTGTGTCAATTTACATGTATTCAGATATTTAAACTCTACAAGGTAATGTTATTTTTCTCTCCACTCAACAGTGAGAAAATTGAGGCACAAATAGATTCCGTAATATCACCAAGGTCACATAACCAGTAAGAGGGGAAATAGACAGTATGTCTCCAGAGCCTGAACTCTTCTTAGCCACTACATTACACATACATAGAGTAAAAGGCAGGGCTCCTGACCCAGAGGAGCACACAATATTGTTGAGGAACCAGGGTATAAACTCATAAAAAATACCTAAGAACAATTCTTTGGTAAGATATACATAAAACATAAATGCAGCCTGCAGACAAGATGCATCAGTTGCTTCCAACCCCAGGTTCTGAAGGGCAGCTTAAGCAGAACATCTGTTCTCTGGCTACATATGGCCTTGACAGGAAGCACGTGCACTCTCACAGGGGAGTGAGCAGATGCAGTCATGCACCATCTGGGCACTTGGGGCCTCTACTAACTTCCCTTCCTGCCTCTGAAGACTGTGGACCCAGAGGTCGTGGACAATGATTGAGCTGAGTTTATATTTCCAACAAGGGACAAGTCATTTTCTACCTCTAAATTGCAGATAGGGGTATTAAGACCAAAACTGCCAACTGTACTATTTAAAACTTTTTTTAAAATTTTGAAATAATTTTAGACTTCCAGAAAAGTTGCAAAACAGTATGAAAACTCCCATATGCCCTTTACTGTGATGTCAATATTTTGCCATGTCTACTTTATCATTCCCACATATGTCTACACACATCAGGGTTCCTGAACCTTGGTGCTACTGATGTTTTGGGCCAGTTAATTCTAGATATCTATATTAGATAAGTCTAATACCCTGTAGAATGTTTAGCAGCATCCGTGGCCTCAAGCCACTAGATGCCAGTAGAAACTGCCCATCACCCTTCTCCCTGCCCCTGGGTTGTGAACACCAAAAATGTCACGAGACACTGCCAAATGTTCTATGGGGGACAAAATCTCCCCTGGTTGAGACCCAGTGATCTCTCTATATATTTATCTCTATCATCATATACATATTTTTTTCAACTGGTCAAATCTAGAACAAATTGAAGATCAAAATAAATGATATTAGAGGATTGTAAGCCATAGAACAAAATGAAATGCCAACTTTACCTTTTAACATTCAATGAAATTATCTCTATTTCTAAAAAGAGACAATTCATACCAAAGATCAGGTTCTACATTTTTCATATTAAATAACAACTAAGGAAAGGAGTTAAAGACATTGTTTTACTGAGTTACAATTTAATTTAGCAACCAACTCATTCCTAGTATTTCAGAAATTATCATTTACTTTAACATAAATAACCTTGACAGAAATATACCCATCCCCAAAGAAAAAGGAGAAAAATGAAAGTGAATGCCAGGCCTAAGCTCTTTCTTGATATTCTGCCCCCTGTGTGCACTTCAGCAGAGATCCAGTCATGGAAAATATATTTCAGGAGCATATTATGTGGGGATTATGCTGTTAATTGGAACTTTTGCATTTCCTCATTGTTTCACAATTTAAATTGAGCCTTACTGGGACTAAGTGGCCTAAGAGAGCAACCACATCTTGCTAGATGTCAAATTACAGTGCCACCAGCCTTCAGTCATCCCAGCTAAGGGCTGGGAAGCCAAATTTTCAAATGCTGAGGAGATAATAAAATAGCGTCTTTGTTGACTAACTTAGATGTTCTTCAAGTCTCCTTCCCCCATAACCATCAACCCCTCTATAACAGGAACATGCCTTAGAAGCATGAAGAATAATTTGTAAGATTCAATTTTGAAAAACTGCCCCACAGATTCAAGTTCAGTCAAATGCCTGATTTTTTTGCAGAAACAGATGCAGTCATTTGACTAATGAATCAGAAATTGCTTTTAAGTAGGAATGGTAGCTGTTTGGAAAAAGTCCAGTCTGATCTGCGATGTACATAATAATCAATGCCTGCCTACCAGCCACAGAAAAAGCTATGATATCTGCAGCAATCTCCTCTTTTGAACAATGTTTATATATAGATATTTAAAATGATATTTTCTCTAGTAACTTCCATTTATTTTTAAATCTGGAAAATATAGAATATCAAAAAAAATAAATAGCCCAAATCCCACTGCTATTAACACACACACATACACAGTCTTTTCTTTACATATCTATCTCTTAGACATTTGAGATTATACTATATATTTATGCTATACATGTGTCTATCTTTTAGATATTTGAGATTAAATTACATACGCATGGTATATGTGTGTGTTCATAAAATACACACACATATACACTTTTGTTTGGACTTTTAGCCCATGCTATAAAACATTCTTCAGAAACCTAATTTTCATAGCTGGACAATATTGCACCCTAAAGCTACATCATTAGACATCTATAATAAGTTGCTTTCATTTTATTTTGTTCTAAATAATATTGCAATGACTATCTTTGCACATAAATTTTTGCTTCATGTTTATTATTATTTCCATTCAGAAGTGGAATTATTGGGCCAAAGGATGTGAACATTTAGAAACCCTTCTTTGCTCTTACTCTTTTCTCCACATTCCCACTCACCCCAACTAGTGCATTTTCTCCACCATGAGCTACCAAGCCTTTACACCTTTTTTCATCCTTCTCTGTATTAAAATCTGCTTTGTCTCAAGAAAAAATATGACACATCCATTAAAGCCAAAATGATTGATAAGGATTCTGTGTTATCTCTTTCAGTATATTTGTGTTTCATAAGGGCCATAACCTCATATCAGAGGAATTAATTTCTAATAGTAAAACTTTAGGCAGCAGCAATGCATGTCAAAGGAGGGAGTTAGATGGGATATTCACAGAGTTGTAAAAATCACACCACATAGATCTTCATTTAGTTATCAGTCAGTTCTGTTTGAATAAATAATCCAGATTATCTCCTCAGAGTTAGTCATGATGAAAGATTTAATTCATAAGCAAAACTGTCACTTCATTACCCAGTTGTATTCCATTCAGAAAACATTTATTAAATACCAATTATGTGTCAAATGTATACAAAAACGAGGAAGACAGATGCAACCTTAGACCATCATTTTGGAAAAACAATCTTCTTCTGAGGCAGTTTGTATCTCACGCTGTTACTGACAGCTACTTATCTAAGAGACTTGGCCATAGTGTACCATTCAAGCTGCAAACAAACTCCAAGGAAAAAGGTGAAGCAAGGAAGGAAAAGAAGCCTTGCCACACCTATTAGGGAACAAACCAATGAGAACCCACTCATGGGAGAGGCCTAGTGCCATGAGGTTTATTTGTTCCAAGTCCAAGGACACTTAGCCTTTATGTGGATGAAGATGCAGAGGAAGGAGCCGGGGGAAGTCAAGGCATGCAGACATTAGAGGCTGCATCCTTTCCTCCTCCACCATCCCCATTGAACTTCTTTCTTTCACTAAAATGAGTTAAAGAAAAAAAGAATTTTATATTGACTTAAAAAAAAGCATTTGGTTAAGAAAAATGTTGAGCAAATCTGAAACTTAAAGAGTTGGAGATAATAAACCAGTGGGAGAGGGTCTAGTTTAAAAGTTAAACTTCGTTTAACAATGTATACAGTTCTCACTGAAGCTGAATATATGGATAAATAAGGGAAAGATCTAACAATGATCTCTGTAAAATGATAACTATGTGCAATAGTGTACCTGGTGACAAACGAATTGTGAGTGTATGAATGAATGAATGAATGAAAGGTGCCTAGCTGCCATTAGAACTTAGCTTGGGGTGAGGGCCCAGTTTGGGTACCAACAGTCCCTTAGAGATTGTATATCTACCTTTAGGAATTCTCAAGAGCCTCCCAGAGGTTTATTCTTCTGCTCACTGCTCCACCACCTTGAAGGAGTGAAAGCTCAACCACCTGTCTATCTCTAGCACTGTCAGCACTCTCCGGGCTAGAGGGCTATTATGACTCCCAATGGCATGTCCAGAGAAGGCCTGGCAAATATCAACATATACCTAGATAATTCCATAGCTACAGAAGTGTCTTATGTTTCCAGTGGCTGAAAGGTGCTCAGAGTGAGTGGGAACAGATGCCTGGGTGCTGTCGTGCTGTGCTGCCAGGCCTGACACTGTGCTCTCCGTCTGCTGAACAATCCCAAGCAGGCGCAGATCTATTAATGTATTACAGAGTTGGACATAACCCTCCATTATGGCTCCAGCCACACAGAAGTGTTCAGCTTGAGCTTCACCTTGCTCAGACCTCAGGCACATCCTCACACTTATGTCGGCAGATGTGAGGATGTGAAGGGGCCAACTTCTTTCACCTCTTGGTTACTTCTCCTCTCAGAGTCATCCCACAGGGATGCAAATCCCACCAACCATGCAGAACCCTCTTGCCTACTCATCCACAGTAATCTGGAACCATGAGAGGCCTCATTTGAGTGCACCCAGGACCTCCTTGAAGCTGTGAACATGCCCTGGCCACAAGCAGCCAGGAAGGGGTCTCAATACAGTCTCAGCACTTATATGACTTATCTATGTGTATGAATATCACAACTCTGTTATAGTTTTTTTGTAGTTTTCCTTCTCTTGATGACATTGTTGATGATGTGCTATGTTTATTAAGATAAAATTTGCACACAGTGCAATGCAAGATCTTAAGTGTACAATTCTGTGAGTTTTCACAAATGTATACAGCTGTGTGGCCACCACCCAAAACAAGGTAAAAAATATCTCTGTCATCCCCAACAGTTTCTCTGGCCTCCTTCTAGCCAATCCCCACCCTCCACAGGCATGGTTGTTCTGATTTCTGTTACCAAAGAGTCATCATAAGACTTTGTTTCAGTTACCCTTCACCACATTGACCTTTCACTCAAATAAAACCCACTCTCCTTACAGGGTCTTCACGTGTAGCTATACCTGGTCTGATCTCTGATCTTACTGTTTACTCTGTGGTATCTCAAACTGTCTCAGCCCTGGCCTGACCTGGGGCCTTCCCGCACACTGTTCCCTTTCTCTGAACACTCCTCTCCCCACTGCCTTTCCTCATACTGAGAGGCTAGTTCCTTTCCATCCTTCTGGTCATGGCTGATAGGGCATCTCCTAGAAACTCTCCTTGACTTCCCTTCTTAGCAGGTCACCCCTTAAATGCCCATTTCCTCTATCACTTCAGCTTCATTTCCTAGTTGCTCTTATTTGTTTGTGTACTGGCTTATTGCCCACCTATACCACCAGACCGTACACTTCGGGCATTCAATAATTCATTCTTTCATTCATGTATTCCACAATAACTATGACGTATTTGCTCTGTGCTAAACACTGTTCAAGTGCTGGGAATACAGCAGTGAAAAAAATAGAGAGAACCTCCGCCCTACTGGCTTTCACTCTAGTAGGGGGAGAGAGGCCATAAATTAATAAGCAAGTGAATAGTGGTAACTCAGGTGGTGATAAGAACAGTAGAAGAAAATAAAGCAGGGCAGGGGAAGAGAGACCCTCAGGCCAGTGGATGCTATTTTATATAAGGTGGTTAGAGAGTCCTCCCCAGTAAGGTGACACACAAGCAGAGGCTTGAAAGCAGGGAGGGGGCAAGTTATTTGTGTTTCTGGTGGGGAGGGCATTCCAGGTTGCCAAGGCCAGAACATGCTTGGTGTGTTCCAGAGACAGGAAGGAGGCTAGTGTGACTTGGGTGGAGTGAGCAGGGTGCTTCTCACAGTGATGGAAGAGAGGGGCTCGGTGAGGTGACAGTGATGAGGGTGCTGGAAAGTCACGGAGCAGATTTGGCCTTTTGAGTGAGACAGGGGGTGTCACAGGGAGACCAGTTAGGAGCTATTACAAGGAGGTGATGGTGGCTTTGGCAGTAGGAATGGAGGTGCTAAGTAATGGTCATATTCTAAACGTACTTTGAAGGTCGAGCCATTAGGTTTTGCTCATGGATTGGATATAAAGGCGAGTGAAAGGATGTGAGAAAAGGCTGACTCAGGAGTAGCTGATTTGGACTGGGGCTAGGGTACATGAGGGGTTCACTTTTGGACATGCTTATTTCAGGATGTCTATTAAAGGTCCATATGACTCCTAACCTACTCACAGGGAGCCTGGATGATGTGAGTCTAGAGTTCTGGGGAGATAGAACTGAGGGATGGAAGGCATACATTTAGGAGCTGTCGGTCGATAGATACTATTTAAATACATGAGACTGAGTGAGACTTCCAGGAAGGTGGGACTAGGCCCATTCTGTTCACTACCATATACCCAGTGCCTAGAACACTCAAATATATGATGTGTAAATGAATGACCCAAGAAACAACTTACCAACTTTTTTTCTACAAGTTGTATTACTAAGCTATTATCTACTCTCCTACAAACTGTATCCAGAACAGCCCTGAAAAATGCCACCAAATTACAGAAACCAAAGCACCAAGGTGACCTTATCCATTTTCTGCATACTCAAATGTACCTTTCACATCTCAGCTTGATCTCATTAAAAGCCAAGCCCTTGCTTATATGCATTCATAATTCATAGGAAGGCAGAGAATCCTGTTTAGCACAAAGCCATAGGACAGAGCTGATGGCACTTTTGTGAGGGCTGCCCTAAAATCAGGAAACTGAGATTATAACTCCTATCTCACTGCTGATGGTCACCTTCTGCCTTAAAGTGTGTGTAGTGATGGGAACACAGAGCCACATCTGCAAAATTCAAAGTGTAAACAGGCCCCCTAACTCCCATAACACTGAACGCCTCTGTCACTGAATTCAGAATTGCTGAAACGTGACTGTCAATGTGTCCGCATCTCCCTGTTAACGCCTTGTTTACTCTGCATTATTAAAACCTTCTAACTGCAGCTGTCTCTTATTAATGCCCAGGTTCACAGCAAGTCAGTGCCTGTGGGGTTGCTTTAGGGTTTCAATGACATTTACAGGTATTCAATGACAGAACTCTTATGACATTTAAGATTATTTGGAAATGTAAAGGATGAAGGAAAAAGAAAGTGGGGCTGATGGAGTGGCAACACAACGGACATCTACCCAAGAACACAGGGGCATGGACTTCCTAGGAGCCGGTGAGACCCGTACTCCCTCTGCTGCAGTCCCTTTCCAGAGTTCCAGCTGTGTGGAGGGGAAACTGCCTCCAATCAATCCCCTCCGCTTGCTCTTGATTAACTACTTAATCTTGTTCCATGCTACATGTCCAACAGTCTTGGGAAGAAAGTCAGGCAATTAAAGCGAGGTTTATGGAAATAAAAAGAGAAAGAATTTTCACATTCCAAAGGGTAGCCCTCATGATACACAGTTCTTTATTATAATTACTGTTTTCAACTATAGTTCTAGCTTTATTCTTATTTAAATTCCACAGAATAAGTGGAAAACCTGGCTCTGTGTTTTAAGCACGGTTTTAAATCATCAGCTCATGGTCCATTTTTACTCATTTTGGAGCTGTGCCTGAGGTCCCAAGCATCTCCTTTTCTTCTCCTTGTCTAACTTCTATGTTAAGTTCTATACTTTCCCCAAATGCCTAATAGTTGACACAGTGAATATTTGTTGGTTTGAATCCCAGGTTTTTCACTGGATGGGGTGACGTAGGTCAAATTAGTTATTCTCTCTGCTTCATAGTTTCCTCACTTATAAAATGGGATGGAAGATGTTAACTCCATCAAGTGTCTGTGAGTATGAAGTGGGACGAGGCATACAAAGGGCTTAGCACAGCACCTGGTGTGTTGCAAGGTAGCTCTGTCTTATTAACCATGACCACTGTTTTCTCAGGTACGACACGGACCCCTGAGCCTCCAGATTCACAGGCTATGCAGGAAGGATGCACCTCCAACAACGGCCCAGATGTGTCACACCACTTTCCTCCTAGGCTGGACACTATAAAATTATATTCACATCCCATTTCTAGGTGAATAAAATATTCAGAAAATAAAATTAAATTTTTCTGTGTAATTGAATCACAAAATAGTTGGATGGGCCTTTATGTTTTTCTGTTTGCAAATACTGTTTAGGAAAGTTTTCATATTTTTCACAGACTTTTTTTGCACACCATATGGTCAGGGCACCTCAGCTCTGATGACAGCCAGGGAGATAGAAATTGATGTTGGGTGGTGGGGGTAGAAGATTTCTGGAGAGAAAAGCCCCAGAGGTACCATTCCAATTGGTCTTCTCAGCTCTGTACCCCCACTCTGACCCTGCCGCTCCAGGGGCAGCAGAGCAGAGCACACGGCCTCTCACAGTGCAGGCCATTGTCCCTTTACCCCCAGTCCGGCTGCGGACCTCTGCTCAGCCACCACAGAGAGGCCATGGGGCTGATGCCCTCCCCATCCTCACACTGAAAGGAACACACAGACTCTCTGCACTCCTGCTCAGCTTTTCTTTTGTCTTTATCCACCCTCTTGCCCCCATCTTTTCCCTACATCCTTTGGTACTGGGGCAAAATGTGGAGGCATGATCCTAAATACATGCTGGACCTAATTTTAAACATTTAGGGGCTAAGGCCTGCAACAAAGCCCAGTGTGCTATGTCCCACAATAAGGTTTGACTGGTCCCAGTCTGGTCAGCAATGAACTATGCTTTACGCCAGACGAGAAATGGGAGAGAGGGAAGGGGGAAGAACAATGATGGAAATGAGGGCTGGGATGGGGGTGGGGGTGGAAATTGTAGCATCAAAGTCACTCCGTGAAGCAACACACGTTAAGTGCACACAAGGTCCATCAGAAGGAATGACATACCAAACTGGTAGTATCCACTAACACTTTAGCAAGGCTGGTTTCTTTATAGCCTGGGACACAGGCCAGGGTAACACTGACAGAAATGAGTGGCAGCCTGCAAGGCTGCTTCCTCTAAGGTCAAGACGAAAAGTGCTTCCTCACACATATGAAGGTAAACTAATTAGGTCAGATCATGTGAAATAACAGGTAAATCACTCCCACTATTAGGACTCAAGAGTTCTGGCACCTTCTATTAAAAAATATAGTAGAGAGGTGAGCTCTTTTTTGTCTTAATTTTCTTAACTCAGCACTTTTCCTAGAACTGGTATAAATTTTGCCTTGTACATTGCTCAGTAATTCCATTCAGTAAAACAGGTCTCATCAGAGTACCAGATAACACAACGGCCCCTCTGCTGTTCCCTCACACCTAATGTGTTTACTGTCATCAGTGGAAGGGATGAGATTATAATTGTGAAGATGGAGGACTGTATAAAAGAGTGGCTAAAAATAGAGTCGCTAGCTGTGTAAACCTGGAGAGGTTACTTCACCTCCCTAAGCCTCAGTTTCCTCTTATGTAAAGTTAGGATGTCACAACAGTCTCATCTTTCGAGGGACCTGGGTTTTAAAGTCAACACTTAATACAATAGTCAATTAATACCCAAAGTATCCTCCACTGCTGTTTCTATTTTGAGCAAATGAGCCCATCTTTCCTCCCCTCGGTCTCCCCTCCCCTCCTCTCCCCCTTTCCCTCCCTCCCTCCCCTCAAAGGTATCAGCATGGTTTCAGGATCTCCTCCTCTACTTCACAGACATTTCTCTTTCCTCCCAAATTCTGTCTTATCACCTGCTTGCTACAGGACCTGAGCTGACACAGCATATAGAATACTGAGCACAGAATGAAGGTTCTGGGAATGTTAGCTGTTACTGTTATAACAATTATGATCTGACTAAACTAATGACTCTACTGACAGAAGAAACTCTTAGAGGCACCTACCCTCATGACAATCTGATTCAAGAGTCCTCAGTAGAATCTTGGGCCTTGCCTACCCTGCATCCAGTTCTCTGCCCTGTGGCAACATTGTAATAAGAAGATCATTTCCGTTTTTCCTAAGGCTCCACTGTGCAAAGAGAATTTCAAAACTACAGGAGGATTTGGGGGAAGGGCATTGAGATGAGCATTTTTTTTTTTTTTATAAAGAAAAGAGGTTTATTTAGCTCAGATTCCTTTTTTTTTTTTTTTTTTTGAGACACAGTCTTGCTCTGTTGCCTGGGTAGAATGCAGTGGCATCATCATAGCTCACGGCAACCTTAAACTCCTGGGCTCAAGCGATCCTCCTGCCTCAGCCTCCTCAGTAGTTGGAACTGTCTTTTCTATTTTCAATATAGATGGGGTCTCGCTTATTGCTCAGGATGGTCTCAAACTCCTGAGCTCAAGTGACCCTCCCGCCTCGGCCTCCCAGCGTGCTAGGATGACAGGCATAAGCCACCGCGCCTGGCCTATTTAGCTCTGATTCTGATGGCTGGAAGGTTCCAGATTGGGCAGGAACATCTTGTGAGAGCCACCCTTAGGCTGTTTCCACTCAAGGCAGAGAGCAGAAGGGAGCAGGGATGTGCAAAGAGATCGTAGGGGAAGAGGAAGCAAGTGAGAGAAAACTAAGGAAGACAGACTCTTTGTTACAACCTGCTCTCCATTCCTGAAAGCAAGAACTCACTCGCCCCGGGGAGGAGGGCATTAATCTATCCATGACGGATCAGCCCCCATGACCCACCTCCCAACACCGTCACATTGGGGATCAAATTTCAATGCGAGTTTTGGGGTGCACTTCTCCCCACCTCCCCAGCCAGGCCATCTTGCAGCTGCACAGCCTCCTCACTCACTTCCCTGCTTCCACCCTACTTGCCTCCAAATTATTCTCCTTGCAGCAAAGTGCACCCACCCAGGTCAGACGTTTTCAAAGAGGAGACAACAGGACTTGCTGACGGTTGGGTCAGCTGGTGAACGATAGTGCTTTGACTGAGATGGTCGAAAGAGAATATTTTAGGGGCAAAATCAACAGTTCTGCTTTGGCCAAATTAAGCTGGAAATGCCCGTGGCGCAGCCAGAGGCCCCTCCCACAACCTTAATCCAAACACATGGTGTGCCTGCTTCATGCCTTTGGAGGGGTCCCCATCGTGCTAAGAGTACATCCCAAGTCCCTCCCATGGCTGACCGGGCCCATGTCTGCGCTCGGACCTCGTCAACTGTGCCGTGGCTACACGTTCATTCCCAGGGGCAGGCAGGGAGCAGCGAGATAGTGCTGAGACCTCCGTTTACCCAGAAACGGTCGTGGGTCGATGACTCCATTTCCGAATTAGCTGGAAAAAATGGACCTCCATAGCCCTCATCTTAGCCAGAACAAACACCATAGTCCTGAAAAGCCTTCTTAAAAAAGGCTTCAGTGAAAATCATATTTGCTAAACAGAGCCTTTCCAAGAGAGTTCTGTGTCAAGGGATTATTGTCCACCTAGTATGTGTACTGCTGGTGCACCTGGGCTGTTTATTAGTCTTGGAGCAGGGTGATGGTCAAGGCAGCAAGGGAAAGACACAAGAATGTGAAAACACCTATCAGCCTGTGGCCCTAAGACATGTTTGTTAGAGTATATAAGACCCTTTTCAGTGACATCCCACAAATGCTGTGGAGAACCTGTTAGGATGACAGCTGTAAATTCTATTCTCCTGAGATCTAAGAGACTGGTTTCAATTCAGTGACCACAGACTTCACAGACAAGCCATCAACAATATGATAATGGCTTGTGATAAAGCTGTTATTGATGTTTTGCTTATTATAGCAGAGAAACAACTGGTGACTAATAGCAATTAGGTACTTAATAAAATTGTGTTTTGGAGATGCTGCTACTTAAGAGATTGTCATGGATGGCAAAAGACTCAGCAATCAATGGCAATGAAGCCCATGGCTGCTTTTCTATTTGAAAGCACTTCTTCAGTCAAAATAATAACTATGTGACTTTGGCCTCGTCTGAAGGAAGGGGAGTCAACTTTGATCTGATTACTCACATAAAATCCATGGGTATGATGACCACCTAAGCAGACCCTGGTACACTTAGAGGTGAAAAGCAACACTAGGAAGAAAGGAAGAGAGGCAAATCCTGGACATGGTGACAGGTCTCACCCAATTCAACACCCTAGTCAACAGTGACTAGGGTCTCAGCACTAAATTCTGGAGTGGAATCTGTATGTTGCTTAAAAAATAAACCAAGAGGGAAGCGTCTATACTCATCACAACTGCAAACCCATCACCTTGGGAGAGAGAGAAACTATATTGAATTACTAGAAAAAAAAATGGAGTTGTAATTACCTGTCTCTAATACAAATTACTCTATTGTGATTTACAGTCCTGTTTCCATTACACCAAGTCCATTCTAGATTGATATACCTTCTGTAGTAGAAAAAACATTAACTTGAGAATGTGACCGGCCTGGGCCTGAGGCATGGTTCTTCCCTAGCTGTGTGATCATGGGCAAGTTGCTGTTCTCTCAGAAACTCAGTTTCCTCATCTGGAAAATAGGGATAAGAATAACTACCCATCAGGGTTTTGTGAGATAAAATACCATCATGTATGGAAGAGGCCTTAGCATCCTGTCCCAACAGATTATTTAAAATCAATCACAATCTGCCATATAACATGTAACAGATAGATATACAGCCAAGAGAACAAAACTGCTGCCCTTATATTTATCATCTGCCTTACGACATAAGGAGAAGGGATTTTTTTCATATTAATTATAGAATCTCACTTGAACATTAAGGAGTTTTGGCAGCATCATAAAAAAGCCACAAGATGGCTAGGTAACTTCATAATAATAATAGCTAATATCTCATTATTAAGTACTTTATTAAGTTCTGGAAACCATTCTAAGTATTTTATATTGATTACTTCATTTAATACTCAAAACCACTCTATGAAGTAGAAACCATTACTCTCCCATTTTACAGATTAGAAAACTGAAGTGCAGCAAAGTTTGGTAATTTGCAAAAGGTCATGCAACCTGCGAGTGATGATGGATAGCCCAGATACAGGCAGTCTGATCTCCAACCTTATATTCTAACAGCTACACCAAAGATGGGGCTCCTGGGACTGGCAAAGTTTTATTTCTTGACCTAGGAGGTGTTTGCCAGATAGCATTTTATTCATACGGTTCTCTGACTCAGTTTTATTTTGTTAAAAATATTTTTAAGTGATAATATGAGTAGCTAAAATTTTATCACTTGATGCTTAGGGTAAAAATGACCCTATGTATTTTGCACATCATGTTTTATAACTATAGGCACAGAATGAAGTCTTTAATTTTATAATGATATTTGTTTCAGTTGTTTATGACAGTGGCTCAGAAGGAAATGCAAATTATATTTTCAGTATGTGGCAGGAGGTGCTGTTGTTTTCCAGATTCCATTGGTAACAAATGGGGAAATGATTTAAGGAAAGTTTTTGTTTGGGTGTTCTAAATCCCCACTTTAACTCTGTATTTGTCTCAACATTTGTTTGTTTCTCTCTTCATGTATTTGTCTCTTAAATTCTCTCTCTGCTCTTTTCTCTTTCTTTTTTTCTTTCTCTTCTTTCTCTCATCACTTTTTCTGCTTGGTCCCATTACCCATACTCTTCCAGTTCCCATCTCCCTGCCTCTCTCTCTTTCTCTTATAGAGAAGGTGAGAACATTTTTACTGCTTTTATTTATTGAATATTATGATGTGCTGCTTAGCCTTTATTAAAAATGGTTAAATAAATTGTGTACAACCTTCCCTCCACCCCAAAAATCATCTCACCAGATTAGGCTTTCATTGATTCAGGTACCCCTGATTGACTTTTATTTTAGTATCTGAATGTACCCAGTTAATAAAAAGCTTCTATACTTCATGGAAGTTTAGGGTTAAAAGGTTACCAAGTATTACCTAAGAGGAAAATGAGGTATATGTGGATAAATTGCCTGAAGTTATCTGCTTTCTCCTCATATATCTCTTGCTTTTTCCCTCTGCTGCAGACACACAACACAGAAAGCATATGCCAGGGCTGTTTCTTGGCCTATGGCCTACATAGGGCTTATTCTTCTACAGTTAAAGAGATCTACTGCAAGGGCATATACTCAGAGACTTCAGCACTGTATGTAAGGATGAGTCCTCAGAGGCCAAATATAGCTAGAAAGGTCATCCCCTAAGCCCAGGATCTTTTGGTCTCATCCCCAGAACTAAGTCATTTTCTTATAAATTTGTATTTTCATTAAATGTGTAAATATGATGCAAAAATTTGATTACCAAGCAGAAAATTATACAAAAAATCCCATTCTTTCTTCTAAAGAGATACTTGCATTGTTTATCTAGTAGCTGTATATGAAGTGCTGTTCAGTGTGTAAACAATGTAGTATGCACCATCCTTTTATCCCCTGCTAAATAAGTGTTGTGTACTCCAGCCCTTCCCTCATCAACATGGTTCAGATCAGATTCTCAGAATTCCATGGGGCCCCACCTGCTCCTGGACCTTGGAAATCAAGACTTATCACATGGAGCCATTATAACAACCCAAGTCCCCCATCCTTCATATCAGGTTATCAGGCTTTTTTGACTCTCTCTGGAAGAGCATCCAATCAGTACCTTGGACACGACTCTGCTAGGGAGCAGCATGTACCTGTTGGTTTGTCCTGTAAGGAGGCTGGGGTCCTTCATCCTTGACCTCTCCCTCTGATGCTGAGAACTCTATTCCTTCTTTCTCCTCCTCACTGTCTTCAGAACAGGAATCAAACACATCAGCATAATACTCTTCAGCCACAAGTGGGTCTTCTGGGATCTCTGAAATAAAAAATAAACAACAAGCGGGTACTACCAGTCACTGAAATTATAATAAGTCTAGGATTCCTTGTGTTTTTACAGATATGTATATTTTATTTGCACTGATGAAGGTTTCATGGAGTGTAGACTGAATTGTAGCTTCCTGAAAGTATCTGGTTGAATGTAATCAACACTCCGCAAAATGAAACCAGTAGAAGAAAGGAGAAACACTTCCATTTGCAAACACCTTTTGAAGGTAGGAAAACAAAACCAAGAAACAAGAAGAAATGAAATGCTTTAAATGTTTGACATTTATAGGCATGAATCTTTATTAAAAATGAGGAGATTTAAGAGCAAAAGCAGGACAACATACCTTGACTGAAGGGCCCTACTATACAACATACATTAGCAGAAATTGGAGAGAAACTGTATCAGGATTTTTCCTACATATTTGTTATTTTAAAACAAATGTTAGTGGTAAGACAAGATTAATAGGATATATAGCAATGACATTTTGGCAAGCTGGGGAAAACATTACAATTCTTTTCTAATAGGCTATGAAGGCTTTTGAGATAGAGTTCACTCACACCTACACTCAGCATTTATTTATTTTAAAGCAAAGAATATCCACTTAAGCTGATGCCAGTAAGCACCTACCCAAGTTACTTGATGCAACATTATTAGTAACTTAAATAAAGTTGGTGCTTATAACAATCTTCAATAAAGACAGGCCAAGAATGGATCACAATAAAGCACAGAAATATAAATTCTAATTTGCTAATGGGGGCCTAGACATAAAGACATATCCTTAAGTAGGGGGAGAAGAAAATTACATAATACTGCTCTGTCACAGCAAAACAGTGGGCATTTTAGGCTTTGTGCCACACTCTGACTTAAAAACAAAATTATTCTTCTAAACCATAATACATAGCACTGTTTTTCAATCTATTGTAGCTATTCTCTATCTAGTGGAAACAATAGTGAATTGGGGGTCAGAGAATTAAGGTTTAAATCAAGCTCCTCCACCCTATAGATGAGAATCCAGGCAAGGGACATAAATGTATTGGAGCTCACTCCAATTTCTCCCATAAAATTTGACATTAAGTGTAATCTAATAGGGTGGTATGAAGATTCAATAATATGATCCTTATGAAAAGCATCTGTATAGAGGGAAGCTTCATACAGTCACTCACTTTCCACATCTATAAAAACAGGCTTTTTATTAACTGACTCCAGAATCCTTTGGAAGTAAAATACCTAATAGATGTAGAATTCCTCAGCAATGGAAGACTTTAAAATCTGTTTGTTGCCTATGATTTCCTACTAAAACACAACAAGCTGTGTAGTGGAATCAAAATTAGTTCAAAAGACAAAAATTACATATATTCATTACTGCATCTTCTAATTCCTTAGGAAGCAACACATTGGGGATCTCATACTTTTAACAATTTCAACACAGCCTTTTTCCTCTTCAGATCACTTCAGATCACTGATTTTCAGTTGAGCACCAGATGACTTGTACGTAGGAGCCATGCTTAATAAAAATCTTTATTCGACTCTCACTCAGAATGACAAGAGGATCACAGCATGAGAAGCATATGAAAACTACAACCCACTGAGAGCTCCAGTTTTGCTGTCAAATAGGGGCATATGCTTCTGAGTGGAACGGTGGACAGAACCATGTGACTTCCACATGACATCTTCCTTCTCTTCTTCCCCCTCCATTTCTCCTTCAATTTCTGTGTCTCTTTCTTGGAGTTGCCCATTCTGTCTCTCCCCCCCACTCCTTTCTACTTCCTCTCCTTCTCCCTGAATCTGTCTCTTTGACAGTTATTTATTCATTCGCTCATTCATATTTTCTCTCTCTTCCTCTCCCTTTTTTTTCTTTCTCTTCATTCCTCTGCCACCCCCTTTGCTTTCAAATTTGACGATGTCACAGTAGGAAATACAGTTTACATCGTTGCCCAGTGTACAGAAATGCGCTTATATACATATGTCCATAAATATCTTTATAGTTGAAACAAAAATTTCATGCATCAAGATCTACTCACTCAAACTACATGTGACACATTCTGGTATTTTCCTTTCCATTCAGTGTTTTCTAAAATACTGGCTGCAACTTACTAAACTGATTTTTCAACCAACAGTTTGAAACACTGGTTTAGAATGCTGGCTTTGGCATCAAAAAGGCATATATTTAAATCAAGACTCCAGCAACAGCTCTGTAACATTGGACATTATTTAAACTTTCTGCACTTGTTTTCTCATCTATGAAAAAAGGACAATAATATCTGTCTCATAGAACTGGTATGAACATTAAATAGTATAATGATGCAAAGCAATGCCGTATGCACATGGTATGTACCCAATAAATGCTGATGACTATTGGAAGTAGTAGGGCAAACACTCTATAGTTTTGCCTGTAATACTCATCACCAGGAAGAAATATAAATACAGTCATGAGTCACTTAACGAGAATATGTTCTGAGAAATGCTTCATTAGGGGACTTTGTGTGAACATCACAGTGTTCTTACACAAACCGAGATAGTATAGTCTACTACACACCCCACACCCAGGCAACATGGTGTAAGCTATTGCTCCTAGGCTACTAACCTGTACAACATATTACTACTGAATACTGCAGGCAATTGCAACACAGTGGTGGGTACTTGTGTATCTAAATATATCTAAAAATAGAAAAGGTACAGTAAAAATATGGCATAAAAATGGTACATCTGTCCATGGCACTTACCATGAATGGAACTTGTAAGACTGGCAGTTGCTCAGGTGAGTCAGTGAGTGAGTGAGTGATGAGTGAATGTGAAGGCCTAGGATATTACTGTATACTACTATAGACTTTATAAACTCTGTACACTTAGGCTATACTAAATTAATAAAAAACATTCTTTCTTCAGTAATAAACTAACCTTAGCTTATTGTAACTTTTTTACTTTACAAACTTTTAAACTTTTTTTAGCTTTTTGACTTTTTTGGAATAACACTTAAAACACAAACACATTGTACAGAGGTACAAAAATATTTTCTTTCTTTATATCCTTATTCTGTAAGCTTTTTCCTATTTAATTTTTTTTTCTTTTTAAACTTTTTCCTTAAAAACTAAGACAAAAACACACACATTAGCCCAGGCCTATAGCTTCAGAATCAATATCACTGTCTTCCACCTCCATATCTCGTCCCACTGGAAGGTCTTCATGGATAACAACAGGCATGGAGCTGTTATGTTCAATGATAACAATGCCTTCTTCTAGAATACTCCTGAAGGAGCTGACCAAGGCTGTTTTACAGTTAACTTTTTTTTATAAGTTCAAGAGGATTATACTCTAAAATAATGATAAAAAGTATAGTACAGTAAATATATAAACCAGTAACATAGTCATTTATTATCATTATCAAGTATTACATACTGTATGTAATTGCATATATTAGACTTTTATGACTGGCAGTGCAGTAGGTCTGCCTACACTGCATGACCACAAACTTGTGAGTAATGTGTTGCTCTACGACATTATGAAAGGTAAGATGTCACTAGGGAATAGGAATTTTTCAGTTTCATTATCTTATGGGACCACTGTCCTATATATGGAAAGTTAACCAAAATGTTGCGCAGTCATGACTGTATTAGACAACTGCAAATATATACCAAGTTCAAAATGTTTCTGTATTTAAATAGAATCGCTTCTCAAAATCCATACTGAACCCAACTAAAACTGGCTATGAGGAATCATGCTTCTTTCTGGTTTCCTTTCTGCTCACACCACAAGGATCCTTGGGCATCTTACCACTCTGTTCTCCTCATGTCCCTCCTGTCCACTGGTTCCATCTAGGTTCCCTTCAAGCAGCTCAGAAGAAACCTCTACAATGGATGTTAAAAACATGCTCTGTAAAGGGCATAGTAAAAATTCTAGGCTTTGCAGATGAGATGGTCTTTGTCACAACTACACAATTTTGCCTTTGTAGTGTATAAACAGATAATACATAAATGAATGAGTGTTGCTGTGTTCCAAAAGGACTTTATTTATAAACACAGGCAGTGACTGAAGTCATATCTCTGCAACAAAGATAAATCTTTCTCTTGACAGAATGCTAAGTTCCTCTTCCCATAACATGGCTCATTGTGCACAGAGTCTTAGTCCCTTTCCCTCTCCTACCTAGGATTCCCACCTAGGAAGGGGAGGAAGGAAAGAAGTGGTCAGGGGGGGAAGTGCCATTCCTGAAAACACACTGGGATGAATCTGTCTCCAGTATTTCTTACCTAAGCACCACTGACTTGGTGCTGCTCACAAAGGACTCATTTTCAAAGGGAAAAGTCAAAAGAAATGTAAGTCTGCTTAAACTGTTTTTGTCAAGTTGCATGTTTTTCATACATAGACCCAATTTGAAGCCTTGTTAGGCTAAGGCTCATTTCTCCTGTCACTAAGGGGAAAATGGTCTGTGATAAATAGCTTTAATTTCCTCACACCCTGGAGTCAGCCTCATAACAGACACACTGGAGTGGCATTCCAGATCTCCTCTATGCTGGGCAGGCAGTGACAGCATGTGTTTATGAAGGGATCCAACAACAGCTGCCCAAGATTGGACACAGATGTTTCAAGTCCATGCTGAAGAAAAAGACAAGCAATAACTGTTCCAGGAAAACGGTGGCCTTTGTCAGACACTTCAATTAAGACCCAAATAAATCCCTTCCTCTAAGACTTCAGTAAGCATGAGGATCACCTTCAGGGCTTGTTAAAATACAGATCGCTGGGCCCCAGCCCCAGAGTTGCTGATTCAGTAGGTCTGGTGTGGTACCTGGGAATTTATATCACTCACAAGTTCCCAGGTGATGCTATTGCTGCTGTCTAGGGACCACACTCTGAGAACCACTGCTCTAGGATGTGACTAGTTCAAACAAATGTGCTATCACATACTGTATAGAAACACTATAATAAAATATACTATCTCTACATATTCCAACCTGTGGATGTGAAAGACAAGACATGAACAAAAGAAGTAAAGTTCACCTTAGAAGAGCTCAAATTGTTGTGCTGTTAGTTGTCTCGGTTACTTACAATCTCTATGGAGTTGTAAGTAATGGGAGTATTTCCATTTTATTGATAGAAAAGAACAAAGCTAAGGGTGAGCAGCCCAAAGTTAGTCTTATATTTATACAGCACTTTATAGTTTTAAAAGCACATTCATCTCCATTATTCCATTTGATCATTGCAACAACTCTTTGAGTTAGATCAGGATAACATTTTTATGCCCATTTTTCAGATAAGAAAGTGAGGTTCAGACAGGCTAATGACTAACCAAAGGTCACACAGTTGCATCTGAATTCTTTCCTCCACTGAATTAGAGCTATTTTATGGTTAGCTAGGAATTTCATCTTTGCTAGTAAAACCATTTCACAGATAAAAGTCATGATTGTCTTCTCTGTAACTCTGAAAGATATTGGACAAGTGATAGATTTTTGACCTACAAGATGGAAACATTGAAGCTTAGTCATCTGGCAAATTGTCTGAAGGGAGCTGGGAATATCAGACTCACTCAGATTCAGCTCAGTTCTCACTATCCTTTATCTCAGATGTGCTCAAACTTGAGTGTGCATCAGAATCGCCTGGAAGGCTTGTCAAAACAGATTCCTGGCCCCCACACCCAACATTTCTAATTCAGTAGGTCTGAGATACGACCTGACACTCTGCATATCTAATGATATCGCTTGTCTGGCAACACATTTTGAAAACTATTGTTCTATCTTATCGGACATTCAAGGAGAAAATGATATACAGATCCCATTGTTAAATGAGAAACTCCCTGTTACTTCATCTATCATTGCATTAGCTCTTTAAACTTCTAAAATGATCAGGACATAAATTAAAGAATTTTTTAAAAAAGAGCCAGTTTTCATAAAACAGGAAATTTGCCTAAAGGCGAAATCAAGTTTCCTCTAAAGGAACTTAGTTATTTAGAAGGAAGATCACAGTCTGTGTGCCCACCACCATCCCAAATGATTCTAACCATTGATGTGCTTTGAGCAAATGCATGTGACAAGCTTGCCAGAATGGTACTCAAAGGTTGGTCCCCAGATTAGCAACAACTGCATCTCTGAAATCTTATCAGAAATACAGATTCTCAGTACCCCCCCATCCCCAATCTACTGAATCAGAAACTGGGGTGGGGGTCCAGCAATTTGCATTTTCTTTCGTTTTTTAATTTTTTTCAAAATATTAAGGGGTTACAAAAGTTTTTGTTAATGGATACACTCTATATGCTAAAGTCAGTGTTTTCAGTGTGCCTGCCACCAGGACGGTGCAATTTGCATTTTCAAAAGCTCTCCAGGTGATCCTGATCCACCCCTCAGTTTGAGAACCACTAATTTAACACAAAAATTGGCACTTAATGTCTACTCAAGTAAAAATTGCTTCTAATACCCCAGGTAGAGAGTAAGCTCCCAGACGGCAGGAGCCATGCCCATCCTGTTCACCACGGTATCTCCAAGGCATGGTTTAAAAAAGACACTCAAAACTTCTTGTTGAATAAATAAATGCATAAATCCCCAAGAGATAAGGACTTTCAAACTACCACATAATATCATACACAAAGAATTTCCTAACCTTCTGGGAGGATGGGCTGGGGAGGGGAGGAGGAGAGGAAGGAGATTCAGATTCTTCCCTAAAAGCTCCACCCCCTTTCCTCTTTCTGATGTACTTTGAACTTATATCTCAGATGTAATCATATGAAAAAAAAGTCTTCATACTAAAATTTCCAGCTACATCCCACAGGCCCATTAAGTTCGAGGACTCAGTCAAGATGATCCAAAGGGCAATGGCACAGGCTGTTGAACTGGGGCTTTCTCCAGGTGCCCCAGACTCCGCTCCATGCAGATAACCATGCCTCTCTCTGTATATCTAACAGTAGTGTCAAAAGGAATGTTTGTGGAGCTGGATAACCAAATAAATTGTGATTTGGGAAACCCAACAGACTCACATGCATCTTTCTGCCCCTTCTCCCAGGAATTACAATAATATCCAAAACAAACTATTAAAAATGTTTCTCACTATATCTACCCTGTAGGGAAAAATCTCTCTATAAAGAGAGTATGATATTTATTTTAGCTGTGGTGGCTCAGACTGAGGGTGGGTGTGGGTGGGAGTCCTCAGCAGCAGGCAGCTGCCCAGAGACGTCCTGCTTTATTTTTCCTTTCTTTTCTAGTTTTCTAAGGAGGGCAATGGCTTTATTACACCAAGCCAGAAAATCCCGAACAAAGGCTATTATAAGGCTATAAGAAGAACAAATGAATTTATTGTTATATCTCAATGTGGCCTCTCCAAAGACCATGTTCTCCCATTACAAATTGGGAGTAGCAGTGCTCAGAATGATAATAGTTATCATACTTGCAAGGTAGCTTCTCTTATTTTCCTAAAAATGACATTTGTGGGTATGAAAAAGATGGCCCAAATTCAATGTTTAATAAAAACATTTAAAATAAAAATATTTCCTCATATGTAGAGGAAAGTTATGATTAATATGCTACACCATTCTCAAAACAATAGGGTAAATGACAATGGCCTGAGAAGGCACACAGACATGGACATTATCTGTGCAGAACTGCCTCAATTTCCCAAGAGCTCCATTTTGTGTAAGATAGGCACAAATTAGAAAAAAGGCAGGAACTGAAGCCCAAATTAACTGGTGATGTCTGCTACTTCTGAGAAAGACTGCCTTCCACCAGGAGCAGTGATACAAGGTAGTGGTTAAGAGGACAAGCTGTGGGGTCAGACTGAGATTCAAATCCTGCCTCTGTTGCTTACTGGCTGTGTGACCTCAGGCAGGCTACTTCACCTCTCTGGGTCACAGTTTTCCCATTTGTAAGTGGGTGTAGTGGATACTACTGATGTTCCATCCAGGCCCCCTTACCAGACACACTCCAAAATATTACTGGCACACTCATCCTCTAGCTACTGTGAGTGGGGGCTGCTATGGTAGTCAGCTAGGGCTGCCACAAGAAAATACCACAGACTGGGTGGTTTGAACAGCAGAAATTTATTTCTCACAGTTCTGGAGGCCGGGAAGCCCAAAATCAAGGTGCCAACCAGGTTGGATTCCTCTGAGGCCCCTCTCCTTGGACTCCCTCACAAGGTGGTCCCTCTGTGCATGCATGTCCCTGGTGTCTCTCTGTATGTCCTAATCTCCTCTTCTTATCTGGACAACAGTTAGATGCCCCCTTCTCCAGATAACTGTTCTCAGATTAAAGAGGACTCCTTATCAAACAGCAGATGCCTCACATGTGCCCCAGGGGTGGTCCCGGCCAGTGGTGTTACTTCTGCCCCAGGGCCCCCTGTGGGATCAGACAGTCTCCAGCTGAGACCACATCCTTGCTCAGCTCCTCCACCTGCCTTAAGGCAGACACAGCTCCCCCAACTGCACCCAGCCCCCGCCCCCAAACACAACCTTAGAGCTCTCCCATGGTAAGATACATGCACCAGGATACCCATCTCAGGCTCTGCTTCTAAGGAACCCAACTAAAGACTTGGGCATTATATAATAATAATAATATCTTAACTCATAGCTAAGACATAAAATACTATAAAAAATAAGTGATGCTATGAATTAAGATAAATATCCTTTAAAGGAAAATAGCCAGATGCCAGCAAGGTCACATTCTTTTATATTATAACTCTAGACCTCAGACCTTATAGAAAACAATAGAGCCCATGTTTATGGACACTGCTGAAGTGAGTCATTGGTCAGATATCGATTATATCTCAGACAACTAAATCTTTTCTCTTGGAGGTCTAGTCTCCTGGCCCTACCCAAAATCTCCTTAAAATTCTCCATCTAGCATAAAGTCCAGACTATAGTAGGTGTTCAATAAATGGCAGTTATCATTACTTTAGCAGGTAGAAAGTGTTAGTTTTCATAATAGCTGGTGTGAGAGTTCTTTTTAAGAAGTTGTATTCAGAAAAATATGTGAAAATGTGAGGAGAATAAAATGATATGATCCCTTCTGCCAGAGATGAAAGGAGGGCTTTGGCCTTGTTCCAGAAAGACAGAGGGAAGAATGGAGCAGTCAGAGCAAGATGGTAGAAGGTCATGTGCTCTGTGAGACACCAAATTCATCCAACACTTGGGATGGGTGAAAAAATTGGGTTTCATGTCTGAACCGACGAGTGCCAAATGGAGGCCTTCATCCTGCAAACACAGGGAAGCCTGCAGCACTGCATCTTCAGCAGTTATGAACAAAGCTTTAGACAAGATATAATTTCAGCCAAGCTTACTGAATCTCCCAGGGGCAGGGAGTCCAAGCTGACATCTAGGTTACATCATCATTAGTATGTAAAGAAGGCATTTACAATCATGTACCACATTAAGACATTTTGATCATATATGACTGTGGTCCTGTAAGATGACATAACCATTGTAACATGGTAGCACACATATCACTCACATGTTCGTGGTGACACTGGTGTAAACAAATCTGCTACAGTGCCAGTCATATAAAAGTCTAGCACGTACAATTATGTATGGTATGTAATACTTGGTAATGATAACAAATGTCTATATTACTGTTTTATATATATACTATATTATACTTTTTACCATTATTGTAGAGTGTACTTCTACTCATTAAAAAGAAAGTTAGCTATAAAACAGCCTCAGGCAACTCCTTCAGGGGGTATTCCAGAAGAAGGCACTGTTATCATAGGAGATAACAGCTCCATGTATGTTATCACCCATGAAGACCTTCCAGTGGGACAAGATGTGGAGGTAGAAGACAGTGATACTGATGATTCTGACCCTATTGGCCTAGGCTAATGTGTGTTTGTGTCTTATTTTTCAATAAAAAAAATATTTAAAAATTTTAATAGAAAGCTGATAGAATAAGGATATAAAGAAAGTATTTTTGTACCTCTGTACAATGTGTTTGTGTTTTAAGCTAAGTGTTACTCCAAAAAAGTAAAAAAGTTAAAAAAAAATTATAAAGTTTATAAAATAGAAAATTTACAGTAAGCTAAGGTTAATTTATTGTTGAAGAAAGAAAAAATTTTAATTAATTTAGTGTAGACTAAGCATAGAGTATTTTTAAAGTCCGTGGTAGTGTACAGCGGTGCCCTAGGCTGTCACATTCACTCACCGCTCACTCACTGACTCACCCAGTCCTACAAGCTCCATCATGGTAAGCGCCCTACATAGACGCAGCATTTTTATCTTTTATATTGTATTTTTACTGTACTTTTTCTATGTTAGATATGTTTAGATACACAAACACTTAACCACTGTGTACAACTGCCTGCAGTATTCGGGACAGTGACATGGTATACAGGTAGGCTCGGAGCAAAAGGCCATGCCATATAACCTAAGTGTGTAGTAGACCATACCATCTAGGTTTGTGTAAGTACACTCTCTGATGTTCACACCACGTCAAAAATCACCTAAAGATGCATTTCTCAGAATGCATCCCTGCTTTTAAGCAATGCATGACTGTACATATAAAGGGCCAACAGCAGAGCTAGAGAAAAACACTTCTCAGCCAGAGGTAACCTGTTCTTCAGGGAGACAGCTGAACTCTAACAACTAGATAAAAACCATTCCTAAAACTCCAGCCTTCCATCCTCCCAGGAACTAAGAAGGGTGGTCAATCTCTCACCCCTCCACATATCTTCCCTTGTACTATTAGAAGAAAACAACCGACACTTTGAAACTTTGCTATTTTGGAAAAGACATTTTGTCCATCTCTAAACATCAAATCAACATACAGTGTATTTATTTTTCCTTTTCAATTTTTAAAAGCAATCTCTCTCCCTACTGTGAACCATAAAATGGTTTATCAGGGTTATGCAGTGAGTCATCAGCTGGGCCCAGAACACAGTTCTCATGCTGTCCTCCTTCCTGGTGGCAGCCATTAAGATTGCTGATTGGAGCTCAGAAGTCACAGAGAGGGAAAGACCAGCAATCATTCCTTGCCCTGGTGAGCTATCCCCTTTTATGGATTCCATGGGCGTACGCTGGGGGTCCCAGAGGGGCTGCTATTCCACATGCCAAATGGCTTCTGTATCTCTATTTCATTACAAAGAGTCCCCTTCTGGGCCCACGGGAAGCAAATGTAATTTTCAATCACCATAACATTTAGTGGGGCTGAAGGCTTGCAGCAGCATATTTGCTACGGAACATTTTGAACCAATGTTCAGTCCAGGGAAGAATATGGACAACCCCCAGTGAAATCAACATACTCATACTCTGAGGGCTAAATGAACACTCCAGATATCTTTTTTCCCTAGACATCTTTTAACACTCAGCTCTGCAATTAGCTCCAATCTTCTGCCTCCATCATGTCTTACCCAGGCTGCACAAACTTAGCCTAAAGCAGTAACCCTGTCAGTCTCCCCCTTCAATGACACCGCATTGCCAATAAAACTGAGTACAAAATCTTCGTTTGACAGGCAAGGCCTTTTATCAAGTGGTTGCAGCCCACTTTCCCAGATCTGCCTCCTCCTACCAATGAATTTGGTAGCTCTCATTTAAAGGTATATACCAAAAGGGATTCTGATTGGGTAGTCCTGGTCTGGGTTCAGGCAGCTTTATTTTTCTGATACTTTCCACGTAGTCCTAATATGTACCTTTTCAGAACCTTGGCTTTCATAACCTGAACTATGCATTTTTCTCCCAACTCCCTCTTGCTTTCCAACTTCATTCCTGTAAAGTGCTGCTGCTTCTAGAATTGCTCTGTTCAATATGGTAGCCACTAGTGACATGTGGCTATTTAAATTAAAACCATTAAAATTAAATAAAATAACAAATTCAGTGGCACTAGGTACATTCTAGTGCTCAACAGCCACTTGTGACAAGACTATAGAATATTTCCAATATCACAGAAAATCCTGTTGGATAGCATTATTCTAGATGGTCTTTTCTACATATATCTAGTCCTACTGGGCCACAGCCTCCAGTTGTAATTTGGCTAGATTTCTTTGAATCCCTAGGAAATGGGTCCCTTCACCTCTCTGACCCTCAGTTCCTCCCCTGGCCAGGGCACTCTCCACCATCACAAATCCCTACCCTTGCAAAGAGAAGGTAGAACCTCAGGCCCTTGGAGATGCTCCAGCTCTCAGTCCTGGACTTAGCAGGGGAGAGGCAGTGACTCCACCCCAACCCAGCCCATGTCCCCTAGTGCCACATCAAGGGACTTATCAAATCAAACCTTCTCATCTGTAAGATGCCCTTTTCTTCCTTCTTTTACATAGTATCTACACATAGAGCTTTAATAGATGCCTAACTCCACCTCCCACTCCAGAGAAAGGCAGCTCATGGACCTCTCAAATCCCCACAGTAGACAACGTCTTTCCCAGCATAGCAGGGATCAAATTTACCTTGTCAATAATATTACTAACTGCAAGTGGAACTGAATCTCAAATACAAACAATATATTTATATTCTTGAGGGAAGATGCATAACAGTTGGTTGGTTTTACATCCCTTTGATGCTTTCTTTTTCTCACACAATAAGCTATAGGTTAGTACCTTGACCTTTTCTAAAATAAATCCTCAAAGCTAGGGCTAAAATTAACTACATTGATTAGCGTAGCTTACAGCATCACACATGAGGCTGTGAAAAGAAATAATTTTCTTAGCCAAAATGCATATTCATGACCCCTTCTACATGGAGGGCTAAATTAAGTACAGTACAGTACCCTTTTTTATATATAGGACAGCAGGTTCTGCTGTAAGTTTTTCTCAGAGTGACATCTCTATATTTGATAGAGTACACTAAAGGCTCTTCATTCCCCCTACACAGACACACACACACACACACACACACACACACACACACACCAGAAATAAGCTCCACAACTCTTTTAGGAATAGGCTCCCTTGAGCTCCAAAGTCTGTGCTTTTATTCTATGTGTCAAGATGATTCTCCCTCAGGCAAAACATTTCTCTGAACCTTTTTTTTTTCTGTTTTGCAGAGCAAAAGCCAAAATGACTGGGTAAAGTTGGTCTTTTCTCTACTAGATTCAGAGAAATGAATCCAGTCTAGTAAATCCATTCTCAGAAAGAGAAATATAGGGAGACTATACAGAGACCCTAAAGGAGTTGGTATAATAGCTGGCTGTGTTTGCTGGCAGAAGACACCTAGTTCTGTGACTTTAGGTAACTGGTTTAAGCTCCCTGGGTCACAGGCATCTCATCTGTAAAATAGGGATGGTAATAACTCACCAGTCTAAAAACTAGGGCCTGAACTAGATGGTTTCAAGTTACTTTTCTGCTCTAAGGCTTACAAATTTATGACATAGACTAACAGACTAGACCTGTGTCTTAGTTCAGGCTGCTATAACAGAATGCTATAGACTAAGTGGCTTAAATAACAGAAATTTATTTCTCATGGTTCTGGAGGCTAGGAGGCCTGAGACAAAGGTGCTGGCAGAACTGCTATCTGGTGAGGGCTCACTTCCTGGTTTCAGATGGCTGTCCTTGTATCCTCACACGGCAGAGAACAGAGAGACAGGAAACAAGCTCTCTTGTGGCTCTACTCACAAGGTTACTAATCCCAACCTGTGGGCTCCACCCTTATGGCCTAATCACCTCCTGTAGGTCCCATCTCCAAATATCATCCCTTTAGGGATTAGGATTTCAACATGTGAATTTGGGGGGGACACAAACAGGCAGTATATTATAACTACTGTGCACATGAATCATCTGAGGAACTTGGTAAAATCTGGATTCAGATTAGTAGGTCTGGAGTGAGGACTGAGATTCTGCATTTTGGACATGCTTGGGAGTGATGGAGATGCTGCTGGTCCACAAACCACACTTTGAGTAGCAAAACAGTAGAACACTGCCATCTGCCCCTGGCCACTAAGTATTTGTCAAGAAGTGAGACTATAACTAAGACTTTCACAAAGCTGAAGGATTTAAATTGCTGCCAAAATGAGGCCTCTGCCTCTTCTGTTTTACTTTTTTCTGGTTGTATTTCCCCATTAACAGAATTTCTTTCATGTACATTGGAGTGCATTTAGCAACTTGTTTGTTGGCAGAGAAAGTACCTTGTAAGCCAAATGGGATTTCCTCTTTGATGAAGTCCTCTTTTTCCACCTTTGGCCTCCTGGAAAACATCTGTCTCCCATTGGCAGCACCTATCTGTTAACGACCCAATTGGAGCAGTCTGGACATTGCTAAAAGGTACTTGCTGGCATAAGATGTTCTTAGCTCACAATGTGAAGAGGCAAAGTTAATACAGCAAGATGGTGGGGAGGGGAGGAGGGAGGACAAGAGGGAGAAAGAGACAGAGATTTTAAGGAATTGGCTCACATTCACATAATTGTGGGGACTGGTAAGTCCAAAATCTACAAGGTAGGCCACCAGACTGGAGACTCAGAGAAGAGTTAATGTTGCAATATTGAGCTCAAAGGAAGTTTGGAAGCAGAACTCCTTCTCTGGTGAAGGAGTTCTCTACTCTTTAGGCTTTCAACTGAGTGGATGAGGCCTACCCACATTATGCAGGGTAATCTGCTTTACTCAAAGTCCACTGATTTACAAGTTAATAACATCTAAAAAAAAAAGCTCCTTCAAAACAACATCTAGACTGCTGCTGGACAAAATAACTGGGCACCATAGCCAAAGCAAGTTAATACACAAAATTGACCATCACAGGATCTAACAGGAGTATTTTTTTCCAACTAGGATTCTGATAGAGGACAAAGCTGTTGTCAAAGAGAACTCAGATCTTCCATTCAGTTTACAAAAGTACCAAACAATTCCAGGCAACTTCCAGTACTGAGAAACATCTTGATATGTAAATGTTGACTTTTGGGTAATCACCAGCTTCTTAACAAACAGAAATCTTTAACTAATATGAGGATCTACAGACTATTTGCAAAGCTCTTTGTCCCTAAGTATTCATGGTAAACTGTCTACAATCCTCTGGTAGAGTTCTCTTTACAGTCATTCTCAGAAAATCTCTGTCACCATCACTTTGTCTGAAGCTTTCAAACCTCTCTAATGAGCCTGACTATTTGGGTTTAGGCTGATGCCCACCATGGACAGAACCAGGTAAACAGGCTGTCTTACAGGGTGGTACCTGTATAAGGCTTCCTCTTGGTGAATGTGGTGCTCTGTGTTGTACCATAACCATAGAGAAAGTGTTAGTACAAAAGGCTCACTGATTAATTGAAATCATTTTCCCTGTTGATTACTGATGCAGTGATTCAAATGGTCATCCTGTGACACAGATAGCTTACCAATAAAATCACCAAAATTAAAAAAAAAATTAAGGCTAATTTAGGGAAAACTGGTAAGAAAAAACTCCACCGGATCGCTTAAAGGAATCACTTCCAACTTTCAAAAAGCTAGGTGTCTTAGGTTAGGTTCTCCCTGAAAAGAAAGACTCTGAAATGAGAATTTTTATGAAAGTTATTTATTAGAAAGGTGGTATCAGGCAGAGTTCCACAAGGCACCACATTGACTTAATCTCATAGAGCTCTGGAAATGATTAACCAGAAGGCACTGAAGTATTTTTACTCTTCCATCCATTAGTCATTTTTTAAAAGTCTACGTCTGGGAGAAATAGGGGTACGGGAGTGAGGTGCATATTCCCAGGCACTTCTGGCTCTCTTTGAGTACAGGGAAAGCAGGCTCTGGAAGAGACACAGCTGGGAGACTGAGCACAAGAAAATGGTAAAGGGATCAAACGAGATATGGACAGGGTACTGACAGCACCTGCTATACTAGGGGAGACTTTTTTTTCTGACAGTTGATTCCTACTCAGCTTTCTCCAGTTCTACCTATTTGTAGTTACTGTAATCAGACAGACACCCTCCTGCCACACATCTCCACCAAGAACAGGTATTGAAAGCCCACGTGCTTACCTGTTCTCCATCCAAAAGTGCCTGAACTGCTTAACCTGATGCGCATCTTCAACACTTGTTGGCTCTCAACTCTTTGGACTAACACTTTCACTTCTCATTGACCATTTACATTTCAACTTGATCTGGCCCCACCCAATTGTGACTTTACCTAACCCAAATTCCAAACCTAAATGACTCTTTAGTTCACTTTGCATCAAGCCCACTCAATCCCAGCATCTTGCCACATAGAGGTTAGTTCCTCAAGGACAGTGAATCTCCCCCATCCTTAGCTCCAGTTCACCTAGCTTCCTGACCTGGACTGGACCTTTTATGTGCTGTCCTCAATTGCTCAGCCATGGTGTTTATGAAATTATAACTCACATTTAGCTGACAACTTTCCCAAGAAATCAGCACCCACAATGGAGAAAATCTTGAAGTCACAAGGTTCATTGCCTCTCCCTGTTAATATTCTGCTCTCAATTCTCTCAGAGCACATGTGTTTGTGCACTTAGACCATCCTCATGCTGCAAACAATGAGAAGGCCCAGGGCAAGCCCACTGATTTGCATCAAATTCTTTTCATAAACAACAATGCTAAGTTATCCCACTAGAAAATTAATTTTTACCTATTTAATAACTAAGGAGAAATAGATGTGTCATATATTTGCATGGTAATGGTATATTAAAGTCTTGGTTTTAGTAAAGCTGAAGCCAAGTTTCAGTAAATGGGAACATCTAGCAAGTAAATTTCTTTTCAAATTTACATTTTCCAATGCTGTCAGTGTATCTACCAGCATGCTTAGAATACAAAGGCATTGGGCAGAAAATGACTTAGACTAACAGTCAGCAAACTATAGCCTGTGGGTCAAATCTGGGCTGCCCACTTTTGTAAATAAAGTTTTGGTGGAATACATCCACAGCCTACCTATATTGTCTATGGCTGTTTTCTCTCTTTACTAATGCCAGAATTCAACAGCAGAGTTGAGTAATTGTGACACAGATGTTATGTCACAAAGCCTAAAATATTTACTATCAACTGTTCAAGAAAGTTTGATTTTCTTAAACTTTCAAAACCTTAATTTTGACAATAAATAGCTACTGGTCACTCTGGATAAACAAACCTCTAGTAATAGCCTCTGATTCAAATTCCTGGCTACTTCCAATGCATCTATGCACGGTAAACTTGGAAATTCTACAACACTTTGTGCTCAATGATTCCCAGAGTCTCCATTATGAAGCAGAGGCCTTTCACCTGACAAGAGAAAAGTCTTGTTGCACTAAATCATTTCTAGTCTCTGATTTCAGCTTAACATGGTAGTTAAGTTTTATTCAAACACTAAACCCCACTGACAAACCCCTCCCCCAAAGCCATGAAGGGACAGAAGACAAAACTGGGGGTGAGGCTGTGACCTTCCATGTACCCTCTGTGATCAGGTGGATGACTAAACAACATCTACCCACTGGCTCAGGGAGATTCAAGAAACCTTTCTTTTTACTCAGGACATTGGTAGGGGAAAAAAAAGACTCATGAGAAATTAAAATACCAAATGTGAACTGTGTTTAAAACCTGAATTTACACTCCTCATGTGTTGTAGAATTTTGGGAGAAATTAACATTAAATTGGTCTGAAGTAAATTACACAGGGTGCCTGCCAGAAAAAAAAAAAGAAACAATTCTAGAGGGACATTCTTGCAACCTGCCCTTTAGCATTTGCTCAGAGAAAAACGTCCATTGATGATAAACTCTAAATCCAAAATTACTTGTACACTCCAAACAATGTTACAATGAACGTATAACTTTGTAGAGGTATTTCTGGAGGATAAACTACCAAAATAAAAACGCTAGGTTGAGAGTAGGAGCATTCCAGTTAAAGAGACTGGTTCCCCTAAAAATGTGCATAGTTTGTATTCTCATTTCATTTAAGTTTCTACTGAAATGCTACCTCCTAAACAAAACCATATGTGTGCAATATAATGAATAAATATAAAGTAAACGCTTGTAAAACTACCATCTAGGTCAAGAAATCCAGAATTAACCAGTGCCTCAGTAATACCACCCAACATCATTTTTCACAGATCTAGAAAAAATAATTCTATGCTTCATATGGAACCAGAGAAGACCCTGTACAGCCAAAGCAAGCTTAAACAAAAAGAACAAATTGGGAGGCATCAATTTATCAGACTTCAAGCTATCCTATAAGACTAGAGTAACCAAAACAGCATGGTACTGGCACAAGAACAAAGACATAGACCAATGGATCAGAACAGAGAATCCAGATATAAAACCATTCTCATATTGTCATCTGATCTTTGACAAAGGAGACAAAAACATACACTAGGGAAAAGAATCTCTATTCAATAAATAGTGCTGAAAAAATTGGATAGCCACATGTAGAACACTGAAACAGGATCCTCACCTCTCACCACTCACAAAAGTCAACTCATGATGGATAACAGACTTAAACCTAAGGCATGACACTATAAGAATTCTAGAAGAAAATGTTGGGAAAACTCTTCAAGACATTGGCCTAGGCAAAGAATTTATGAAGAAGACCCCCCAAACAATCACAGCAACAGCAAAAATAAATAAATGGGGCCTGATCAAATTAAAAAGATTCTACACAGCCAAGGAAACAATCATGAGAGCAAAAAGACAACCTACAGAATGGAAGAAAATATTTGCATGCTATACATCTGACAAAAGGCTGATAACTAGAATCTATATAGAACTCAGGAAAATCAACAAGAAGAAAATCAAACAATCCCATTAAAAAGTGGGCAAAGGACATGAACAGAAACCTTTCAAAAGAAGATAGACTAATGGCCAACAAACATATGAAAAAATACTTAAGATCTCTAATCATTAGGGAAATACAAATCAAAACCACAATGAGATATCACTTAACTCCAGTGAGAATGGCTTTTATCAAAAAGTCCCAAAACAACAAATGTTGGCATGGACGCAGAGAAATAGGATCACTCATACACTACTGTTGGGACTGCAAATTAGTACAAGCTCTGTGGAAAGCAGTATGGAGATATCTCAAAGAACTAAAAGTAGAACTACCATTTGATCCACCAATCCCACTACTGGGTATTTACTCAAAGGGAAAAAAGGCATTCTATAAAAAAGACACTTGCACTTGAATGTTTATAGCAGCACAATTCACAATTGCAAAGATGTGGAAACAACCCAACTGCCCATTAATACATGAGTGGATTAAGAAAATGTGGTATACGTTTTTTTTTCTTATACTGATCTGAAATCTAGAAAAATGTGATATATCTATAACATGGAGCACTACTCAGCCATAAAAAAAATGGTGAACTAATACCTCTTGTATTATCCTGCATGGAGCTGGAGCCCATTCTTCTAAGTGACGTATCACAAGAATGGAAAAACAAACACCACATGTATTCAGCATTAAATTGGTACTAATCGATCAACACTTAGGTGCACATATGGAAGTAACATTCATGAGATGTTGGACAGGTAGGAGAGGGGAAGAGGGGATGTGTAAATTCACACCTAATGGGTGTAGTACGTGCTGTCTGGGGGATGGGCAGGCTTGTAGCTTTGACTTGGGTAGACCAAAGGCAATTTATGTGACCAAAGCATTTGTACTCTGTAATATTCTGAAATTAAAAAAAAGGACAAAAAAGAAATAAATAAAAATATTATAATTTTTAAAGATCTTTGCCTGCCTTACAAAAATGTGATATATTACAGCTTTAATTTTATTTATTTAATAATTAGTAAGGCAAAATCACTCTTTATTAGCCATTTGTAGTAGTTCTTCACGAAACTGGTAATTTCCCTTGCTCATTTTTCTATTGGGCTGTTTTTCTTTTTCTTATTGAT
Source organism: Lemur catta (assembly GCF_020740605.2). Classification (NCBI taxonomy): domain Eukaryota; kingdom Metazoa; phylum Chordata; class Mammalia; order Primates; family Lemuridae; genus Lemur; species Lemur catta. The sequence goes on along the minus strand of NC_059128.1, from coordinate 164,852,111 downwards.
TTAAGGGAATAAATAGATAGAATGTATAGTTCATATATTTCAAACCGTATATAAGAATTGTAAATATTTTCTTATTTCTCATTTATTTTTTAACTTTATTGTATCTTTTGCTATCTAGAAGTTTTGCATTTTTATATAGGCAATTGTTAATCTTTTATTCCTTCTAGGTTTATTTCATAATTACAAAGAAATTCCTCACCCTAATATTATGAAATTATTCTTCAATATTTTATTTTATTATTTAACATTTTATATATTTAAATTTTTAGTTCACTGGAATTTATTTTTATGTGTAGTATACAGAAAAAAAATCTATTTTTTCCAAACACATAGGCAAATCTTCCAAGACCACTTATTTAAATATATCTTTTGTTCTCCATTAAATAAAACAATGCATTTTTACATACTAAATCCACATATATTATTAGACAAGTTTTGGAATTCTTTATTTTGCTCCATTGATCTGTTTATCATTGTATCTTTCTGGAAAATCTTAAGGACTTGCTGATAGGGTATTTAAAAAAACATTTAAGAGTTTTATATCACAGTAGAACCTAGATATTTTACTAATCGTCAGTTTTCATATTATATTTACTATTTATCATAAAGAAATAATCACAATCATTTCAACGTACAAAGGGCTTTCAATACATTACCACATATAATAGTCACCAAATCCATATGAAACACGTTCCCATTCATTTATTAAGCAAATATTTATTAGGCACATTTTACAAATTGCTAACTGTGCTGGTTAATGGGTATAAAAATGACAGAGCTCCTGCTCTCATAAAACTTACAGACCAATGGGGTGGATAAAAATTCCTATATATGTAGTCACAATTGTATGCAGTAGCCCTGCTATTATAAGTGAAAATAACAAATGGGATACCATTTATATCTGTGGCTCAGGGAGGGATTCTCTGTAAACATGACATTTAAACCGAGGCCTGAAGGATAAATAGGCATGAACTAGGTATGTGGTTTAGATAAGGCTTAGGTTTCGAGGAGAAATAGCCTTTTCAAAGTTGGGAAGGACGTGGGCATACCCAAGGAACCGAAAGAAAGCCAGTGTGGCTTGACCATCAGGAGCAGAGTAGCCAACCATTCTGCTTTTCAATGTTAAAACTGAGAAAGTCCCAGGCAAACTAGGATGGCTGGTCACCCTAACAGGAGTGAGATGGAGTGTGGCATGGGGTGGGGGTGGGAGTGAGGTGAGGAGGAGCAAGTAAGCAGGGGCCTTGTAGGCCATGTGAAAGTTTCTTAGAAAAATAAAAGGGGAAAATATATTTTGTACTTAATAAATGTGGTTTCTCCTAATCATTTGTAAAACTCAATTTAAAATACAAAATTCACAGTTAAAATAGTGAGATAATTACTGAAATATTTAATTATAACACATAAATTTATAAAAAGTTAACAATGCAAATAGCATAAGTATTGTGTGGCTTCACTCAATAAAATGAAAATGACTGTTTTGAACAACGGGTAGGAGAAAAATTATCAGTGCTAAAGTAAGAAAATGTAACACATTTCTGACTCTAAGATCTGAATTAATGGGATCCTACTGAAAAGCCCCTAGAAAATTCTGTAGGATATAATAAATCTTGCCAATGGAAGAGGTGCATATATAGAAATATAAATTTGGGTACATTGGTGCTATTGCTGTGCACTCAACTGGAATGGTGTTTATTCCAACAGAACAGCCTTTGTCAAATGCACCTAATTTTTCATAAGCCATTAAACTAAAAATAACTTTATATCTTCCCAAGAGAAAATTAAACAACATAGGAATACATTCACTTAAGAATATAACTGGAAAAATAGAAAGAGCTGTACATGTAATTTATTAATGCTGGCATAGAGCAATCCATTTAAAGATATTCTCTGAAATCTCATGCCACAAGGGACAGAACATATTTCACTGTCACCACATCTCCCAGTGTCTGAAGGTTTTATTTCTATCATGATAAAAGCTTAAAATCAACCTGCCTTAATGCATTGATTGCATTTGCTCATGCTACAGCTCTCCAAGGACTATTTTTCTGAAAAGTTGAAAAGCAACACAAAATTATTTATCAGACAATTTGCATCTTATTTGGGATTCTCAATGATGAAAAAACTGCTATGCCTAGAAAATGCTGGAGCCAGGCATTTGGATGATTCATTTTGAAACTTCCAAACTCTTTGGAAGTAATATATAAGTAAATAAATACACTTTACCACACAATTATCCCCATAGGAGGCCCCACAAAACAATTTCAAGATCTTATATCTACCTACTTATCACACAAAATGATATTGATTAAAGTATAAAAGTACATCATCTCAGTAAGAATGCAGAATTTTATGACTATTACAATAATACTAGAAATAATAGTTCTGCTTATTAATGATTTCACAACCATGAAATTCAAATAGAGTAAGGCTTTTTTACCTTACAGCACCCTATTCATGGAATGGGCTCCTACTGCTTCATTATCCCTTTTCCAGTTTATTAAAAATTGTTCAATAGGGCAGTACAGATGGAGAAATTATTCATGATATCCCAGAATATTTAATGCCAATTCTTTCAGTGTTTCACCTCATGCCTATAACAGCAGTTCCCAAAGAGTGGTCCAAGGACCCCTGGGAGTCCTTGAGATGCTTTCAGGGAATCTAAACACTGAACTATCTCATGACCATACTAAGTTGTTATGTGCCTTTTTCACTCTTGTCCTATCATTAGTATACAGAGACTACATGGCATGTACTGTCACAATGGTCTAAATGCAAAGCAGATACGAGAATCCAGCTGCCTTCTATTAGGCCAGTCATTAAAAAATTATAAAAATGTAAAATAATGTCAGTCTTCTCAGCAAATTTTTTATTTTTGAAAATATAGTTAATTTTCATAATAGATATTCTATTTATATTATCATGTAATAAGTTTATTATTGTTATTTTTACATGACTGCTTTTCAAGTTCTCAGTTTTACTTTCAGATATAGTATATACCTATAATATAACCATACAAAGAAAAGCTATTTGGTGTCCTGAACAATTTTTGCCCATTTTTTAATTGGGCTGTTTATTTTTTGTTGTTGTTGTTGTTGTTATTGTTGAGTTTTAAGAGTCCTTTATATATTCTGGATATTAATCCCTTATCACATGTGTGCTTTGCAAATATTTTCTCCCATTCTGTGGGTTGCCATTTCATTCCATTGTTACTGCCCTTTGACACAGAAAAGTTTTTGAGCCCAAGTTACCTGTTTTTTGTTGTTGCCTATGTTTTTGGTGTCATATCCAAGAAATCATTGTCATATCCAATGTCATGATAAATATTCTATTTATGTTAACATGTAGATTTATTATCATATTTTTAAATTACTAGTTTTTAAGTTCTCAGTTTTACTTTCTGACACAGAATGTATCTATAGATATTACTCATATAAATAAATGCTCTGATGTCCTGAACAATTTTTAAGAGTGTAAAGATGTCCTAGTACCAAAAAGACTGCCTTTAACTTTTTTTAAAAGTTAAATTTTTAACAGTATTTAAAGTGTTTGTAGTAGACAGAATAATAGGCCCAAAAATGTTCACATCCTCATCCCCAAAACTTGTAATATGTTATCTTATGTGGCAAAAGGGAATTAAGATTGATAGAATGAAGATCACTAACCAGCTGACTTTAAAATGGGGAGATTTTCCTGGATTATCTGGGTGGGGCCAATGTAGTTACAAGAGTCCTTAGAAGTGGGACAGGGTGCTGAAGAGAGAGAACCAGAGAGATGGTGGCATAAGAAGGACTTGATCCAATGGTGCTGGCTTTCAAGATAAGGAAAGGGGGGCGGGGTACAAGCCAAGAAATGTAGGATCCTCTAGGAGCTGGAAACAGCAAGGTCACTAGAGCCTCCAGTAGGAAGGCAGCCCGGCTGACATCCTGATTTTAGCCCCAAGAGACAAATTTTGGACTTCTGATCTCCAGAACGGTAAGATAATCAATTTGTATTATTTAAGCCACTAAGTTTGTGTTAATTTGTTACAGCAGCACTAGGAAAGCAACACAGTGTTATTTTTTCCAGGCATTAAATGTAATATTTTTAATTAACAAAGAATAAACTGAAACTGACTAATTCCTGAACTTTAGATGAATGTTCCTTTATCAAAAAGATATTAGTTACTAATATATCTCTGTCAGGATAAGAATAAATTATAAAAAATATGAAGCTGGAGTTATGTATTTTATTGGCTATATGTTTCACTTTTAGATAATATTAATTTACTCCCTAACATTACTGATAAGGAAGACAGTACACTAAGGCTTTTCACAATGTACCTCCTTTTCCCTCCCATTTTGGTTATATGTTATTTTTATGTTGTTAAGGTCTGTAATATTTATAATAATTATATTTTGTTCTGAAACTATAATTCCTAGAGATCTTTAGTCTCTATAATAGGGAGATTATCCTGGAATTTTATCGTGGATCAAGGAATTCAATGCCCCCACTATAATTTTGACCACAATTTCTTAATTCTTAAGTTCTTAATTTTTATTTTTCTCATTAAACTATCAGTAGATATTTTTAAAAGGTGTTATCTTTTCTAAATTCTTATAAGCCTATGTCTGTCTGTTGTTACCTCTTACTCAAAGGACAATTTAGCAGTATGTGAAATATTTTGGTTACATTCTAACCTCAGAATCTGTAGACATTATTCTACTCACTAGCACTTCATTTATCCTATTTAGCAGATCTTCTTTTCAATCTTGATTTGCTACATTTAATCAGAAAGAACTCAAAGGTGTTCCATTTCTTGAATCCTTTCATATTTATAATTGTCTTCCAGTATGACCTCTCCCAAGTCCTCCCTATCTCAACCAATGGCAAATCCATTCTTTCCAGAGCTCAGGCAAAAAACCTTGGTGTTACCCTTGACTCTACTCCTTCACTCTCACCCTACCTTCTAGTGTGTCAGAAAATCCTATCAGCCATATCTACACAATAATGTCCAGAATTCAGCCACTTCTCACCACCCCACCACCACTATCACACTGGTCCAAGGTACCACTGTTTCATCCCTGGATTATGGCAATAATTGGTCTCTCTGTAGCTTTCCTACCTTCAGCACATTCTCAAAATATTATGAGAAAGACCCCAGAGACCTGCCTTGCCCCTTCCACCATGAGAGGATGCAGTGAGAAGGTGCCATTTATGAACAAGGAAATGGGCCCTCACTAGACACTGAATCTGCCAGTGCCTTGATCTTGGACTTCTCAGTGTCCATAACTATAATAAATAAATTTCAGTTGTTTATAGCCACCAAGTCCATGGAATTTTGTTACAGCAGCCCAAACAAGCAAAGACAGAGAGTGTCTTAGTTTCCTAAGCCTGCTGGTAACAAAGTACCACAAACTTGGTAGCTTAAAACAACAGAAATTTATTCTCTCACAATTCTGGAGGTCAGAAGTCCAAAATCAAGGATGGTCCCTCCTAAAGGCTCTGAAGGAAAATCCGTTTCATGCCTCCTTCGTAGCTTATGGCAGCCATCAGCAATCCTTGGTGTTCTTTGGCTTGTAGATGTATCAGTATAATCTTTTTACATCACCTTTTTTGTGTGTCTCTATGTCTGTTTTCTCTTACCTTATAAAGATTTGTCATTGGATTCAGGGCCCACTGTAATCCAACGTGATCTCATCTGAAGATCCTTACCTTAATTATATCTGCAAGGATCTTTATTCCAGATCTCATCTGATCTCAGAAGTTAAGCAGGGTCGGACCTGGCTAGTACTTAGATGGGAGATCTTTATTCCAAATAAGGTCACATTCTGAGGTTCTATAGGGACACGTCTTTTGGGGGTCACAATTCAACCCACAACAAGAAGTAATTAAACACAAGAGACAGAGGAAAACGTCACTGTAGGCCCTACAGGGAAGAGTCAAGTCTCTTGCTCACTACACTGCCTTCCCTTTTCCCAGCAGAGTAGCTGCCTGATAAGTATTTGCTGAAGGCTGAATGTTGATGAAAATGGTGTACAGGCAATGCCTTGCTGCAGGATATGAGACGCAATTGCCTAGGAGCAGGAAGGTCAAGTACGATGCAAAGGTTCAAGGATATAAGGGTACCTACAAAAGTACAAGAATAACAGCAGTGTAAAATTGCTAAAAGGAAGAATTCCTAAAAGGAAGTCCAGAAAGAAGAAAAAACAGGTAGTTTTGAAGAGATTTCTATAGAACCACACAAGGCAACAGCTTTTGAAGCTCAGAGGGGTAAATTGCCACTTAAGAAAATAAAATCTATTATAATAAAAATTTTAGAGGAAAAAGAAACAGCACTGGCTATTTTCTAATCATTGTGAAAAATATAAAATTTCAGTCATAAAGGAACTGAAATAAATGGACATTGTTTATGCCACACAAGCATCTTGGAGATGGGAACTCACAAACCACACTTCTCTATACCAGGCTGTGTATTAAACAGGACACTACACAACTGCACATAAGGGACACACCCACACATGATGGTACCCCAGGCCAACCCTCACTCTTTCCCAGTGTCAAGTCCATATGTGCCTGTGTACCCCTCATTAACTCAGGGTTTGGCTGCTTGCTCCCAGATGTCCCTAATGACTGTTAGCTATTTCACCTGACCCCTCACCTCTACTTAAATTGTATTCCCTCTTTAGTCTTGCATAATTGGCTGTTTTAACAGTTCTGACTCATTAACTCGGTCAATTGGCTTTTAATAGGTTTAAGTCTTGTCCTTCACTGGTTGGGAGGAAATTGTTACTAGATAAAGTCTGAAAGATCTTCTTTTTAATCTGTGTGAACTTTGGGGCTTTCACCTGCCACATGTTTAGTCTGAGGCAGTGTAAATGTACCACAGTATTGGGCCCTGATATGATCTGGAGGTAGGACTTCAACCAAACAGCTGTACTGATTTCTTCTATTTAGTGGAAAGCTGTCACAGCTTGGAGGAGAAACTTCTGGACTCAAAGTTATAGAGTTGGGGCTGGGTCCCTGTTCAACAATACCTCTTTTGTCTTTTACCTCTTTGTACCTCAATGTTCTCATCTATGAAAAAAGGAAAGGGTTATTAATATATGTTGTCAGTATTTGGGAATTTCAGCAAACCAATCCCTCCTCCCAGGTAAGAATTAGAAAATGAGGGAAATAGATTTTTTTGTAAGTTTGCTTTTAAGTCGAAATATAAGACCAACATTTAATAATTGTAGTGATTATTGAAACAGGCTTCCCACCAGAATCACTGGTAGGACTTTTACAAAATTTAGATACATGGATTTTACCCTAGAGCAGCGATGCCTAATGGGACTTTCTTTGATGATGAAACGTTCTGGAAGTGTGCTGTCCAATATGGTAGCCACTAACCATATGTAATTATTAAGTACTTACAATGTGACTGAGGAATATATTTTTAAATTTCATTTAATTTTAATTAATTTAAATTAAAATAACCACATGTGGCTAGTGGCTATAGAATTTGACAGTATAGTTCTAGACAAACTGCTTTCCGTGTGTGCTTCTCAAACAAGCAGCATTAACACCACCTGGGAGCTTGTCAGAAATTCAAATTCTTGGGCTCTACCCCAGACCTACTGAAGCAGAAGCTCTGGAGGCAGAGCTATGCCAGTGGTGTGCTGGTGTTTAACAACTAGCTCTTGGGGAGAGGGGAGCCCTGATTATTAGTGTTTGCCCATGTCCCTGATGTAAATTCTCTTGCCATGGCCAACTTCAAGCTATTCATATGATATCACTGAACACAGATTAGAAAGAGATATATACAACAGGCTCTGAGAGTCCGTGGGAGTCAGCTCCAGCATACCACTGAGCCCAGCAAGCTGTGTTTTAGCAAGCCTCAGGTAATCAATTCTCATGCACAGTGTGGTTTGAGAACCACTGACCAAGACCTTCTAAATCAGAGTCTAACACAACAGAGGCCATAGCATTTGTATTTCTCAAATCTCCAAAAGGGATTTTGATAAGCAGCCCAATTGGAAAGCCTGGACGCAGAACACACACAAGCCAGGTCACCTTGAGAGGCTAGACTCAGATTATTAAGACTTCTCTCACTCCTGAGTATGGACAAGACTAGACTGGGACCCTCAAAGAGGAGGCTTACATCCAGCCTGTCTTCCCTTAAAGCAGCCATTCTACAACCTTCATAAGATGAATGACATCACAGGCATAACCCACTCTATGGGCAGACCCAAGAGGTAAGCAATACCAGCCTTCTAGCCACAACTTCACCCTTTTCTCTGGCACTTAAGAAAAGGAGTGAGAACTATATTGTTATTAGGATAATCTGTTCCAATTAATTTTTATTTTAATAAAATCTCTTATAAACCAAAAAATTTCTGAAGACACCTTATAGCCATTTACAACATACAGTAGTCAAAAAAAATAGTGTCTTGAACAAGCTACTATATTTCATTTCTAGAACATGCCTATCTTTAATATAAATCTGACCTGCCTATCTCAATAGATTTGTGATAAGAAACAAATGATAAAACCATGCAAATTAAATCCTATCTGGAATATTCTAATGCCAGGTGCAGCCCTAAGGGAGGCAAAATCATACAGTCATTTGAAATGAGCACAGACTTTGCCTTGTCTATGCAATCTGTGCTATGAAAAAGCAGCCTGCTGGAATTTCTTTATGTTCTAACTAAAGCAGAAAATAATAAAAGTAATTCAGAGCAACTTGGCTAAAACCAGGAATTCACTTATACATATAGCCTCTGAGGTAAAAGGAAGAACAAATCCCTATGTATTAGGCAAATCACCTGATTTCATTATAAACACAAAGCAGAGAGTTCCCTTAAAATAGCTGCATGCATTACCTGAATATTTCCATTGCAAAATTCATAGTTATACTCACCAAGCTCTACATTTTAATCCATTGAGTTTGGCCTAAATCCCAAATGAGACTATAGTGGAAAAAGTATATTCTTGTTCTTATTATGCTCCTTAGCACAAAAGATATTTACATTTATAATGTCCTTAGAGAAAATAGCTGGAAATTTTAGCTGCCAGTTTATGGGTTCTGGATGGCTGGCAAAGGAGCATAATTCAAAGAAAGAACTTTTTCCTGCTTCTACTTCTGGCTATAACAGTGGCATCCCTAGCCCTCCAACAGGAGGGTGTCCATTTAGACATGGTTTCCTTGGCATGGATTAGAGGACCATTCACGGTTGTCCGCATTCCCTCTCTCTATCCCTGCACACATTTGTAGGGACTTGGCTCTAATTCTGGGAGCTGTCTACAGTCCTGACACAGAAGATAATTTCTCTTGGTGCTAAAGTAAATGGCCCAGATAGATATCATCAAGACCACAATTTAATAAGTGGAACTAAGCCAAAGTGATTTTATATTTTTGATAAGTGCAAAAGCTATAGCAAATAAAAATTACTGCATTCCAAATTGTACTTAATTCATACAGTGAAGATGCTTATAAGCTAAAATTGGAAGGTTTCCTGGGTGGTTAAAAACTGAAATATTATTCATTACCATTTAAAATGTTTTATTTGGAACTGGAGAAAATATTACACCTTGCTTTGACATTGATTATAGTTTTTTAGTAAAAGATTACTGTGTACTTTCTGTTTCATGTACTGTGCTAAGCTCTTTGTGTGCCATTTAATTTATTCCTCACTAAACCCCTGCAAAAATGGGTATTATTATTCCCATTATACAGATGAGAAAACTGAAGCTTGGAAATACTAATTTTTTTTACCCAGGCCCACACAGCTGGCAAACAGCAGAAGTGAAGAAAAGACAAAATCTGGTCCCCAATCTCAACTATACCAGTGGCTTCCAGTTTAGTGGATTTTTCTGAGATGCCTAGGAATATTCCAGACATATTAGTCATTCTTACTTTGAACATATTGGAGGTAAGTTAGAGAAAAATACTGAATTACAGACTGTTTATCCAAATACTGTTTTATTATCTCAAGCGTACAGAATGGCTCAAATGAGCACCGTGGCATCTATGGGGGTGTGCCTCTCAGATCTCCTTTCAAGAATCTGCTGATTAGCTGCAAGGTATGCAGTGAGCTCACAGCCTCCAGCTGCAGCATGTTGGGGATTGGTTGAGCATTTGAGCTAGTGGGGGATAGGAGGGCATAGCATTTCTGCCCAATATAGGATTCCTCTATGGGAAATCTTTGTACCAGAGTTGCCTATTGGGCTGACTGAGGCTGTTTCAGAGATCCAGTGCAGTCTGAGATTTTCCTACCCAGTCCTCCTTCCTTCCGGCTTACCTTTCACAGGCATCAGACCTGTATCACAGTCTAAAGGCTCTTTACCTGCTCCTGATCCTTCTGACACTTTTCTTTCAACAGACATTACCTCCAGTACATCTCTTGTACTTCTAACTCTGTCTTGGTGTCTGCTTTCCAGAGGACCCAGCCAACACAACCACTAAAAAGTATTTTCACATAGTGGCCCTACCAGGCCTGTTATTAAAAAATAAAGACTAATCCAATAACCAATATTTGCTTGTGCTCTGTCACATGGAAAGTGCTATCATCAATTCCATGGGGAGACTAAACTGTTGCAGACAAAATTGACAAGTGTGCACCTATAACACAGACTGCAATTCATACAACCTTTTTATTCTCATTAATTCTCAGGCAGGAAATATACTAAGGAGCCTGGGAGGATTACTTTGTCGCGATGTGGCCACTTCCATTAAATAAAATACTATTCTATGGTTATTGCAGAAAAAGAAACCATGTTTTTGTATGGTTCATGGCTTACCTAAGAGATTATATAAATATAGGGGGTAGCTATTAGGTTATTAAGTATGAAATGTCTGATTTCCTTAAGTACTAAGCTTGACAGTTAATATCTACGATATTTCACTTTGACAATTCTTGTTTTATTTTTACTGTAAAGGTACATCCTCATTCTTTCAAATGTAGGTTTTAACTTGTGACCATCTTTCAAATTTTTTTGAGAATAATTTTTGTACAACCATAGATAAGTCAAAAATTCATATTATTTTCAAATATGAGTTCCATTGTAAAACCAATACAATACAGACAGCTCAAAATATCAACAAAGTGTTTGGAAAGGATCTGGCTAATGAACACACAGTATGTTGATGGTTTAAAAAGTTCCATTCTGGTAATTTTAATCTTAAAAATGAACCATGTGGACGACCTGAGACCAAGGTGGATATGACAGACTAAAAACAGTACTGGAAGTGAATTTGTCTCAACCTATGCATAAATTAACAAGGTCTGATGTTACTATTCCAACAATATTAGACCATTTAAATCAACAAGGTAAAAAAGCTGGATAGATGGGTACTAAATAAATTAAATAAACATCAAAAGAAAAATAATCTTGAAGCTTGCCTTCTTTGCTCTCATGACATAAAGGTGAGCCGTTTCTACATTGTATTGTTACATTTGATAAGAAATGAATTCTTTTTGACAATTGCAAGTGTTCAGCACAATGGTTGGATAAAGATGAAGTGCCAAAACACAGTCAAAAACTGAATATTCATCAAAAAAAGCTAATGGTATCTGTTTGGTGGTCCAGCGCTGGCATTACCTTTCCAGCTTCAGAAAACTTAGTCAACAGATTATAGGAGATGTCTACTATAACTAGTTGGATGAAATGATGAGGATGCTTGCAATTTAACAGCCGAGACTGATCAATAGAGACAGGCCAATCCTCTTACAAGACAACGCTTGACCACATGTCATACAAACAACGCTGCTCAAACTACAGAGACTGGACTTAGAAACTCTCTGTCATCCACCATATTCACTAGACCTTACACCAACTGACTACCACTTCTTCCACACTTTGCACCACTTCTTACAAGAAAAAATATTCGATACTCAACAAGCTGTGAAAAATGCCTTTCACGATTTCATCATCACTCCACTGGCTCTCTAGGCTTCTTCCCTGCCAGCATAATACAAGCTACCGTTAAGATGACAAAATTGTGTCAATAATTCAGACACATATTGTGACTGTGTTTCTTCTTGTTTGAGATATACTAAACTTTTGATTTGAAATCGGACATTTCATATTTAATGACCTATGTAAGGAAAGAAGCAATGGCCAGGGGACTCAAAAAGTATGCATGGAGGATTCTATTCCCGTATCAGGAACTCCTTTATTCTCATATTTATTTTTCACTTCTCTGGTATCTGTTCAGTGAAATTAGATTATAATCTTCCTCGAGAAAAAAGAAAAAAATATTATAGGTGAACACTGATGTTCCCAATTTAGCCTCTTCTGGCAACTTGTTATTCTACTGTTTCTCCAGCTGAATTAATCTCTGCAAGAAATGTATGCTGTTTTAAGACAAAAAGCACTGGTGCTCTTTTTTTTTAGAGATGGGGTCTCACTCTGTCACCCAGGTTGGAGCTCTCTGCAGTCTTGATCTCCTGGGCTCAAGTGATCTTTCGCCTCAGCCTCCCAAAGTGCTAGGATTACAGGCATGAGCCACCATGCCCAGTCTGAATCAATAAGTATTGACAATGTAGTGGAAAATATATGCTTTCACCGTGATGCCTATTGGATGGAATTTTTAGCTGAGAGAGCAAGGATTGTAGGAGCAGGATTTACTGACAGTAAAGAGTAAGAGGTGTGGCATGGAATGACATCATGATGGCTTCAAAGAATGGTGCAGTTCTCAGGGACAGATAAAATCGCGGCCTGTGAACATGTTAGCACATTCAGGACATTGATCCACTCTCTTCAACAATGGCACAGAGATAAAGGGGCCAAGGAAAACATTTTTAAAAATTTTCCAAAACCTGCTTTTTCCTAACCAGTAGTCACCTTTCCGCCCTCTCAAGTATACCACTAAAATTTCTCTTTCAGGGTGCCATGAATAAAGGTTGGTCTTGTTTTAAATGTGTAATCTCACAAATAAATGAAGGCTAAATATATGGTTAGACACCATATGTTCATAATCAACTGCTTATGCAAACTATCAAATTATTATATCTTAAAATGGAATTGTGGGGAGGTGGAAGGAAGGAAGGGGGTTGATTTAGTCCCATCCTATTTGACACCAAGAAAACAGGTCATACAGAATTAAGCTTGGAAGAGGGCTGAGTTTGTTCATTTTTCCTAGATTCCAAAGAGAAAATTAATCTGAGATATAAAAAGAGTAAAGTCACTTTGATCTCTACACCTCAAAATGCCCAGTGCAAATGCATGCAATGAATGACTGCAGACATCTTAAACTTATCTACAAATATTTACTCTGCCAACTAATCTTTAATAGGAATAGAAGGATTCCTATTAATAATTTAAAGGAGAATTGGCCAGAAAAAAGAAATCCAGATAAGTGAAGGGGTTAGCAGGAAAGGATGATCAAGGTTAGCTGTGAAGCTGGGTAGGTAAATTTACACCACACATTCATATAAATATATTCCCACAATAAGATGGATTTATAAAGAACCCATCCTGTAAGCTCAGAAACAAATCTACCTGGTGAGTTGCAAATGCTGGCAACTTCACAAACATACTTCCCTGAAGGCAGATGTGGAAAAATTGACTGATTTTAGAATAAGTCAAATTCATTATACTGCTCACACATATATACACTACTATGAGACAAAACAATCATTTTGGATCTTTTTTGGGTTTCTTACTTTTCTATTTAGAGGGTTTTTTTGAAAGCAAGAGAAAAAGATAAGTCAGTGGAAAATGCTCTTAGTCATGAGTGACAAAGGGTATTAGAAATTGCTGCCATAGTTTCTTGCCAGAAAAGTTTTTTGGTTTTTTTTTTTTTTTTGGAGATGTGCTATTTCACCTCAAATAATGAAAGAGCTTGACAGGTGATTCTAAGAGGCTTTCCCACCTACAACAAACAATTAGTGCCCGGTACTGATGTGGCCCTCAGTGCCACGAAACAAAACAAGAAGTCCCTTTACAAAGATCAGAAAATATTAATTTAAACACCTATCACAAATCTCTGAAGTCTGGCCTAAACAACAAAGCAAAATGTTTCAGTCACTTCAACAAAAAACCAGCGTATGAATCAAAGATGGTTGTTAGTTGACTGGAAGCATATATAATCCAATATAGCTATGCTAGCTTCCTATGGCTACTGTGACAAATAACTACAAATTTAGTGCCTTAAAACAACACAAAGTTATCTTATAGCCTTAGATCAGAAATCTGACACACATCTTACTAAGCTGAGATCCAGTTGTTGGCAGAGTGCCTTCCTCTCTGGGGGCTCTAGGGAGGGCAAATCCATTTCCTTGCCTTTTCCAGCTTCTAGCGGTCACCTGCTTTCCCTCGCTCATGACTCCCTTCCTCCAACTTCAGAGCAGCAATGCCAGGCCAAGTCCTCACGCTTTCATCTCTCTGGTTCTCCCCTTTATGCCTCCCTCTTCCACTTTTAAGAACTCTTGTGACCTTGAGCCCATCTAAATATTCAGAATAATCTCCCTATCTTAAAGTCAGTTAATTAGTAACCTTAGTTCCATCTGCAACCTTAATTCATTCCCTCTTGCCATGTAACCTAACATATTCACAGCTTCCTGAGATTAGGAAGTAGACAGGTTTGGGGCCCATTCTTCTACCTACCACAATAGCTTTCTTCAGCTGATAGAAAAGAGGAGCTAAGACAGACTGTAAATATTGTCCTTACAACTATAAACCTGTCCACCAGCGCAGCTTTGGCAAGGCCTCATATGGCCCCAATATAGAATTTTACATATTAATGACTGAATTAAGAGATTTAAGAACCAATTTAAGAATTGCTTCACATACATTAAAAGTTTTGCTTTTCAGGCTTAATCATAAAATGTAAAGATTAAAAAATACATTGTTTTTGTCATCAGCTTTGTGATGTGATATGAAGAAATAAGTTTATTTTGGTTAATATTTGGTTCAAGCCAATGCATTATTTTGAAAACAAATAAATGGATTAGTCTATCTTATTGAAACATAGACTTTATACCATTCAATTATCTACTTGGGTTTCATTCATTACCCTGACTTCAGAGTCAGGTAACTAAGATGGACTGCTGTGATAGAAATCATGGGTGTTCAATCCATATCTGATTCTGTCCTCCTTGGGCACAGGGAAGACCCCTCTTCCCATGCCTGACTAGTTTTAGTCAATGAAATTGAGAGGAAGTGATTTCCAGGTGAGGAATTTACACATGAGCATGCTTCCTCCCATCTACTCTTTCTGCTGCTGTGGGAACATTGAAAGCCAGACATTGAGACAGTGGTAGCACAAAACAGGAGAAACCAGGAGAAACTTAGTCACTGAATAGGGAAGATCTGCCCTAGATCAATTCTTTACTCACATTGGACTTTATGGGAATGGGACATAAACCCTTTGTTACCTAAGTCAATATGTGTATTTGTTACAGCAGCAAGTCTAGCCTAGCCTGACCAATACAGTTGAGAAATACCATATTGTATTTTGTTTAATCAAAGACACTATCAATTTAAAAATGCACATTACATATCACTATTACATTACATATCACTAATAAAAACACTGTCCATTAAATTATGACACATCATCTATTTTAAGATGCATTTCAATTTTAGAGATGTTAAAATGTGTAAAAATGTATATTTTAGACTGGATGAAATATTGTATGTCTAATTATAAGGAAACCTGGAAAATTTTAAAACTTGTCCCATTTTCTAATAAGAATATCAGACTTGAACATCAAACTATTAGGAAAATAAATGAAATACAAATTTCTGTTTATATTGTTAATTTAGTAACAAAATTTATGTTCCCATATTATATAATATATTTAGAGATACTGCTTTTTCACCACTCTGAAATTTCATGAAATATAATTGTTCACACTCTTCACATGCATACAGGCGTTAAGTGTCCTTGTCATGACTCTGGCTACTTTGAGTAGCAACCCAACTCCCCAGAGCACTTCCAGCTAAGATTTTTGAGATACAACTCTCCTTGAGTCTGCATAACACACTATCATTACAAGTTTTACCTTTTTTTTTTTTAAGCCTGTTTGTACTACTATAACAAAATACCACAGACTGAGTAATCTATAGAGAACAGAAATTTATTTCTCATGGTTCTGGAGGCTGGGAAGTCCAAGATGAAGGCACCAGCAGGTTTGGTTGTCTGGTGAGGGCTACTTTCTGCTGCCAAGATGACACCTTATTGCGGCATCCTCTGGAGTAGAGGAACACTGTGTCCTCAGATGGTGAAAGAAGGAAGGGCAAGAGGGATGAATTCCCTTCATCAAGCCCTTTGATGGGGCACCTAATTCCATTCACGAGGAAGGATGCTTCATGACCTAATAACATCTTAATGACTTCATCTCTTAATCCTATCACATTACCAACACCTGAATTTTGGAAGAGAGACAAACAAGAGCAATCTTAAAGTACAAGTACAGTCATGCATCACATAATGATGTTTTGGTTAATGACAGACCACGTATGTGATGATGTTCCCATAACATTATAAGGCAGCTGAAAATTTCTATCACCTACTAATATCATAGCCATCATAACACTGTCGCAAAACATGTTACTCGTGTGATTGTGGTGATGCTGGTGTAAACAAACCTACTGCACTGACGGTCAGATATAAAAGTATAACACACACAATTACGTACAGTACATAATTCTTGACAATGATAATAAATGACTAAGTTACTAGTTTATATATTTATTATACTATGTGTTTTATTGTTATTTTAGAATGTACTCCTTCTACTTATAAAAAAAAAAAGTTACCTGTAAAATAGCCAAGGGCAGTTCTTTCAGGAGGTATTCAAGAAGAAGGAATTGTTATAACAGGAGATGACAGCTCTATTTATGCTATTGCTCTTAAGACCTTCCAGTGCATATGGTGGTAGAACACAGTGATATTGATGATCCTGTCCCCATGTAGGCTGAGACTAATGTGTATGTTTGTGTCTTAGTTTTTAACAGAAAAAATTTAAAAAGTAAAAAAAAAAAAATTTAAGTGTTAAGATAGAAAAATGCTTACAGACTGAGGATATAAAGAAAGAAAATATTTTTGTACAGCTATACAATGTGTTTGTGTTTTAAGTGTTATTACAAAAGAGTCAAAAGTTAAAATATTAAAAGTTTATAAAGTAAAAAATTTACAACAAGCTAAGGTTAATTTATTATTGAAGAAAAAAATTTTTTTATAAATTTAGTTTACCCTTTTTTTTTTTTTTTTTTTTTGAGACAGAGTGTCACTTTGTTGCCCAGGCTAGAGTGAGTGCCGTGGCGTCAGCCTCGCTCACAGCAACCTCAAACTCCTGGGCTTAAGCGATCCTACTGCCTCAGCCTCCCGAGTAGCTGGGACTACAGGCATGTGCCACCATGCCCGGCTAATTTTTTCTATATATATTTTTAGTTGTCCAGATAGTTTGTTTCTATTTTTAGTAGAGACGGGGTCTCACTCAGGCTGGTCTCGAACTCCTGACCTCGAGCGATCCACCTGCCTCGGCCTCCCAGAGGGCTAGGATTACAGGCGTGAGCCACCGCGCCCGGCCTAGTTTACCCTTTATAAAGCCTACAGTAGTGTACAGTAATGTCCTAGGCCTTCATATTCACTCCTCATTCACCGACTCACCCAGAGCAACTCCCAGTCCTGCAACCTCCATTCATGGTAAGTGCCCTATGCCTTAAGCAGGTGTGCCACTTTTTATCTTCTATACTGCATTTTTACTATACCTTTTCTATGTTTAGATATATTTAGATACAAAAATACTTAACATTGTGTTATAATTGCCTACAGTATTCAGCACAGTAACATGCTGTACAGGTTTATAGCCTAGGAGCAATAGGCTATACCATACAGCCTAGGTGCATAGTAGGCTTTTTGGAAGCCTACTAGGTTTGTGTAAGTACACCCAATGATGTTCACACAAGAACAAAATCACCCTAATCATGCATTTTCCAGAATGTATCCCTACCATTAAGTGACACATGACTGTACTTATTTGAATGAGATTTGGACAGGTTTTTATGTTATTGTTTATCCTGTATCTATAATCTTTACAACATAACTACCAACTGTGTTGATTTTAAAAGTGCTTTTCAAAAGACTTGTTAACAAAGACATCCCAGTTTTAAAACCTAGAATAGAGCATGAGTCAGGTATACAACCTCACTGCCATAAGGCAGCATAGGGTATGTTCTAAGAAAGGAGAAAAATGATCACGGAGATTAATCAAAAGTCCTGGTAGGAAATATCAGAACAGATGTGAAACTTGCATGCATAGAAAATAAATTCATCAACTAAAAGAAAACCATACCATGGCTTTGTCCAAAATGCTATCTGAAACACACATTATATAAGATTTTACTCTATTATGTTTGTGTTCTATCCAACCTTAATGCCATGATTGAAGCTTATTTAATTTTCTGCTTAATTGATTCATTCCAAAACTGAACCACGATGGGCCAAGTAAGGCCACTTAAGGATGCTCTCTGCCCTGCCAGCACAAGGCCTTTAGTTTCATAACTACTGTATAATTTATATTTAGCTAAGAGATGGACCATGGGATTGCATACAATGTTCCCTGGTGAATAGCTTATTTCAGAGGTTCATGGGTGCTAATTTTCCCATGAATACCTGATGTTCTGGGGACCCACTGCTCCCCTCTTCACCCTATTTCTTTTATGCTTACTCAGGATGCCACATGAAGTATCTGGTTGGACAGGTGTTAATTTGTATCTACTTTAATTTTTCAAATTGGTTATAATCTTTTAAATTTCAGTTAGAGGCTTGTCATACCAGAAGGAACACTTT
This sequence comes from Lemur catta, assembly GCF_020740605.2. Lineage (NCBI taxonomy): Eukaryota > Metazoa > Chordata > Mammalia > Primates > Lemuridae > Lemur > Lemur catta. The sequence continues at coordinate 164,833,351 of NC_059128.1, read as the reverse complement.
AAATTATTAAATATGCCTCAGGTGGAGAATCAGTCTTCATTCAATATTAGATTCATTCATTCATTCATTTTAGAGACAGGGTCTTACTTTGTTGCCCAGGTTGGAGTGTAGGGGCATGATCATAGCTCACTGCAGCCTCAAATTCCTGGCTCAAGGGATCCTCCCTCCTCAGCCTCTTGAGTAGCTATGACTAAAAGCACACACCACCACACCTAGCTAATTTTTTTATTTTTGCAAAGGTGGGGTCTATTTTGCCCAGGCTGGTCTCAAATTACTGGCCTCAAGTGATCCTCCCATCTTGGTCTCCCAAAGTGCTGGGATCACAGGCATGAACCACCAAGCTTCACAGATTCATTTTAATTATCCTCTAAAACTCAGAAAATATTTATTCCTGGGAGTAAATTAAATTAGAGTCAGGTAGATACACTATCATGAAATATAAATGTAACTCTGGAATATGTGACAGATATGAAATAAATTATGTTTATGAATCAAGTCTTATAGACTTCTAAAGCTCTAGAAATGATGAGCAATCTAGGAGTGTAAAAGTGACCCTCAGCATTTGGTCTTCTTTTCTGAGGGCTAAAGAGACAGGCAGTTCCACCAGCCTCTCTGTCTTGGGCTGGGTTTTGTAGTCTGGGCTATCACCTGTCATCCCATTAGCTTAGGCTGCTTCAGTGGGCACTAGGTCCTTTTAGATCTGCTACTCAAATGTGAGCCCTGCACCTATAAAGACTGAAGAGAGAGCAGATAAAGGACCCCTACCTCATCTCTAAAGAGACAATTTTCCTCCTGAGAGAAGACTCTCAATCTCTGTTAACACTCCTGTGGAAGACAATGTTGTTCAGTTGACGTTAGATGAAAACCCCAAACCCCATGATTATTTTCTAGACTAAGGACTTTGTGTCCCAACTGACATCTAGAGATCTTCCCAGTTGCTTTCTATCTCCACAGCTTCACCCACATCTCTCTTGGGCATTCATCAGCTAAAACAAAGACAGATAAGAATTACTCATGATGTTTTCTTTATTCTAGATACTTTAAAATTTTTTTAATTTATTAACTTTAATGAGGTATAATTTATAGACAATAAAATGCACCCAATTAAAGTATAGAGTTCAATAAGTTTTGACAAATATACATATCTGGGTAACCATCACCACAATCAAGATATCAAATTTTCAAACGTTTCTATCACCATGAAAGGTTCCCTTGTGCCCTTTTAGAGTCAATTCCCACCAATACAACCCCCAGGCAACCACAGGCCTTGTTTCTATCACCATAGATAAGTACTACCATTTCTAGAACTTCACAGAAATGGAATCATCAGTATGAACTCTTGTATGAGGTTTCTTTCACTTAGCATAATGCCTGTTGTATTATCCGTAGTGTGTGTACTGGTAGTCCATTCCACTGCATTGCCAAGCAGCACACATTGCATGGACAGAATACAAGTTTGTTTATCCATTCACCTGTTGATGGACTTGACTTGTCTCATATTTTTAGTACTTATGAATAAAACTGCTAAGAACATTTCTGTACAGATCTTCGTATAGACATGCTTTCATTTCTTTCAGGTAACTATCTAAAAGTGGAACTGCTGAGTGAGTAGAGGTTTTCTTTTTTAAAATTAAAATAATAAAAATATACTACATTTAACTGAGTTCAATTCACCTTATTTCCACTTAAACATTTAAAAGGAAGAGATTAGACCAGCCTGAGCAAGAGCGAGACCCCATCTCTACTAAAAATAGAAAGAAATTAGCCAAACAACTAAAATATATCCAAAAAAAATTATATCCAAAAAATATATATACATAGAAAACATTAGCCAGGCATGGTGGCGCATGCCTGTAGTCCCAGCTACTTGGGAGGCTGAGGCGGAAGGATCACTTGAGCCCAGGAGTTTGAGGTTGCTATGAGCTAGGCTGATGCCACAGCACACTAGCTCAGACAACAGAGTGAGACTCAGTCTCAAAAAAAAATAATAATAAAAATAAAAGGAAGTGGTTACATCATAAGTCATAGAGTAGCCTACAACTGAAAAGGGCATTTGAAGTTCCTACAGGCAAAGTACAACCCCCTTGAGGTCAGAATTTTCTCTAGCACTGGGAAAGGACTCAGGACTTACTCAAGGAGGGGCTGAAAGAGAAATTAAGAGACCACAGCTGGTCACGCTATGGGCAGGCAGCCAAGACCTTACTTCACTCCAGTCTCCACATCTGAATGGCTCCCGGAGGGACGGGGAACCTGAGGCCTCAAGGCCACATGTGGCCCTCCAGATCCCCAAGTACAGCCTCTTGACCAAATCCAAACTTCACAGAACAAATCCCTTTATTAATCCCTTTATTAAAAGGATTTATTGTATAAAATTTGGATTCAGTCAAAAGGCTGCACTCAAGGATCTAGAAGGCCACATGTAGTCCCGAAGCCGCAGGTTCTCCGTGCCCACACGGCGGGGAACTCAGGGGCGAGTTGCTAAAAATAAGGCTAGAGTGCTAGGAAGTGCCTAGTAAAAATTAACGTATAAGAGATCATCAGCATTAAATATAAGGAACTAAATAGTGATAATTTCTTTAACATTCCAGTTCTACTTTCTCATTTGATCATAATGGTTACCCTTGACTTTAGCTAGATTAAATCAGCTATATGCGTATCAAATGAAAATAAGTCTTATCCTATCTTTTTTCTCTGCAACTAACTCCTCACACCCCAGAGGGAATTTTCCAATTCAACATCAAAGAGTGATTAAACATTTCATGTAGGAGCTTTGAAAAGATCACTGTGTAATTTTATTTTACATATACATGATAGATAAAAAATAAACAAAAACTTCCTCTGGGTACTGAAAGTTTGAAGTTGGATCTTCTAAAAGGCAAAGAGCATTGGGAAAATAATTAACCACTTCAGTGTTCAGCTAACAAATTGAAGTCTTATGACCCAAAATTTTATAATTAAGCTATGTTATCACTAATCATTTTGTAGTTTCCCATCATTCTAGTAATTTATCAAAGCCTAAGGTTTGCATTTTCATAGTTCTTTTTGATTTAATAGTTAAGAAAGATAGCATTTAGAAAATATGAATTTGTAAAGAAATAGAAAATAAGGGAAGTATCTAAAGTATTTTACAAAGCATCTGGTCTACCTAAAACTACTATGTGTGAGGTTTTTTCCATCTTACAGCTTATTATGGAGACCTAAGTAGTGTTTCCTTATAGCAGGAATGAGGTGGTCAAAGGAGTAGAATTGCCTACTTCCAGTTTGGCTGGTAAATCAATATACTGCCTACTATATTGAAACCTCCATGACAAAAGACAAAACAAGAAGTAAGGAGGATACCAGTTTGAGTCTACAGCAGCTGGAACCTGTGGTTAGGGCCAGCTTAGGAGTAATTTGTCTATTATAATTCACAAAAATTAGCACAGAGACATAACAAAGACTCTCTGCCTTTTGAAAGTACAATTCACTTGACATGTTTGTCTTTTTCTTACAAGTCTATTGCTCCTACCCACCACCTCCAGATACATACACCTTGGGGGATGTAGAAAGGGTGCCAGACTAGAAAGCAAGAGCTCTAGGGTCCTTGAGCAAATTACTTAATGTCTTTGGCTTCTCACCTATGAAATGCAGTAATAAGTACTTTTCTTATTTGAAGCCAGGGGCTAGGCCCAGACTTCTTGGTCTAGACCACCCATTCAATATCCTATCCTGGGGCTTCCTATTTATACATAGTGATGGCTCTGTCCTACAGCAGAGCACAAGCACACATATCAGGTACGACATAATGGCCATTCTCAGTTTTGTATTCTTAGAAAGAAAGCCCTATGGGATATTGCTATGCTTCCAAATTTTACTTTTGGAAACTAACAAATAATATATTAAAAAAATAAATAGGTCTAAGGCACAAATCCGTCTGATACACACATGTGTTTGTCAATGACGTCTGTTACAAGATGGCTTCCACAGCACCATTTTAAAAGCTGGCAAATACCAACCTAAAGAGCTTCAGGTGCCAGTCTCCATGCAGCTGAAGGAGGCAGCACAAGCTCTAGACGCTCTATCAGGAAGACCTCAACTGCAAATTTGGGCTGAGGTAACCAGACAATTTGAGCTTCACTACCTTAATTCTCACTTTGAAAAGAGAACCAACTACTGCCAAAGAGAGTTGCTATATCATTGTGCAGCCATGAGGATGCACCTCACAGACTTCCCACTGTAGGGAGCACAATTAGCCAAGGATCCCAGCTGCCATGTTCTGAAATCCATCCCTACATTCTTTCAGAGGCTACTATGCCTCCCCATGGCCCATGATGGGGATAGGAAGGTGGGGCTCTGACAGCTGACTTTGCTTGAGGACTTCCTGATGCCCTTGCTACCTTTGACTACATAGCAGACTAATACACTTCCACCAAGCCTCTCTTTTCACTTGGAATAGGACTTTTATCATGGTCTGACAGTTCGCTCCACCTTTTCTAGCTCCTTCCCTATTTCCTTTCATGCAGGCATTTTCCCTAAAAATAACCTTGCAATTTTTATCCCATCTGGGCGTGTGCTTCTCAGAGGTCCAGATTCACATATTATTCATTCATTTATTCATCTACTCATTCATTCATTCAAGAATTATTTATTGAGTGCCTATAATGTTCCCGGCACTTTGTTCTAGACACTAGGGAGACTGGTAAACATGATTGAGCAGGGCCCCACATTCATAACCCTTCCCTGCCCGAAGTGTCCTAACTACTTCTCCTTCTTCAGTGATGACTATGTGCTGGACACTGAGCTAAGAGCAATCCACATGCCTAGTCTCATTTGCTCTTTGTAATAACCATGAAAGGAGATATTACTCTTGTTTCAAGAGAAAACTGAGACCTAGAGAGATTATGTTGCCAGGGGCTTCCCTAATACAGCCAAATTTTTTACTCTAAAATGTTTACTCTAAAGCTTTTCACCAATAAGCTATGGTGTATATACTCCATTTAGGTAACAGCACTGAGCACTTTTATTTTCTGGTAATGACAACACATTAGAATAGTTGATTTTCCAAAGCCTGGCTTAATTTCTTCAATTTAAATTTATGACAGCCAGAGGAACATGGAAACACAGTGCTCCAGAGCATTCAGAGTTCTACGCTATTCTGAAGTCAAGTTAATGACAACATTGTTTAACACACCCAGAAGAGGTCCCTCACCCAGTATGAGTTTCCAACTCCACCTTACTATTACAAAGAAGATGGAGAGCACAGAAAAACTCCTGGCTTCTCTGCTATCCATCCTGTTTACAACCCAGCCCTGGAAAACCAATGGCAGGTGATCACACACATCAAGGGCTTCTCTCAGAGGCCAGCCAGGCCCAACTGCAGAGCCACCAACTCGTGTAGCAGCTGAGAGCACCCTTCTGAAAACTGACGTAAACACATACCATGATGTCCAAGGTCAGCTGTAGTGTCCTCTACACTTGACTCAAGTTCACCGAGGTTCAGGAAAGGAATAGGCTGAGACTCAGGCAGGTTCTCTGAAGTTGGTTCATTGAATTCCTTGTAGAAGGTAATTAACAATTCATGAGAAGCTGATAGAAGGAAATATGAATATCACTACCACAAATGAAACAATATTCTTATTTAAAATGTTATTTGGAAAGAAGTCTACCTACCTAATCTTTTCTCTTAAACGTGATATCATTTCAAACTTCAGAAAGGTAACTTGGGATTAGAGAAACAGCCCTGAATCAATAAGCCAGATGACCTTGGGCAAAGCATTTAACCTCCGTGGGCCTCAGTTTCAGGGCCATGACTAGGTGAGTCAAGTGGGATACCCAGGGTACAAAACTGAAGGTGCTCACTTCATCGGCAGCTGAGAGTGTCTCCTTTGATTTTGCACCCAGGGTATCCCACTTACCTTACCCTACTCCAGTCCTTCTCGTTTTCTCATCTCAATATTAAAAGTGTTGGCTTGAAGGACTTCCAAGTTCTCTTCTAGCTTTAAAAGTTCTGTGATTCTATGAACTCCAATTTCCTAAAAGAATAAAATCTAAGAAAGCACATGATGGAAGAATTCATGTTTCAAAAAAATAAAAGGTAAACTTCCCAAATTGAGGTATTTCGATAAGTAATTTTTCTTTTTTCCTCCAGTTTTTTGTGTGTGTCTATGTGTGTGTTTGTGTGTGTGTGTATTTGTGTTTGCAACCTAGAGCTGATGATGAATTGACCTATTTTCCTTGATAAATAGCTTTCATGGGGAACTATTCCAAGTATGTCTTCTTATTAAAAAAGAAATTAAAAGGAACATTCAAAGTAATCTTAAATGAGTAAGTAGAATACAGCCATGCCTTACTGCAGTACAGGATTTGTGAGAATATCATCATAAAGTGTTTTTAAGAAGTCCATTTTCTGTACTGTATAATAATTGCTTCAGGAGGTAAAATTGGTTCCAAATTTCAAAGGATCACTGATGGCACAAAGAGGACTTCAAGAACAAAGAAAAGAGACTGCATGAAAAGCATCTTTATGTGTATTTCAGAAATTATTTGAAAATAAGTATGTATTTGGACTCTCAATTGACTTTGATTTGCTGAGGTTCTCTTTGAAGAGAACAGATAGAACTGTTATAATTGCCTCTCTTAGAGAAGGACTTGATCAGATCTTTGATCCCTGTTACCACTCCATGTATGGAGACTTGATCTGCTATGTAATTTCCACAGAGACCCAATTCTAACATCACCATAACTGTATATGCCACAGGGTAAAAGACAGACTGGACCTGTCTTGTGTATTATGGCATCTAGTTGTTTTTAAGCTGCCATCCTTTAAAGAAATCGTGTCTAATATGATTCCACATTCAACTGTACTTCAAAATTTCAAAGCCCAAAGTCAGCCAAGCAGAAAATTCCTGCCAAAATACAAGGCCTTGTCAGTTTGGGTCTGAAAAGCAAAGCAAGGCACTCTCCTAAATGCCTCAAAGAATTTTATAACATGTTTAAGAGGTGCCATAGAGCCCATGCTCTCCCCTAACTCTGATTCTCTCCTACAACTGTTTTTGAAATATAAAGTGGTTTGCCTCAGCTAGGCAAGAGACAAGGAAGAAGGAATAGAGAATGGAACCTCAATGAGACTAGGAAGAAATTAAACCTTAAATATGTGTATGGGCAAGGGGAAGGAAAGCACTCAAAGATGGGAGCATTTTCCTTTTACTTCTTTTATCACATTTTTCTTTAGCTTCTTGCATCTGATTAATCCAATTTCTTTCTTATATTTTATTTCATCTTTTTTGACTCAATGATAACTTTCCCTGAGATGTTTAAAACCCTTCAGGACCCTCTGCAAAGTATTCACCTTCCTGTTTTCTTCTCCTTTGTTCTCTGAATATCATTAAACCTGCCTCATTCTTGTGCTTGTGAATATGATTAAACTTGACTCTTCCCTGCCTGGCCACCTTTCTTCATCCTCCTCCTGGGGTGAACAAGAAAGTCTTCCCTCAGGTTGCTCCACCTTTTCTTCCATTCCTATTAAATGTTTTTATTCCTAAAGAGATTATAAGAAGGTCTGTTCATTGGTGGCCTTTCCAGGTCTTCTTTCATCTGGAGGGGAACTGCTCCTTTCAGGAGGCCCACTTCCTATCCATTATTAATCAGCATGTGGATCAGGACCATGGGAATAGCAGGGAGCTTGTTAGAAATGCAACATCCCAGGCTCCAACCTAAACCAACTGAATCAGAATCTGCATTTTAACAGGATCCACTGGTGAATCTGCATGTTAACGAGATCCATAGGTGACTCAGGCATGTTTCAAGGTTGGAGGAGCACTACTATAAACCATAAGAATGTAGAGGAGGGCCTGCTGACTATGGATCCTTGAAGTCAGAGGTTTTCACAAAGAGGTGGCAACATTTAAAAGAAAGAGGTGGGAGGCTGACAGTGGGCTGGAGGGAAATGGCTGATGCAATTGCACAACAAAGGTGAGAGTGCTGAGGCTAGGCCACCCTGCCTGCAGGCCTCAACCAGCTGGGAAGAGGACTCAGTCTTCAAGCAGAACAGATTCAAAGGCCAAGTATCTGCCTGGAGCATTCTTTGCCCCCATCAGTATACAAACGTAGCAAACAGGTTTCTGGAAAGCTCAGGACCAAAGACGTTGGTGGCACTAAACCTCAGAAGATCAAAGAATGAAGCAAGGTCTCTCACCAGTATAGCATTAGGCACTTCCCAGCTTGTTCCCTTTGTTCCTTGCTGATGAAAAGGGGATGGAATTGGGAAGTCACTAGGGAAGTTATGAGTGGAGAGTTCTTAAGATCCTTGTAAAATCTGCTCTTTCTTCATCTAAGTTGGGCCAAGATCAGGACTTTTTGTCTGGCTTCCATATTCTGTGTGACAACACACACATAACAAAACCCTCTGTGATTCTGCCTGCCATCTGGCCTCAGACTTATCTTCAGTTACTTCAGGACTCCCAAAGGACCCTGATTTATAGGAGAGGGGAGGACCTCAGATACCAGAGTCATAACACTGGTAATAATTATAACAGAAATAAAAGAGAACACGAAAATGATTATCTTGAAGCGTCAAAGAAGAAAAGCAAAGAAGTTAAGTAAATTATCAGACACGACAATTTAAGATCATACTTGAAACTACACTTTTATCTGCCATATGGTAACTTCAAGAATAAAGAACATCATTTAGGTTTTATAAAACTAAATATTACCATGCCTATACTTCTCAATTTCTAATTTTAGGGGGAAAATCCTTAGAGTCAGGGGTCCCTGAGAATTCCAGAAAAATGTGCCCTGGTTTCTATCATTGATTGGACAAACACACATATCAACAAAGTCAGAGTTCCTATAATCCTATCAGACTCCTTGTCAGGATTTGTGCAGTTCTCAGCCCTGTAGGGACAAAGCAAACTAAGCCAGGGAAGAAGGCCCACCTTAATAGGCTATCATTTGTGGGGCCTAGAAAGCACCTGGGGAACTAAAGAAAGGCTCTCCGTTTTCAGAGAGGCCTTGAGTCCTTCCACCAGTGCTGGCATCAAGACCCTCCCGAAGGAGGGGTCCGGCCCTGGGGCTGACCCCATGGCTTTTCAGCCAGCAATTTCTTCACTCACCAGGTTCCATGAGCAGGAAAGATCCCACCTCCCAAGCTTCTGAGGCCTGCAATAGATCCCACAGCCAGCTTCACTTAACGGGGGTGGCAGATGGGTGGGAAAAGCGGGGTTGGATTGAGTACATATTGCCAGCATCCCCACATTGTCTGCTAACTAGTCCAACAAACAGAGGGAGATTCTGAAGGCCAGAGGAGGCTAAGCCTCTTGTCTGATCCAACTTGGGATTTGTAGAATTCTATAGCATGCAGAATCCCTAAATAATTGAGAAAGGCAGATCACTGACAGCTCTCCCCCTCAGAGAAGGGCAGAAAACAAGTGTTCCTAGTCCCTGTCTGGCTGAGAGTGACCTCTTCTGAGGGCTCCTGTATGCCTCAGGTTTTAAACCCCTCTGATGACTAAGAATTAGCATCCCTGGGGTTCATGGAATTGTCTCCAGAGCTTTAGGGGGTTTGGTTCTTCCTCCTCAAGCAAACATTCTCTCTCAGATGCAGGGATCTTCAATTAATAAACAACTAGAATTTAAGACAGTAAAAGTTCTCCATAAAAATGACTCCATCCCAAGTTGCTTTTACCAGAAGAGCTATGAAGTTGGTGTTGATATCCATTGCCAAAATATGACCTCATAAAGACCACCTTAGGTATAGGAGCCTACCTCAAGGCCTATGGAAATATTTTCAACCATTAGAAAAAGATGTTATTTGCTATTCTCAAATTTGGAATACAGAGGATGTGAATTTGGGCTCCATTTTTTGTGACTCTGCAACCCTATTTGGTATTGGACATCTATGGCAGTTCTTCAAAGTTTGAATGAGATTATTAACAAAATGCACAATGATATGGGTGGGAGACAGAAAATAAAAATGAAAAGAATAAAAAATAAGACAAAGAGAACAATGGACAATGTAAACAACAACAGGATGGGTGGAATTAGAAATTAGATATACAAACATTTGTTCTGCCAATTAATCATTTTGACCCATCAACCGTGCATTCAGTGCCCATTCAATTATCCTATGCACGGTAGATACTTTTTTGTTGGATGAATCAATTGATCCATCTCTAGCTGTAACCGCTTTGAATTAGTGTTGTTACCAACTGTTAACCTACCTTCTAGAATCCTCCCTGGAATTGGACAAAGTTGGTCGGAATGCTTTTGTTTTCTACCCTATCCCTTTTCCTACCCAACTGGCTCCATGAACCTGAAGAATCTGAAGCAAGAAAAGGTTTTATTTAAAGTTTAAAAGAAGAGGGTACTTACATGGAGTACATCAACACTCAGCTGCTGAAAGTTCCGAGATCTCAATTCTTGCATTCGTTTGTTATTCTCTTCATATTTTTCTTCCACAATCTTTCTGTAAATTTAAAGTGAATACAGAAAAATAACCATGAATTGCTAAAACTGTATCTATATTAGACAGATAAGTGTGGTCCCTGTTTCCTCAGGCAGACTGGGGTGTTGGGAAGCCAGGCCATCAGGTCTCTCCCTCATCAAGGTATATGCAGTGCAGCACTGAGTTCATTTCCTTTTAAAGCACACACAAGGATGCTCTGGCTCCTTATTCATCTTTATAAATCCTAAAATGCAGCAAAAAGAGAAGACAGTACTTATCCTTGTGTGTTCTCTGACTGTGATGATGAGAGTATGTGTCCCCAATGCCAGCATGGTGCCTAACACATGCTTATAACTTGAAATCCGCTTTCAGGATGAACAAACACATAGACAAGAAAAAACAGAACTACATATCAAAGAATTTGTGGGAATATATTTGGGAGTCATTGTGTAGGGGAATTTTTCTACAGACACATTTTCTTTTTTTTCTCTGCTAGAGGAGAATTGAGATTAATAGACCTGCTACTAAACTGGAAGAAAGATTTGAGTTCTGATGAACTCAAATTGTGTGCCAATTTATATTTAGATTTTTTGAAAAGTCATTGAACGTCCTTCTAGTCAAATTCTCTTGTCTATAAAATGGGTATGTTATAACCCTTCTGACAATAGCATTATTTTCTAGTTAAAACACATGATCCCCCTTGAATTCTAAAAATGACCATCAGAAACAGTTCCAATTCATTCGTAAAATCAAGACTGAACTTTATTTAAAACCATTGACTTTAAATAAGAAAAATATTACTGTGTCATGTAGAAGATCTATGACTTTTTTTGTACATAAAATACAGTTTCAATTTGAACAATTTGTAATATGCCTGTAAATTATTAAATTTTTCTTTGAAATTTGTTCCTATAGAGATTTAATTTTCCTTTTATCCCCAACCAATGACACGAATCATGGTACTTTGGAAATATTGCCATTTCTGAGGTTTTAGAAACAGATTTGGGGCTGTGAATTGATGCACTGGCTAAAACAATTTATGTGAAAATATTAATATTTTCCCAGTAAATCCCATACTCAAGGTTACAGTGGTTTGCAGAAACCCACTTGTATTGGCTGGCTCCCAAGAGCAGACTGTGTACATATCTTCCCAAATGAACATTAAATGATATCCTGATAGAGCAGGAGACTAGGAGACAGTGCTGAGACTGGATACAGGGGCTTAAAGATCAAGTGCAGATGTTAAAGTAAACAACTCTCAAGCAAAAGCTAACTAGAGGGGCTGATAACCTCAGGCAAGAACTGGCTTCAACTGGCTTGTCAGCTGTCTCTGAACTTTGGCTAATTACAATATCATTTACATTGTGGTTTTAAAGTTTCCCTGCTTTTAAAATCACCAGAACACTTCTGAGACAAGCATATCAAGTATGAAAATGGGAGGAAACACAATTTTAGTAATTACTACCCAAATTCTTAGTAAAAGCCAATCCCTTGGCCTTGAATATTCTTTCCCTCAATTAGTAAGACTAGAAAAGATCTAAGACCACTTCCTCATTAGTAAGACTAGAAAAGATCTAAGACCACTTCCTCTCAGTGTAGATGCTCTTTTTGAGCCTGCCCGCTTTCTTTCCTGAGAGTATACTTTTGCTTTCAATAAAGCTTTCAAAAACTTGGAAAAATTTCCACTTGGAGACCAATAATAACATTAGTAGCTTGAAATTGGCCATGATGGGAGTATTTACATTATAGAAATCAGTAAACAAATCAGCAGTCCCCTTCAAACCCAGAGCTAGTCATTAAACATTTACCAGCATACCACTTCCCATGATGTACTCTGATGGAAATGTCTTTCTAAATTTATTAAAGAAAGTATACGTTAAGGGAAAACACTCTCACAGATTCTTACTTGGTTCATCATGATATTCATTCTAAGCACAAGGACACCGCTAAATCATTTTTCAAATATGTTAACAAGATCACAAAATGAACAGATTTGCATTTCAGATCTTTTCTGCCTCTCCATTTCTTGGTTGGAGTTTCTAAACTACCACAAAGTTGGCAGAGAAAAAAAAGAAGAAAAATCAGGAAATTGGATAATCTACCAACTAATAAATCAGTCTTTGAGAAACTGAAAATCTAGGGCTCTTTGAAATTCCATTTGTATACATGTATTTTTTCTTCAGCTTTATTAAAGTTTAATTGGCAAAAATTGTTTATATTTATGGTATGCAGTATGATATTTTGACATAGGATGCATTGTGAAGTGATTAAATCAAGCTAATAAACACCTATCACTTCAAGTATTTTTTGTGTGAATGGTGAGAATATTTAAGATCTACTCTCTTAGCAACTTTCAAATATACAATATATTCTTATTAACTATAGTCACCATGCTGTACTGTAGATTTCCAGAACTTATACCTCCTGTCTGACTGAAGCTTTGTATCCTTTGACCAACATCTTGCACTCCAGGCCCTCCTACCCTTGGTAACCACCATTCTACTCTCCACTTTTATGAGTTTTTAGGTTCCACATATAAGTGAGATCATGTAGTATTTATCTTTCTATGCCTGGCTTATTTCACTTAGCATAATGTCCTTCAGGTTCAACCATGTTGTTGCAAATGAGATGTCTTTCTTTTTTAAAGGCTAAATAGTATCCCATTGTGTATATTACATCACATTTTTTCTATCCATTCATCCGTTGATGTCCAGTTAGGTGGATTCCATGTCTTGGCTACTGTGAATAATGCTGCAATGAACATAGGAGTGTAGATATCTCTTGGACATACTGATTTCATTTCCTTTGGATAGAAACCCAGAAATAAGATTGTCAGATCATGTGGTGTTCTATTTTTAATTCTTTGAGTAAAGTCCATACTGTTTTCCATAGTGACTATACTAATTTACATTCCCACCAACAATGTGCAAGGATTCCCTTTTCTTCACATCATGGCCAGCACTTGAATTTTCACTTTTTCATGTAAATACTTTAATTACTAGTGATATCTCTCACCAGCAGCATTGCCCTGAGCATAGACTTTTCCCAATGCTTCACCTGACAAAGAACTCTGTTTCCTATATACTTCCTTCCAAAAGCTAACAGTTTCCTGCCAATAAACTCTCCTCCCTATAAATCAGCTAATTTTGGTAGAAGGGATACAGTAAGCACCTAGGAATGACAGTGAAATAGCGAAGCCTCCTTTTCACCCTCGTGCTGAGGTACGTATAAAAGGTGTCAGTGACAATAAGGTTTCATTTGGAAAGTGACTCTATCTTAATCACTCATAACCTCCCTAATATTCAATCTTTCCCTTTATATAAGACTGAAAGCCTGATATTAATAATACCGGGCATTCATTCTATAGCTCAGTAATCATCTTTTGAGTGAATGAATACACAAATAAATATATAATCATATGCATTGTGGTTTCTTTTTTGCTTTTTTTCAGTAAATTCCTTTAGAGGCCAGCTCTGGAAAGTAGCCCATGGTGTGGGGTGCCCAAAGAAAAGGCAGCTTACTTCAGCTTCTTTGCTTTCTCATCAGACGCCTGGAGTTTCCTCAGCCGCATCCTTTCTCTTGGCGTCATTTTCTGCACTTCAGACAGCACCCTCAGAGTGTGTAGGTGGATCTTTTTTCGCCTATAAATAATAAAGATTTCCCACATGCAACCCATCCCAAACATGCTCGGAAAAATTAAACAAATATTTTATAAAACTATCATTATACTACTGAGCGTAAAATCATCTCAAGACAAGCCAGGCAAAAACTAATAAGCTCTGGGTAGGTAATGAGCCAACCAGGACTGTAGTTAATCAGCAGTATTTTTCAAATTAGATTTTTGTTTAAAAGCAAATTATGTAGTCTCCAAATTTCTGATCATTTCATTGCCTATAACTCGTTTTCATAATGTAAGACAAATTAGGATCTTGGCCATTAGAGAGTAAATAGACTGACAGAGTAATTCCACCATGTGGATAAAGGCACACACTCTTTGGAGTTAGGTAGGGTTTGAATCCTACCTCTACCACTCATTAGCTCTGTAGCCTTGAGCAAGTAACTGAACCTCTGAACTGAAGAAAACTTCAGTTTTCTCATCTATAAAAAATGGACTATAGTGAATGTTATATGAGATAACATATGCACAGTGACTGGCACATAAAAAGCATTCCAAAATGGTAGTATTGTAATAACTAAACCTTGTTGACTATGGCTTATACTCCAGGCATAATACAGTGAATATTTTTATGACAGCATGGTATAGTGGTTAATCAAACCAGTTAACAACATTCTCTAGGTTCAAACCCTAACTCCCAGGTTACACTCTATATGACCTTGGGCAAAGTCAGTTAACCTCTCTATAACTATTAAAAAAAAAATAGTTGCTACTTCATAGGGTTGTTCTACATTTAAATAAGTTAATTTATGTAAAGAGCTTATAACAGAGTAAAGCATATGGTCATTATCCCCCAAAATGTTCACCATTATTATTATATAAGAAGCTCTTTTCAGTTAAAGAAATAAGCTTACATTAATCATGCATTGACAAGACTGCAACCATATACTCAATGACATTTGGTTCTGACTTAGTTGGGGCCCAATACTGCAGAACAGCTTTTGCACTCAACTCCTTCCTCAAGAAACACTATGAGAAAATTGTAATGACCATTGTAGGTCGTTCTCATCCCTCTGGAATACCATGCAGACCACAGTCTCTAGGACATGCAATTTTTAGGAATATATATTCTTTATTTTGACAGACCAAATAGATCTCCTTAAAACATAGTCATAGATCTCAAAAATAACACTGACTATTTGAAATCAATATTTCATAATGTGAAATATCCTCCAAACAACTGTATTCTAGTACACTGTTAATTGTAAACAGTGTCAGGCAAACTGTTTCACAACTGTAGTGCAAAATGACAGCTATAATTAGTCCAATATTTTTAAAATAAGATATCTACTACTCTCAACATCTCTAGTTAATAAAGTAAAATTAGAAATTTCAACCTTTCTTGAAAGAATAGATAGTAACCCAAGAAAACTAGGTTATTAGGAGCATGTGTAAAAATTTACCCCCTGAGGTACAGTATATTTGCACTGGAGATCATGCATTAAACAAGACTGCATATCTTTAATGGGCTAGTTTCCTCAGTTTGTATGTGAAGATAGAAAGCAAACACAGTAGAGCTGAGAAACCACTGGACTGGGTGTGGGAGGAGTATATTCACGTTAGATCAGCCTATTGAGGTCTCCCGTTCTCACCCTACACCTCTAGAAAGGAACTGCCATTTTCTTTGGGTCCGTATAAGATTAAATAGATAGTTCCTTCAGCAAAATTATCGATTTGGTGTTTATAAGTAGTGTGCCTGCAGTTGTGCAGTGCACAGTCTGCACAGTTGTACATGGATGTTCTGAATTAATCTAATATTCCAGGCTTTTTCAAGTTATAGCACAAAAATTTTGAATTAGGCAGGAAAGAGAAGTTAGGACAGAAAATAATTATGGTTCTTTGGGAAGCACTCTTTAGTTCTTATATGAGAGGGTGTATATTTCAAGAAAGTGAATTTTGTCTTATTCTCAATTGTCCCAGGACTCCACAATGTTCTCTTTTCAGCAGATACTCTGTCAGTTCACATTAAACAAACAACATGTGAAAGCCATTTATGCTTATTATGGAAGGCTCATTAGCATAAATATTACTAAATGCTTGAGATATTAATTTCTCTATATATTTGCAAGGCAACTGCAGAGCTACCCTGCAGATCTGTAAGCTGTGCAGTGGTTTAAACTTTTATGATTTCAATTTGCTACCACCTGGGGCAAAGAGCTTTAGAACACCCCATTACTGCAGCTCCTTAATTTCTTGGCAAGACTTAAGTGAATTCTAGGATACTCCATGCAGTCAGTTTAGCACTAATAGATTTTTAAAGACAAATGCATTTAACATTTATGCTCGATGGACTTTTTAAAAACAAAGCAATTACTTACATGGCATTAATTATATGAGCGGACTCCTTCTGACAATTCAAATTCTTATCTTCCAGAGTCATTTCTGAGTATCTACACATCAGGTGCTGAAAAAAAGATCAACCCTGACAAAGCTTAAAGACTCCTCTTTAGGGATGAAAGGGCATAAAATTACCAGGTGCCTTTCTGATTCGGGGTATTATTATTGACCATGGTGGGGAGCTTGAAAACAAAGCACACAGTAACAATTTTTCCCTTTATAAAGGATTACATAAAATGACACCATAGCTTATGCAAGAAGATCCTGCAGGGTCAAGTTACTGCCTACCTTCCCATCTTCATCTTGCACTGTTTGCTTTCTCACTCCCTATTGCCAATCATGGGCAAGTCTCTCAGCTCCGAGAATACACAAGCTTTTCCCCACCAAAACAGTCCTTTATAAAATTAATAAAGGGTTGCAAAGTGGGAACTGTGGTAGGGGCCTGAACTCTGCAAAGGTACGTACATAGTTTAAAAAATAACCAGTCATTGTTCCCTAACTTGCTTTCTCAGGAGTCACATAGCTGACAGTCATAAAGATTCTTAGCTTTCTTAATTGTTCCCAAAGATAACCTCACCCTTGTGAAGCCTAAGGCTGGTCTTTGAGATATCTTCCAGGCCCCGCATGCCAGTGGACTGACTGACCCAATCAGACCAGTGGCCCATACCAAGGAACTTACTTAACTGGTCTTGCGACCCCTATCCAGAAACTGACTCAGCACAAGAAGACAATTTCTACACCCCTATGATTTCAAGCTGAACCCAACCAGTCAGTAATATTGATTCCTTAGCTCCCTGCCCACCAAACCATACTTAATGACCCAAGTCTGCAAATTCTCAGGGAGACAGATTTGGGAAATTTCTCCCATCTGCTCACTTGATTAAACTCTTTCTCCACTGCAATCCCTGCTGTCTCAGTGTATTGGCTCTTCTTCTCTGTGTAGTGGGCAATACAACCTGGTTGGGCCGTAACACCATCTCCCAGCCTATAATGGACAATGTCTACACTTGCAAGGCCAGAACTAGGGTTAGGCAAGTGAGGCATTCACCTCAGATGCAAAATCTAAGGGGCGCCAAAAAACTCAGCAACCAAGGTAAATACTATTTTTATATAATATTGTTTTTGTCTAAATTAATTCCAAAAATCTATAAAGAATGCAATTTCAAAAGTTTAAATAAAGACAGGATCCAACCCTGAACTTGCACAATTCTGCCTCATATGTCTCACCCTAATCCTGGCCCTGCTGGATCCTGTCTTTAAACTTTTGATACTTTGTTACCAGCAACTGTTAGTATTAATTTGGATTTTTAAAATATTTCATGAAAATAAGATTTATCTTGATTATGAGTCTTTGGTGTCCCCTTAAACTTTGCCCCAGGACAAGTGCCTCACTTGCCTCACCCTGGTCCCAGCAGATCCCCTTGGGTCCCTTTGGACTTTTTTCCCCTTTAGTACACTCACAGCCCCTTATGCACTGGCTTGCATAAGAACCCTCCTCTCTAGATTTGCCACCAGAGAACACCATCTAATCAGAGCCTTTGAACCAGCTATTCCCAGTGATTCAAACACCATTTCTTAGGCTCTTACCTGGTTGGCTGCTTTCCACAGACTCGCTGATGTTGAAACATCACCTACTCCTTTGACTAGTAAAGCCCCTCTGCCTCCCTTATTTCACAGTGTCCTGTTTACTTCTTTCCTAGTGCTTGTGATATAGTTATTTTTTTATTATTATTTTGTAGAGGTGGGGGTCTGGCTATGTTGCTAGGCTGGTCTTGAACTCCTGGCCTCAAACTATCTTCCTGCCTCTGCCACCCAAAGTGCTGAGATTATAGGCATAAGCCACTGTACTTCACCTAGTTTATTGATTTGCTTATTTTTTCTTGGTTATTGGGTTCTCTCACTAACATCCAACCCTCAAAATAACAGGAAACACATCTGCCCCTTTCATTTTGGTTGCCCCTGTGTGAGCACAGTGCCTGGCACTTAACAAATGAGTACATGTGGTCATCATCTTTGTTTCTTTTGGATTTAGAACTTGGCTGGCTGATGAAAAGGCATGCACATTTTTGAAAGTGGATGATTGATGGCTTTGTGGTTCCTCTTAAAGCTATGCATAAAAGTAGAGGAAACTTGCCTGAGGGATTTGTATTGTAAAGCCTGAAAAGTTAAAACAAAACAAATCATCCAGAAAAGAGATCATTTGCTTGTTTCTTATCACCGAAGGCAGATCATCTATATTAAATTTTCTAATTTGTAGGAAAACAAAATAAACTTACCTAATCAATGAAAAACTATTATTAAGATATATAATGAGATTGGAATAATAAAAGCTAATAATGAAAATCCTAGATTTTAGTATTACTGCAATATTAGTATATTCTTATTCTAGCACTGATATATTTACAAAGTGTTGAGATAAGATCTGTCAACAAGAACTCTAGGGTGGATGTTGGATTTAGGCAGAAAATCAGAATCCTAACTTTCCATTTCCCTTGTCACCAGGGAACTGGATTTCATGTACCTTCTTCTGCAAAGAGATCATCTTGACTAATATTTTCTCAGCTTCTTTTTAATCTTGTTCCTCTTTTCTGGCTGATTCTTAATGCATCTTATCTGCACAGTATACCTTCAAGTCATAGAATGTGTATAAATGCTAATGCCTGTTTCCCAGCATCCCTTTCATTTTAAATACCTGTAGCTGTTCATCAATGTAAGGAATTTTTAAAATTTCAAGAGCAGATGGTCTCAATGAAGGACTCTTGTTCAACATGCTGCAATGTTTAAAAGAAAATTATTTTCAAATGAACTAAAATATAAGTACAATTTAAAATTATTTCTGTGACAACTTATTTATTTCCATACCTTTCCATAATGGCATTTAGTTCTCTTGGATATCTCTCTGGGAGAGAAGGTGTGTCGCCTTCAACAATTTTTAAAACAATGGACAAGAAACTGGAGCCAGTGAATGCATGATTCATGCAGCACATCTCATATAAAATGCATGCCAGCGACCTGAAGACAAAGTCAAAGAATTTAAATATGGAACAAATGTCCTATTTTAAATTTGTTCATCATATAAAACCTCAGATGTGTTGGGGCATTGGCTTTGAGGCACTACCATAAACTTCAGTTGTTGGTTTAAAAACTGCAGTTCCACACTGTTATTTTCCATTTAAATACATGTTTACAAAAAAAAAGTAAAAGATAAAGCACAATGGTAAGACTTAATGATTGCTTTTTGTTTAAAAAGAACAGTTAGCAATATGCTGGCATGTAGTAAAGATTCTAAATATTAAAAAGATGTAGTAAAGAATTTTTGAATTAGTATCTATGAAGGAAAAATAAAATGCAGCTAAACACTGTCTTTGTAAGACAGTTTGTTAATGTCATATATGCAAAATAAAATTTTAATTATATCAGTCTAACCTTCCCTCTAATGTGTATCCAAGCATTTTGAAAAGGAAGCTGGCATTATTTATTGTTTTCCGAATATAATCTATTTGCAAGTAGGGTGGAAGAGCTTGCAGCTCACATTAAAATGTATAATTCTCCCATGGTGAATATGAAACAGAATATTAAAATTCTAGGTAAGTCAAACACTGATTTGGATTAACCATGCAAATCAGTAACCTCTAAACCAGCAGAAAAATCTTCTAAATAACTTTACATCATAAAGAAAACTAGAGAAACTCCTGCCTGAATTTAGTATTAAGAAGTAACTGTACTTCTCTTGAATAATGGGTTATTTTTATCTTATGGGCATTATAAATTATGTAACTGACCAGGTTTTCCCTTTCTTTCTTTCTTTTTTCTTTTTTTTTTTATTAAGACAGTCTCACTCTGTTGCCCGGGCTAGAGTGCTGTGGTGTCACTCTAGGTCACAGCAAACTCAAACTCCTGGGCTCAAGCAATCTTACTGTCTCAGCCTCCCGAGTAGCTGGGACTACAGGGATGGGCCACCATGCCTGGCTAATTTTTTCTATATATTTTTTAGTTGTCCAGCTAATTTCTTTCTATTTTTTTAGTAAAGATGGGGTCTCACTCTTGCTCAGGCTGGTCTCAAACTCCTGAACTCGAACGATCCACCCACCTTGGCCTCCCAGAGTGCTAGGATTACAGGCGTGAGCCACTGCGCCCGGCCCAGGTTTTCCCTTTCATGTGAGTCTCTTGAAAGACTAGAAATAAATTTGTGATTGACCTTGTGTAAGTTATATTTTATGTAATTTTTAACACTGTCCTAAATACAAGGAAGGGAATACATAAATAAATACATATGAATAATATCATTTAAATATAGTGTGTTCATGAAAATGTGCATTTGTAAGAGAATTTTGGATAGATACACTAAGAATGTTTCTGTTCCAGTAAATAATAACAACACTGAACATTTCTTTTTTTTTTTTTTTTTTTTTTTTTTGAGACAGAGTCTCACTTTGTTGCCCAGGCTAGAGTGAGTGCCGTGGCATCAGCCTAGCTCACAGCAACCTCAGACTCCTGGGCTTAAGCGATCCTACTGCCTCAGCCTCCCGAGTAGCTGGGACTACAGGCATGAGCCACCATGCCCGGCTAATTTTTTTGTATATATATTTTTAGTTGGCCAGATAATTTCTTTCTATTTTTGGTAGAGACGGGGTCTCACTCTTGCTCAGGCTGGTCTCGAACTCCTGACCTCGAGCGATCCACCCGCCTCGGCCTCCCAGAGCTAGGATTACAGGCGTGAGCCACCGCGCCCGGCCAACACTGAACATTTCTAATTGGTCAGTATTTCACATTTTATAAAGCACTTACATATATATCTCAATGGAACCTCATAACTTCCTAGTGAAATAGAGCCCATATCATATTTTTCCCATTTTATAGATAAGAAAATTGGCTCAGAGAAGTTACGTGACTTGGCTAAGATCACTAGGTGGTAAATGGCAGAACTGACTCTTGAATTAAGTCATTTATCTTTCCAAATCCTGAACTATTTACACTAAAGAATGCTAGGAAGAAGAGAGATATTAGGAAAATTTGCATGATATCAACTAGAACATTTAAACATTGCAAATGACAAAAATTATTTGAAGATCAATGAATTTATATACGTATATGTACACAATGTTATTGGATGTATACAGACTATTAAATGGTATTTAATACCATTAATACCAATAATAGTAGGACTATTAAATGGTATCCAGTATAGTAGCATTTACTTAGATTTCTATCCCAGATAAAAATTTCCTTCAAATAAAGGTGAAATAAGATGTTTTTAGCCACACAAAAACAGAGAATATATTATCAGCAGGAAAGCACCTAAAAAATCCTAAAAAGGAATTTTTGTAACAGAAAAAAAATGATCTCAGGCAGAAACAAGGAGTACAAGAAGAAATAAAGAACACCAAAAACAGTCATTTTGTGAATATGTATAAATGAATATTAACTCTACAAAATAATATTAACAATATCTTGTGCAGTTTAAAAATTATATAGAATAAAAACTAATGACAAAAAATGCAAAAGACATATGGGGGAAATAGAGGCAAAGTATTTCAATGTTCTAGTATTACTGGCAAAGTGGTAAATGTAATAATTTTTACAAGACTGTAATAAGTCAAGGATGGATATTATAATTGCTAGGATTATCACCAGAAGAATAGTAAAATAATGCATAACTGACAAGTATACAAGTACTAGAGGTAAAAAAATCAAATTACAAAATTTAAGCCAAAAGAAAGCAAGAAATGAGAATAAAAGGAACATAAGACAAGTGGAATATATAGAAAGCAAAAAATAAGATGGTAAATAAAATACAAATATAATTATACTAAATGTAAATGGACAATACTCCAATTAAAAATACTAAATTATCAAACTAGATAAAAAGGTGTATTTTGCTCAAAAAACAAATCTTAAATATAAGAACTGGGAAAATCCTGGAGTAGAGCAGGACTGCAACTTGGAGTAGAGACTCAGTTAACCCACAGTCCTATATAATGTGAAGAAGAAATAAGAAATTAAGAAATCAGAATTTTTTGGAGTTTTTTGTTATTGCAGCAAAGCTAATACACCCTCCCCCTACTTAAAAGCCTTCATAAGTTTCTCTTCCCTGAGAAGATAGAGTCCAAGCTCCTTAGCATGGTTTACATGGGTTACTCACCATCTGACCCCTGTCCACTTCTTCAGTCAAATTTACCACCACTCCCTCCTTGCCACACACACACACTTTGCCTTCAGAAGATACTAAGCTTCTCTTGCTTCCATATCCTTACATACAAAGCCCTCAGGGTCTTTCAGGAGTTAAAGAAGGCCCAAATCATTTGCAACTATTTTTAAATTCCCAGTGTATTTTTTTTCCTACACAGTCTGCTCCTCCTTCTCCCAGTAAGCAGCCCCCACCTTTGGTCATTGACACTGGTCCTTTTGCCTGAAATGCATTTTGTCAAACTCTTCTTCATCCTTCACCATCCTAAGCAGGCATCACCCACCCTCTAAGAGTGTAGCTGATGCTCTGCACCCCCAGCAGTCAATCACTCCCTCCTTTACACATTAGAGCTTTGTACTGCACTGTAACAGCATGTAGCAATTTGTTTATATGTCTGCCAATCCTTTGAGGACAGAAACCAGAATTTATATATTTTCATATCTCTTTCTTTCTGCAAACACCACCCCAGGGGCCAGAGGGAATAAGGCTAAAGGTATTAGATATCCTGGTAAACTGACTTTCTGGAGTGGAAGGAGAAGCTCTATTTGCAGCATTTATCAATTTCCATGGTGTAAATACCATGGCTGATTTCAAATTACCAATGTGATGTTACCAAACACTAAGTTGAAAAGAGATGTGAATAGTTGGCTCTTGTGAGCTGGAATGAGCTGGCTCCAGCAAACCACTGAATTATGTGAATGATGGAGGGATGATACTGGAGTCACATGATGGCCCAGGTTGGGATATGGGTTGGGGGGAAGGAAGTGAAGTTAGCAGAAGTGAAGGGAGATTTCTAAAGCACAGGGAAAAGTTGCTGGTCCAGAGGTTCTTAACTAAGGTCCAGATTCTTGGATTCTATCCATCAAATGGACCAACAAATAGAGTGCCAGCAGCTTTCCTGGCATAAGGAACTTCTCTGAAGCCATTTATTGGGCCTTTTTAAATAAAGAAAATAAATACTTCCAGCTTGCCATAACGGAGGGACAGACTAGAGGCTGCTTCTCAATTCCTGCTTGCTGTCCTCCTGATAAAGCCCTATTCTAGTCACCAACACTGCATAACAAATCATCCCAAAATTTAGTGTCTTAAAACAACAGTAATTAGCAGATGGAGAGATGGTCCAGTTGCGCTCAAGCTCACGCTGCTGGGGCCCTGCTGCCCCATCCACTGCAGCCCCCACCCTTGCCGGAGCCCTGCAGCTGGCCCAGAAAGTGGCCCCCCACATAGACAGCCCTGGGACAACTGCTGCTGCCCACCTACCGTTGACACCACCATCTTAGCAACGTGAGAGAGACCAGGGAGGACGCAACTGGAACTAATGTTTCAGTCCCACGCCCACTGGGTTATGATTCAGGAGTGGGAATGGTCTCTCCTTTAACACCACCAGGAAGCTCAATTTGGCCAGAAGGCTCCCATAGCCAGCGGAGGGCAATTTTCATTACAGCAATATCAGATGGGGGGCTTTAATTCACAAGGATGGCTGCAGGTTATTACTGGGCTTACACAAATTGGGATCCTAATGCGGATGCAGATGGTGTGAGAATAAATCATTTCCAAAAGTGTATTCTGGCAGGCCTCTGGAGGGGAGTGCTTAGACAGAAGAGTTTAAACAAGGTCCAAGAATTATAACAGAAAGCTAACGAAGATCCCTCTGAATTTTTGGAACGCATCGATCAGGCATATTGGAAATATACAGATGCAGATCCAGAGGTCCCTGAAAATTTGTACATAGTTAGTATGACTTTTATAGGACAGAGTGCTTCAGATATAAGGAGGAAGCTAGCTGCAGTGTGTGGAAGTAGCAATGGGCATGAATCCCTCACAGCTTGTTGATATCACCTTTAAAGTATATAATGACAGGCCGGGCGTGGTGGCTCACGCCTGTAATCCTAGCACTCTGGGAGGCCGAGGCGGGTGGATCGCTCAAGGTCAGGAGTTCGAGACCAGCCTGAGCAAGAGCGAGACCTCGTCTCTACTAAAAATAGAAAGAAATTATCTAGCGAACTTATATATATAAAAAAAAAAATTTAGCCGGCCATGGTGGCGCTTGCCTGTAGTCCCAGCTACCCGGGAGGCTGAGGCAGTAGGATCGCTTAAGCCCAGGAGTTTGAGGTTGCTGTGAGCTAGGCTGACGCCACGGCACTCACTCTAGACCAGACAACAAAGCGAGACTCTGTCTCAAAAAAAAAAAGTATATAATGACAGGGAAGAAAAGAAACTGAAACCTATGTGTGTTCTGTTAGGTGCACAAACCATGGGTCCTTCAAGACAGTCAAAAGGAAAGGGTAGAAAAAGTCACCCTAGGTTGCAGTACAATCAGTGTGCTTTTTGTGAAAAGGGCGGATATGAGAACACTGCCCGAAATTGCAAAGGGCTCCAGGTAACAAGAAACTCCCAGGAGAGCAAGCGGCTTTTCAATTCCAGGACTCAGATGACGAATGAGGAGGCCTGGGGCTCCACGCTTCACTAGTGGCTCTAATCCAAATATCCCCACAGGAGCCCCAGGTGCAATTGACAGTTGGGGACTCGATTAGTGGACTTTTTAATTGACACAGGAGTGCCGCCACCACCAAGCCAAGTAGGCAGAAGCAGTCCAGCCCTGCCCCCCGTTGGCTGCCACCCAGGCCCCCTGGGACCAGCGGGGCATGGCACTCCATAAGTCAGGTCAGGGGTGGGGGCCAGGCAGTGGCAAGGCAGCCACACTCATTGCTACAGGCCCAGGGGGCAGGCCCCAGGGAGCCTCTGCTAGAGCTATCATTGCCTCCACTACCTCTGCCAACTCCAGCAACCCCAACATTCCCCGTGGCCATGCTGGACCTGGGGGAGCAGCAGGAGTACTGGGAGCTGTTCCAGAAGCAGCAGAAGCTCACCTTAGAGGGTACCGCCAAGCTCCTGCTGGACACCTTTGAATATCAGGGCCTGGGAAGCATACAAGAGGCTGCCACTGTGGACCAGTTCAGTTTGAAGTTTGGGCCTCAGCAGACTTGCACATCATTGCAGCATTTGCAAAAGCAGCTACCAAAAAGTGAGTAAGGCTGTATAGGCTGATGGGACTAAAGAACAGGAATTGATAATAGGAAAATGTGTGTTCTCTTTGATTCTAACTGATGCTATTTGCTTCTGTGACTGTGCTTCCTTTTAGTTGTTTGATAAATATAGTTAATCAGAATGAAAAACAGGTATAAGAGCAAGGGTAACTCCATGATAGGCTAGGCTTCCTGGATGTGAGAAGCTAACAGCCTAGTTCTGCTTCTGTATATATTGTGTGTCTGCTTAAGCTTAGGTAAAGCCATGACAGGCTTGGGGAGATAAAGAAAGACCCCAGAGAGTAAAACTGCAAGTCACTTCCTGATGTACCGGCGCCCCCGACTGCATGAGGCATCATGGGTTAAAACAAAATGCAAGGAAAAAGTACTGAGGAAAAGCGCTGAGTCCAGGACCTGGAAAAAGGGGGAACCAATCAGGGGCAGGGTGAAATATAATGCTGGAGAAAAAAGAAAAAAAAAGGGAACAGGGCGTGCTGCCAGAGTATAAAAGACATGCGTCCACGCTGCGCGGAGTCCCGGCCCATGGAAAGAGACCACTGCGTTGGTGCTTGGGGCTTGGACCCTAGCTCGAGCTAGTCAATAAAACTCCTTTGCCTTTTTGCAGCCTTAGTGACTCTGTCTTTCTGTTCCTGGGGCCGAGGGGAACCGGCTCTAACAGGACCCCGAGACATGCAGAAAGAATTTAAATTCCCCACACCAACAAGTACAGATTCATGCAGGATCTACGTGCCATTAATGATATTGTACAAGTGACTATGAATGCCACTCAGTTGCATTTGAATGACAGGATCCTGAAACTAGGATGACCTCACAGCACTAACTCTCCTACCCTGTCCAGTGAGAGCTGAGCAAGGGACGTGCAGAACCTGCGATTGGACCAGGGAATGAGCTTGGGGTCTTAGTACAGATGCTGGGAGACATCCCATGGCCAGTAGCACACTTGTCAAAACAACTGTACAACACTGTGAGAGGTTGGCCCCCTTGCCTCTGGGCAGTCGCAGCTACTTGTGACTTGTTATTAAAGACTGTGTCTACTCTCAATCCTGCCACCTTGTTACCAACTGAAGAGAATGAGCCTTTACAGCATGACTGTTTAGAGATTCTGGACGCTGTCTATTCTAGCAGGATGGATCTGTCAGATCAGCTGATGCCAGAGCCAGATTGGGATCTTTTCACCAATGGGAGCAGTTTTATGGAAAATGTACAACAGATAATGAAGGGCTGGATATGCGGTGGCCACGGAATGATAGGTACTGGAAACAATGGCCCTGTTGCCTGGGACTTCGGCCCAGAAAGCTGAGCTGATTGCTTTAACCAGAGCTCTTCAGTTACCCAGAGGGAAAAAAAAAAGGTAAACATTTATACAGCCTCTGAATATGCTTTTATGATTGTACATGCTCATGGTGCCATTTGGAAGGAAAGTGGGCTCCTGACAGCAGGAAATGATATTAAGTATGCCACAGAAATAATGGCCCTGATACAGGCCATGACTGAGCCCAGGCAGGTGGCCATCATGTACTGTTCTGGTCACCAAAAAGGGAGACACTTATGTTGCAAAAAGAAATCAGGCTGCTGGCAGAGCTGTTAAGGAGGCCTAAAGGTGATCTATTCCTCGGAGCCTTGATACCCCAACTAGACTTAGATCAAAATAACCCCCCCCTTAAAAGTAAAGACTGGGGCTCTGACATTTGGGATGGCACAGCTAAGTGGAGACAGCATTCTCGTGGACTCGTTCTCCTACCCAAAGCCTTGGTTTGGCCTCTTATGAGTCACCCACATGAATGTACACATTATGGGTGTGATGCCTTAATGGATTTGTTGGGACCTCATTTAAGAGGACCTCATTTGCAACAGACTATTTATGTGCTCAGAATACTCCAAAGACAGAAAAGTGACCTGTTCCACAAGAAACTTAACATGTGGGGACCTACCCTTTCAATGATTGGAAACTTGTATTAGTAGATGCCTTTTCAGGCTGGGTAGAGGCTTATCCTACCCAAATAGAAAGAGTGTCTGAAACTATCAGACTCCTGAAGGAACTCATTCTGAGGTATGGGCTCCCTTCCTCCATACAGTGATAATGGGCCCTCCTTTATATCAGAAGTAACTCGGCAAGTAAGCAAAATTGAGGCAGGAAACCCATGTAAAGTGGGGTAGGGTATTGCCACTTGCCCTCCTCTGGATAAGGGTAGTCCCTAGACGCAGGCTTAAGTTAAGCCCCTATGAAATAGTTTATGGGAGACCCTTCCTAGTACCCTGAGGTAAGTATGATACTATAACCATGAGTAAGGAAAGCAGAGTAAAGCAATATGCCAAATAAGTGGGTCAAACACTAACCACTATGCATGAGTTTGCCTCTTTCAGGTCCCTGCCCCAGCTGGAAGCAGAGAAGTGAAAAGGGACCCTATGAAGTGCCTCTAACAACTCACACATTGTTGAAATAGTCAGGAGTAAAACCTTGGGTCCATCATACCAGAGTAAAGAGGTGTCCCATGGAAGAAGAGGACCCAAGCCCCCAGTGGATGGGCCAGGCTCTAGGTGATCTAAAGTATCTGTTTAAGAAGAAGGAAAAATAAAAATGTTGATATTTTTGCTACCCTTTCTTTGGTATTTGTTCTGTCTATAGGATGAAGAGACAACTCCTTAGTAAGGATTTTCCGGGTTATTGCCTCTTCTGCTGATCTGTCTTGCTGCTGGTTTTGTCATCCTAAACCTAGTTCGGTGCAAGTAATTCCTGTATATGATTTCTGAATTTGTGGAAACCAGACCCTCAGATTACCTACGGAGTGTGACTAATAGCTCTGTACTCAGAGGTCCCATGCTTCTTTCTTACTAGGTCTGTATTGGACATTGTGTGCATGGTGACAGCAAGGACCCACAGTCCTACTGATATCTTAGATACCAAGTGGGGTAAAATCTCTCTTATTAGGTATCCTCTTCCATTTCACCTTGTCAATCCTCATGGCTACAGTTGTTGCTTATGCCATGTTTTGCCTGGTAATCTGTTGCATTCTTTATTTTTTTGTAAATCTGCCAAATCTTTACAAGGACATAACTAAGTACAAAACCTTCCATCCAAAACATAGCTCCAATTAAACAGGAAATAGTTCAATGACCATGTCACCCTTTCTCCCATAAATAGGGAAGGGTAAAAACAGACAGTGGGGAATATGTAACACAAGTAAAGGCCTGAAAAAGAGCAAAATGTTTTATGATCTGTCTCTTTAAAAACGCCCACTCTTTTGGGGAATTAAAGCTTGTATCCCTGCCCATGGCCAGTAATCAGAAGGGCAGAAGAATGTTCTTTGTTTTTTGTTTCTAGTATCTTAAATCACCAGAGATGGTTAAACGGAACAGAGGTCACGAGATAACCTTCACTGGAGATGCTATAGTTGAACCGCAACAGCCTGAAGCTGAAAATCCACTTTTAAAAGCTCTGTATTTCTCCTAAAAGGGAGGACAATGGTACTTTAAGATGAGAGGCTAACATCCTCCTCATTTGCTGGCAAATTACTCAACTTCTCTTTCCTTTTCTTCAAATCACTTGTTTTCATTCTTCATTCAGCTGCGGGGACAAGTACCAAACTTTCGGTAACAAAACGATACATTGTGATGCCATCTTTGGAAAATACAATCTGTCACATGACCCTAAGATCATGGAAACATTTTACCTTATGCTTCCAGTCAAAAAGGCCTCTTTGCTCAGAAACCCAGGCCACCATGACCACATTCCTTCCTTGCCTGAGATGCTCCTGGCTACAAAGTGCTCAGTCCTAGAATTGAGAAGATTCAATTCCAATTTGACTTCCTATAGAATGGTTTCAACTAGGGATTCCAAGACCTAAAACAAATTTAAGAAGCAGTTTATAATGAAGCATGGTTACTGGAGATTTAATACTTGCCAAAGAATTTGCATTTTTAAAATAATAGATTATAACACAAGTAAATTTTTCTTCAGTAAGAGGTATGGAAGAAAATTATGAACTAACCCTCCCTCTCCAACTCTCCTACAGATTAACAAAACAAAGGTATATAAACTTGACACTTCATTGCTTATCAGAGGGAAAAAAATGTATAAATCTCTAAGTCTAAGAGTACAGCCTTGGGAAGAACAGTTCTTCATTGGCAGCATGAATAGCTCAGCAGACCTGCTCTCCAGCAAAATAACCATAACTGGTAAAAATTACTAAAAAAGTACATCTATTTAAAATATCTGAAAATTATCTTAAGAGTATACAGCAAACGAAGAAACATTTATTCAAGAAAATCTACTAATTATAATAAAACAAGAGTCTGTGGCCCTTGAGCCAGGACCTGCTATCTCCCTCCACTCCTGAGTATGACAGAAGCTTCAGTCTGAACAGGTGTGGCCAAGATGACTGGGCTCCCTTTCTCCCCAGCTCCTAGTCATGGGCTACGATATCTTCCCAGGAGGGACAAGTTTCTAGCATTTCTCACCCCCCGCTAGCTCCATGTTACAGAGGCTAAATTCCAGGTGAGTGTAGCCAAGATATTGAGGGCTTCCTTCCTCTACCCAGCCCCTACTCACAGGATGCCGAGAATACTGGCTCTGATCACCCTCCCCCATGCTCACATATAGGGTGGTTCCATACCAGAAGAAGCAAGCCAAGACCAGAGACTACTGCCCTATCCAGTGCCCTGCTCATATGCAGGAGTGTCACTCTGGGAAAAGTGGGCCACTGTCTCTGCCTCCAGCTCTAGAGAAGTAGCTCAGGAGATTTTGCCCAGGGGGAGAGGCAGGCTGTAATAGACAGAACTTGGAAGTTCACACCAAAAGGACTGAGTTTATTTAGAACATAGTCTAAAAAATTCAAGCCTAATTTCAATCTTTCTTGAAAATAATAATTTGGTGGTAAGCAATTAACAGAAGACTAGTAGTTCCATGGGAGCAACAAGCCAAACCATAAGTCAGCTAGTTGACTAGAAAGAACCAGAAAAAAGACAAGAAGAACCCTCTGGATTTAGAACAAACCTCAAAAAATGGCCTCACCCACATAATAAGCTGAAAAAAGAAAAAACTGGTTTCAAAAGCTATACCTGCAAAGAAGCTCAAATTTAATTAGAAGACACTGGAGAACCATTATGCCTTTGTTAGGCATTGTTGCAAACAATAGATCAATCAGTTGACAATTAGAGGAGGCTAACAGCTGGGTGTGATATCAACAAGGGTAGACAGCTTAATGGAGAGAACAGGAAAAGAGACAAAGAGAGTCCTGATAAAATCACTGTCATCCCAGGTTGTGTAGGACCAGGGCTGCATTCTCTGAGGAGCAACATCAGAGGCTTCATACTGCAGGGAAAATAGATTTTTATCAAAATATCCCAGACAAGTCATTAAATGAGCAAACAAGCAAATGACAAACCTCAGGGAAGTGGGGTGGAATGCGGTGAGGGAGAAAAAATGTCTAGAGTTGCTACTATATGTTATCTAAAATGTACAGTCTTCAACAATTAGGAGACATGCAAAGAAACAGAAGTGTGATACATACACAGGAAAAAAGCAGGCAACAGATAGAGGACCCAAAATATTAGATTTAACAAAGACTTCAAAGAAGTCATTATAAATATGTTCAAAGAAATAAAAAAAAAATGTTTAAAGAAGTATGACAAAACTGTCACATCAAGTAGAAAATATCAATAAAAGAGAGAAATTACATTTAAAAAAACACCAAATAGAAATTTTGGATATGAAAAGTACAATAATGGAAAAAAATTCATTAGGGGGATCAACAGTATATTTTAACTGACAGAAGAAGGAATCCATGAACTTGAAGAGCAATGGATAGAGATTATGCAATCTGAAGAACAGAGAGAAAAATGAATGAAGAAAAATCAACAGAGCATCAAAAAAAATGAACAGAGCCTCAAAGAAATGTGAAACACCATTAAGTATGACATACATACAATGAGAGTACTAGAAGGAAAGACAGAAAGAAAAAAGTATTCAAAAAAATGGTTGAAAACTCCATAAATTTGATGAAATATATCTATTTACACATCCAAGAAGCTCAACTACCTCCAAGTAGGACAAATGCAAATTCACACCCAGATTCGTCATATTAAAAATGTGGAAAGACAGATGATTTTCAAAGAAAACAGTAAGACTGTGGTTGAATAAATTATTGTGTACAAGTATAGAATTCTATGCAAACATTTAAATGGTATATTGATGCAGAGTAATGTTCCATTTTGCTAAGTGGAAAAAATCAGGTTATAAAATTGTATATAGTATAATTATTATTTTGTAATAATAAATAGACTTAGGTATATAGCACATTTAACACATTAACTATCAATTAATCAGAGAGTAAGCACTGTATATAGGGTAGTTATTCCTCGTTTTGTTGCTGCTATTGTGTTTATTTTCATCATATCAATTTAACAAGGATTTATTAGCTACGTCATAAACCCTTTTAAAATTCATCAGGCCAAACTGGCATTACCTGCAGAATTTGTATTAATCATTTCATGCTGGTCATTGAAAAAATAATATTAATGCCCAAATCTACTGCATCTGACTGATATATTTTCCTATCTCACTTTTTGTTGGGTGAAAATACTAAAATCGGTACTTTTTCCTTTGGAAAGCCCTCCCTGTCCAACAGCTTGTTTGTGAGCCCACACAAGAACTGCCCAGGCCATGGGCAGGTGAGAGAAATAGGCTCTCTTGCTCCACAGTTTCCTTTACCAAGAGGCAGCTGATGGGACTGTTGGCTGCCAGCTATTAGCAGGCTCCATTTTCATTACAGGAACTACTGCCAAAGTTGGCCTGCGTTTCTCCAGACAATAGGCTGTTCCCCTCCCTACCCCCTTTCCCTGTCCACCCTGGAAATGTTCTCCTGTGAGGACACTTTCTTGGTCCTGGCAGGTTACGCAGGTGCTAGTTACTCTCTGTTTTCTTCTACTCATAATTAAGCCTTGTCTGACACTTCTGCCTAAGATCACTAAAGGCTGACTCCATTTAGGGACATGAACTAGACTCCGTCAGTGTCCCCTACCCAGCCAATCTCCACACGGGGTCTCTGGGCAAAATCCTGAGAGCTTCACAGTACACTCTGATGCTCCCACTATTCTCACCACCATTCCCTCTACCTAAATCCCCCGAAGAACCTAGGACCACAATACCAAAGAGCCATCTGGTTGACTTCCCACAAGACAAATAAAACAAATAATGAAATATTGTTTCCTTTTTATGTAATGACAGTACCATTATTCCAATAGTATTGTCTTTTATTTGTTTTTCCTACCAAAATAAGATATTCTAACTATTCATAGTATAAATTAACTTAAAGAGCTGGCCTAGGTACCCAACTCTCCTGTGAGGAAAAATGTATTCAATAATTGCTTATACAGATCAGCTGTGCTCAAAGCCGTGCCCTCAGTGAACCTAATTATCCTAACTTTCCAATTAACTGTTTATAAACTCTTGAAACCTAACCCATTTTTAAAAGGACTTCCTGTACTTAAATGCTACAAATAAAAGAAGGCAGAAAGGTTTAACAGATTGCAGAAGGAAGATAATTTTACATATGGGCAAATATGAACAGATGAAAATATAATTAAGGTTAGCTCAATTCTTCTTTAAACATTATAAATATAATATGTACAACTATTAGTGCTAAAACAAAACACCTGCCAATTACTCATAAGTGTTTCCAATTCTACAAAACATATTCCACAATAAAAGGATGCTACACACTGAGATTCAGAGATAGGTTCTCAACCTCATTCAATCCAATTTTTCTAAGAGTGTCTTCCAAAGATTACTCATCACACTTATGTTTCTGTCACTATAATTAATAGTTCTCTGTTATACTTTCCACTTTAAATTTGGCAATAGAAATTTCATTACCAGATAAGCCTGTTTTTATTCAGATACAACCAAGGTAATTACTAAATTCACAATAAGGTAGTTATTTGGGGTCAGGATGATGATAGATCCTCAGTTTTTACTTGCTAAAAGTTAATAATCTATGCAAGGAGAACTGACCTAATGCTCAGAAAAAATACATTTAAATCTGCCTGCAAATGAATATTTGGGATGTTTGGGCTGTTTTAAGTTTTTCCTGAGTCAGATATTTTTGTAATCCCAAAACCTGATAGCAATACTATCTGATATGTCTATAATTCTTCATGCATACTAAGAGCAATTAAAAAAAAAAGTGACACTGCCACAACTGAGACAAATACTCTATGCTTTTCTCTCTGTGAGTTCTGTTGCCTCAGTTTTCTAGGAGATATCCACTTGATATGGCAAGCAGGTGCAGATGGCTGTCTAAAGGAGTAGGTTTATTATTACATATAATTCCAAAAACTTCAATGATGGGTTTCATAAATTAACTTACTCTTAAGTCAAATGACATGTTGTAACATCTTCCTTAGATACTATGTAATCTTACTTAAATCTTGAAGATATGTATTTGAATCTATTTTTAAATGTCTATAATAACAATTCAAAAAATTAAGTGTGAAGAGATATGTAAGTATATAATTGAAATTCAACCTGAAGCCCAATATTGATTTTTGCAAAATGAAGAGAGGGACTCCAAAACAAGCAAGATTTCTCCTGAGGGGTAGGAATCTTAACACTTTTGCTTTTATATCCTAAGGAATAGTGCATTGTCTTGGGCAAATAGTAGATGCTTGATAAAGCAAAATTTAAAGGAACTCATTCCTCTGAACATACCTTTATGATGTTTGGTTTCTGTTTGGTAGGAGTTTTCTTTTTCTTTTTGGGGGGATATGAAGGGGGTTGGGAAGATGATAGGTGAATTGGAAAACACCTCCAAAGCAGAAGTAAGGTAACAATGAAATAACCCAGTGAAGAACCTAGAAATGAATAATCACAAGACTGAACTGAAGGACAGGATTTATGGGGAACTGCCATAGCCAGACCTAACCTTGACAAGTGTGTTCTCCCACTTGGAAGGCATAAGAACAAGAATATAAATAATGACCCTCATGAAAATCCCAAGCCATATCCCCTTGTTGTGGTTCACTTTTCCCTAACCAGAGAAAGCGTAATTTTCTACTTTGTCTTCTTTAGAAGAATGAAGTGGGACATCTTTTACATTGCTCATCTTTGAAAACTCAGAACTGCTTAGGTTGATTTGCATACAATAATTATTTACTTAATTAACAAGCTCTCAGCTAGATTGTTCTTTCAATCTTTAACACGCTGAAAATTATATAAGATTCCTCTTCAAAGGAAAAAATATTCCTCAAATAGGATCTATTGCTTACAATAGAACATATTGAACACAATTTTCCACATGACTTTGCAGTGAGATTTAAACTGGTTCCATGACAAGGAAAGAGAAATTTCCCTGATAAAAGAGCTCAGAGAAACTGAGACATCTCAGATGCATCTATCACTGAAAACCCAGAAAATTTTTACTTTAGTTTATCCTTAAAGCCAATATCTTTAGTAAAATTCTTAAAAGTAACAAGAAGAAAAAAAATACAGAAAAGCTGTACATTCCCCACACAGATGGAAGTTAACCTTAAAGCACAGTATTTAGAGTTATAAATACTTTATTTAATAGGTTAGCAGAACTGTATCAAAATTTCATGCTCATGATTCGTTAAGAACTTTCCCTTGTGGTTCAGGAATAAAACTCCAAATCAACCAATTAATAAATGAATAAAGAGAATTTTTGAAACCAGTTTAATGAAATAAGTTCCAAGTGGAAAAGACTTTGTATTGTTCTGGTAAAGGAATGATTCATGTTAAAGGGATAAAGTAAGTGGATATAGTAAGTAAATGAGCTTAAAAACAAAATGCATCACTCTCTTAGGGCAGCAAATGAAGAAGTCATCTGAACTAGCCACTCACCAGATGTCCGACTTCGTGTCATATCCTTGGTGTTTCAGAGCCTCAGGACTCATGTAATGGGGAGTTCCGGTTAAAGTTGTGGCCAGGTCGCAGGATCCCATTAGGAGTCGAGAAACTCCAAAATCCCCTTGAAATAATAATTGATTTTTATAAATACTTTAAAAGAACAAAAGTCAGCCCTAGAAGTTAACAACCGAATGAGTGCCTAATTTCATGATTTTATTATGCAATTGTTCATACCATTTTAAAGGGCTAGAAAAGTAATATATTAATGTCTTAAATTACACAATGCTGGTAAATAGCTTTAAAAACATACACTTTATAGGAGAAAGACACCTTTGAGCCAGGAAAGTGAATTATGCAAGCTAAAATTCTTTATTTATGGAATTATGGAAAGCTAGACAACTTTATAAAAAAGTTATTTCAAGTCTGAATAATGGCAAACAGAACGATTCTGGACAAGTTGAATATGATGATGGGCAATTATATTGGGCGGTGGGGAAGAGTTTGTTCTTCATTTACAATAAGGGAAAATTTTTTAAGAAATGACCTGAGACTGTTCAAGAACATGAGTATAAAAATTTGAATCCATCAGCTTTTCTCTTCTTTCCTGAATTAGAAATGCTTTTATTCCTTCATTCCCTAAGAACATCCTACACAATGATTCGACAATCCAGTAACTGGTACAGTTTTGAATAACTAACGGTTAGTAAAGCCATTATATCAACATTTTAAATATCTATGATAACCGCTTATTGCTTGTGATAAAATAAGTGGAAACCTGCAGTAATTAATCAAACCAGTAAAACAAGTCTAACGACTTGCAAAATACCTGGCATGAAGCAGGGAACTCAAAGTATATTTGGTAAATTTACCAAGTATGTAGTAAATGTTTTACATCTCAATTTATATCAGCTAATCAGAAATAAAATAACAGGGTTTTGGGGGGGGGCAATCCAGGTGAGAACAAACATTTGAGAAGTTTAAATAAACCAATGATTACTCTAACACTTCCATACACTTCAATTTGATATGATAACATCTAGAATATACTTTCCTGTGTTTTTGGAATACATATTTTTTAAAATCTTACCAATTTTAAGTAGATTGCTTTTCAGAAATATATTCTTTGACTTCAAGTCTCGATGAAGTATCCTTCTACAAAATGCAAAAAAAGAATATGCAACTTCATGCAAAATGTAAAATTTTTAAAGCCAAATATAAATAATATATATGTTGTATGTGAAGTGATTTACACATAAATATATACTCCCAGATACATCTTTCAATGTTTAAAATCTACAAAGCCACAACATTTTCTAGTTTCCTTAAGGAAATAGAAGTTTTAAAATAAGGGTTTTAAGGGAAGGGGAACACGTAGTTGGGAGAACAGTGATATGCTTTTAACTATTTTGATTGGCCAGATTTTACTGTATTAATAGCATGATTATACAGTACTATATCTGGTCACCCCCCCTCAGATGATAGACCAGTTACCATAATGCTTTATAATCTATTATTACCCAAATGTTCAGGTTTTGTACATTTGTAAAAATAATAATGATGATGCTATTTAATAATATTAATAGTTAACATTTATTAAGTCCTACTACGAGCCAGCAATGTAAATTATGTCAGTTAAGTCTTTTACTTCTGTAATTCTGGAAAGCTAAAAACTTGAAAATCATTGTCTGAAGAAAACCTTAAAATGATGAACAAAGTATACAAATATCTTTACACATGCACAGCTGAGCTCACAAGAAAATGAGACAAATTCCCTGGAGATTATACAAAAAGAAACTGAAAATCAGAGTGAGCAGTAGGTACTGATTTCTCAGCTGCTCCAGGGGATTGTGCTGGTTTCAGTAACCTATGGGCTGATCCTAATGGCCACACTGAAACAAGAGCCAAGGCCTTCAGTCCATGTAATTATGTAGAGTTGTAGCTAATATACACATACAGAGTTAGAATCCTACATGTAGTCCATATTTTAAGTGAAAGGCCGATCTAGAAAACCTTTACTCACAAGTAAACAAAATGACAAGAAAGCTTATCTTGTATAGATTTGAATTCTGAGTGGAAAAAAAAATCTCCCTTCATATTTTACAACCGTATCTCTCTACTGACTCACATTTGACATTCAAATATGCAATAGCTGTATTGCCTCAGAAATCTCAAGCCAAGAAATTAACATAAAATTTGGTTCTCAGCTGCTAATACCCTGTTGGGGCATCTGGCAGAAGCAAATAGAAACTAAGAGTCAGAAGATAACATACAACTGAAATTAGACCCCTGAGAATTTCAGATAATCAAATAAGACACAAACTAAAAAATAAGTATGTTTTAAATGATTAAAATCATTTTTAAAAAGTAATAGTAAACATGAGATAGAAACACCAAGAAAAGTAATTCTGACTTGAGAAACAACCAATAGAACTTCTAGGGGAGAAATGTGATTATTAAAATTAAAAATTCAAGATTAAGACCTCAGGCCCCAACTATGATTGAGCAATCTTATAATACATTAAATCTTCCACCTTATACAGTTGTATAATGTGAACAATGTAAAACCTGGATAAAATTTGTTTTATAAAAACAGTTCTTCAAGATATAAGAGATCACTAAGGCCATCAACACCTGAGGGGCCAGACCGTGTAGAGAGGGGAAATGCACTCGCTGAGGTGAGCCAAACATTTCTCATAGTATTTTCCTATCAGGGCATTTGACATTGGCCTACATAGACCTTGGGGTCGTTTTACTGGGCTTGGAAGACAAACATTGTAATTCAGGGCTAGGAAGGCAGCCAGGACTCCAGGGACAAATTTTCCATAGAAAAGAGAACACCGAAAAAGTGAGGTTGACATTCTACATGAATTTTACCCTTGAGGCACTTGCTAAATCCTAAACTGTTCAGGTGCAAGACAATAGGGGAAGGCAGCTGCTAAGAGGCTAAAAAAACTAAGCAGACCTGGTCCAGCAGCTAAGAAACTTGGAAGTGGCCACTCCATCCTAACAACAAGTAAAAAGCTGAACAAACTGAAAAAAGTCAACAACTCTTTTAGCTCTGTAAGAGAAAATAGGATATACGGCAAAACACTGCTACCAAAACTGGAGAGACGGGGAGGAGAATACAGAGAATCACAATTTACCAGAGCTGAAACCTCCATGGGAACCAGTGCAGGGGTAGGGAAATGTGAACTATAACCGACAAATTGTTGGAGGCTCAACTTAAAATCCTTCAATGGCTCTGCACTGCTCCTAGAATAGAGTCTACAATCCTATACAGAGACTTCAAGATTTGACCCTCCCAATGTTTCCAGCAGCCTTAGCAAAGGCTCAAGCCAGGTGTGTATCATCTTTTCCTTTCCACATGGTTCTTTATTCACAATAAATGCTCGATAAATGTATGTTAATTTTTAAAACACTATCCTTGACACAAGGACAATATCTAGTGGGACTCATTCATTAATCCAAACAAACAATTATTGAGTGCCAACTATAAGCTATGCACTATACTACATACTCTCAGAGATATAAAGATTCATGAGACAGGGCCATGTATTCCATAGTGCTTACAATCAGATTGGAGCGATTTTTAACAGTACATAAACAAGTATAAGAGACGGCAGAAACGGAACCTAGCCATTGTCACTTTATTAAAGAATTATTTGTAATTATAAATGGTTACCAATAAAGATATTCACCTAGCCATAAGGAACATCTCTCCCAACATATGATCACTCTAAATTACATGTCTACAAAATTAATAATACTATTATTAGTTAAAACCAGAAATGTTAGTTATAAAAATAATTTTTTTACCATTACAATTAACGATAATACAAGTATAATGTTACCTTTGTACAGCGGTCAGACCTCAACCATCCAAAGCAAAGCTTCAAATCTGACTAAGGAACATATTTAAAGAAAAGCCACTCAGAAAGTTTATATACTTTACTTCATAGGAGACAAAAAGCCAGACACTCATGGGCCTACAGAATCAGAATTGTATATAAAGTGAGGAATTGGGTATAATAGTGGGAGTTTCCTCTAATTCAAATAACCTGTGCCCTCTTTTAGGCTTTAGTGAATTCGAGAGGAATATGTATGTTTCTAGGAGTGGAAAGAAAAGGGAAGAATAAAACTGGACAATACAAGTCTGGGCCACTTCATCTTGGGTTAAATAACCCCAGATGCTATAATCTTAAGCACTATGCTATTATTTTTTTAATATTTTTATGCCCAGTCTGAAGATGAGGAAATCAAGGTTCAGAAAGGCCAAATAATTTGCCCAATGTTGTACAGCCTATATATCATAACTTAGGCCTGTATGACTCTAAAAACCACTATTTCCACCTAGGTCTGTTTGACTACAGAAACTGCATTTAATCACTATTCTCTACTGCCTTCTTATATTCCCACAATACCTAGAGCTGGGCTGGGCATGAGTATACTGCTGTCTACTTAATGGTTTACAAAGAGAACAACACATTTACTAACAGAAGTTTAAGTGAAATTTGGCTTCCTCTATCCCCACTCTTGAGGTTCTCTTGAACAGCAGGAACTGTTGGATGCCTACCCAGTGACTGTTCTCTTCCTCTTCTCCCTTGCCACCAGAACCTCATGAGCCTCTGGGGAGGTTCTGCACTTCTCAGCCCTGGTAGGTAAAGGCAGTGGGGGGAGTAAGTAGTGAATGTGGAATGGGGATATAACTGCTGATATGGATACAAAACTGGTTAATGCACAACAAGGCCATAAACCATAATCACTGGGGTTATCTGTTCCACGGGACAGAAATTATTTGTGTCTTTAATGGACAAAAATATTCAAGTTTACTTCTACCTCTACAGAGTGATAAAATAGCACAGATAATAGAAAATTAAGTCCAACACTGTAATGAAAGAATATCTAGTAATCCCTTTTGCCTTTTCCAAGTTTTGGGAAATTTTTCTAATACCATGGAGATATAAGGGAAGTGAGATAGAAGCTTGTAGGAAATATTTTCCTATTCTTACAAAAGACAAAAAAGAGAGGGTGACATATGCCATATGTCCCTTTTACCTTTTCTAGAGTCTGGTTAGCGTTGTATGAAGGTGTGATATGTGGTAGTATTGCAGCCATCCCGGCAACCACGAGAGGACAAGCCAAACACACTGAAAATGGTGGAATAAAGAGACAGAAAGAACTCGAATCCCAGAGGGTATTGTTGAGCTAACGAATTAACCAACTCTAAGAACCATCCTCTTTGGAGACCTCTTGTTAAGCAAAATAGTGAATTTTCTTTATTGTTTAAGCTGCTTCTGTCGCTTGCAATTAAAAGTACCTTCAGTTGATTGACACAGTTTCTACAGCTATTGATTCCAGGGAGTCAGCGAGTCTAAGGGTTTAGGATTTGGGATAGTGACCTAGGGAGCCTACCGGAAGACTGGCTGCTATAACTTTGGAATAAGTAAAACATTCCAAAGAAATTTGCCTGAAGACACCTAGACCAGACAAGTAGAAGATGAGTTACAAACAATAATACATTGATAGCCCTCAGATATGTATATATATATATATATATATATATATATAAATACATAAATAAGTAAATCAGCACTAGGTATTTTAAGAATAAGGCACATAATATGTTAGAAAGCAGTTAGGAGAAGTAATTAGCTAGCACTACAGTAATGGAATGATAAATTCTATGTAACAGACCAGATATCAAGCTATTTGGTAAATATTTTTTTTAAAAGTATAATTTATTGACTTTGTGGTTATAGTAAGTAAAAATAACTCCGGTATAAAAGTCTTGTCATATACTTGGCTAAGATCCATTCCTTCGAAGTATATAAAAATCAAATCCAAGAAATAATAACAGGCAATACAGGTGGTTTATATAAAATCTTTATTCTAAAAATGCAGTTTTCCATATATTATCTTATGTGCCCCTTTCCATATCTATACAAGTAATGGGCCCCTCTCATTTCTGTGCTTCATGACACCCAAGTGACCTGGTTAAGATACGATGATAGTTTGTGGTCAAATTTGTGCTAACAGCCAAAGAAATAGTCATGAGAGTAAACAGACAACCTGCAGAATGGGAAAAAATTTTCGCATACTACACATCAGATAAAGGACTGATAACAAGAATATATTTAGAACTCAGGAAGATCAGTAAGAAAAAATTGAACAACCCTATCAAAAAGTGGGCAAACGACATCAACAGAAATTTTTCAAAAGAAGATACAAAAATGGCTAACAAACATATGAAAAAATGTTCAACATCTCTAATCATCAGGGAAATGCAAATCAAAACCACAATGAGATATCACTTAACCCCAGTGAGAATGGCCTTTATCAAAAAGTCCCAAAACAATACATGTTGGCATGGATGCGGAGAGACAGGAACACTCATACACTGCTGGTGGGACTGCAAACTAGTGCAACCCCTATGGAAAACAATATGGAGATACCTTAAACAGATTCAAGTAGACCTACCATATGATCCAGCAATCCCATTATTGGGCATCTACCCGGAAGAACAAAAGTCATTCTATAAAAAAGACACCTGCACCCAAATGTTTATAGCAGCACAATTCACAATTGCAAAGATGTGGAAACAACCCAAGTGCCCATCAATTCACGAATGGATTAGTAAATTGTGGTATATGTATACCATGGAGTATTACTCAGCTATGAGAAATAACGGTGATACGACATCTATTTGGTTCTCCTGGAGAGAGTTGGAACCCATTATATTAAGTGAGGTATCCCAAGAATGGAAAAACAAGCATCACATGTACTCACCAGAAAATTGGTTTCCCTGGTCATCACCTAAATGCACATTGGGGAATGATACCAACTGGATATCAGACTGAGGTGGGGGGTGGGGGGAGGGGATGGGTGTATGCCTACATGATGAGTGCGTTGCACACCATCTAGGGAATGGCCATGTTTGAAGGTGCTGACTCGGGGAGGGGGGAGGTGGGGGGAGGGGATGGAGGTATGACTACATGGTGAGTGCCAGGCGCACTGTCTAGAGAATGGACATGCTTGAGGCTCTGACTCAGGGGGATGGATGGGACATGGGCAATATATGTAACCTGAGCTTTTGTACCCCCATAATAAGCTGAAATAAAAAAAAAATTTGTGCTAAAACTCCTATCTCTGTCTCCCCATCAGGTCATTCTCCCCCAGGCTCTGGGGCCCATGCTAGGGTGAAGAACAGCCTGTGGAGGTACAGAGAGCAGCTATTTCTCAGACCTCAGCCAAAGGTAGGAACTTCATCTCCCCTTAAGCCCTTATCTGAATAATTTCTGAAACCTTCCCTGTAGGTCTGTCCTTCATCTGGCAGGTTCTCAGGGAAGATTGCAACCTTTTCTTGCCAAAGGTGCTGGCACAACCAATGGCTCCTTTTCGACACATGGCCCAGGCAGACCTCTGTTGCTGATCTCTGCCATGTGGCCCACATCCTGGACTCTGAGGCACCTGCCAGACTTTCCTCATCTGCGTCGCAGCCCCTCACTACCACGATCAGGCCTCTGTGTTGTAAGTCAGGAGCAGGGTCAAGTCCTCCTCAAATTATTGGCTATTGCCAACACATCAGGAGTGTATCTACACCTACCATGGAGGTGGGGTTGCCTTGAAAAAGTTACCTCAGGACATTCTTGAGAAGCCAGAACCAGGAGAAAGCAGGACACTTCAGTAACACCAGACACCACAAGTTCTCTCTGATTGTCTATCTTTAAACCTAAGGTAGGGTACTTCTTTCCCTAATCATATTTATTGATCTGGATTCTCAAGTATGTCCCTTCCCTGAAAGCCTCACTACACTAAAAATGAGTTCTTCATTCCATCTTTCAGGAAATATTTTAGCCACTCTTCCACGATACTTCAACCAAGCTGGCTGGGAAATGTGTGGGTTGCTAGGTGATGAAGAAGCCATCTCAGGGTAAGCGGCCCAGCCCTACTCTCTGCTCCACTGTGAAAGCACCAAAATCAGCAAGGCCTCAAGACCACCAGAAGATGGGCTTTCTGTAGAAAGGCTGTTCTATCTTTTCTCTTAAGAAATTGAGGCCAAGTGAACTCAACAGGAATGAGTTGTAGTGCAACATTCTCAAGATAGCTTTTAGTGAACTGTGAATAGTCTCAGCTTTTAGCATCATTATTTATGTGTTTATACCATATGCTATAGATTTAGAATATTCCAAATGTTGAAATAACCCAAATTAAAATAAGTACAGGAAAGCTCCAAAGGAGTGAGCAAAGTCATTTCTTCTGTAACTTTATTCTCCTTATTTTTCCAAGGTCTTATTTATCTCTTCTGCTGCCGCACTGTATTAGTCAGGGTTCTCTAGAGAAACAGAACTGATAAATGCTTTATTATAAAGAATTGGCTCACACTAGTGTGGAGGCTGAGAAGTCCCACACTCTGCTGTCTGTAAGCCAGAGGTTCAGGAGAACTAGTGGTGATTTCAGTACTAATCTGAAGCCTGAGAACCAGGGGAGCCAATGGTGTAAATTCCCATGTGAGAGGGCAGGGGAAGATGAGATGAGATATCCTAGCTCAAGCTGTACGGCAGGAAAAAGGGAGCAAATTCCTCCTTCCTCTGCTGTGTTCTAATCAAGCCATTAAGGGACTGGATGAAGCTCACCCACATTGGGGAGGGCAATCTACTTTACCGAATCCACTGATTCAAATGCTAGCCTCATCTGGAAACACCTTCACAGACTTACTCAGAAACAATGTTTAATCTGGGCACGCCATTGCCCACTCAAGTTGACCCATAAAATCAACCATCACTTGCACTAAAATGTTTTGCAAGGCATTTGCAACAGAGGAGCCAAACCTAGCCTCTTCACATGTATTGTTTCCAAGGTAATCTTCTTATCTCATATGTAAGCAATCTATGTAATTTTCAAAATACACTTTAATATACACTATAGACCATACAAGGAGAAAGCTGGGATAATGGTTTGTAGCTAGACCTATTTTTATTGGCTATAGTTTGAACGATTTCAAAGCTAAGTGAAACATTGTGATAGACTGTATTCTTGTTCCCAAGTATTCATATTTCTTGTTCCTTGCAGTGAGAGCTCCCTTTGGGAGGACTAGGCATCCCTACTGCTCTGACATCAGACTTGGTCATGTGACTTGCTCTGGTCAATGGCACGTGAGCAGACAGGATGACTGCCATGTCTGAGCAGAAGCTTTAAAAGCCATTGAGTGTTTCTGC
The DNA here is from genome assembly GCF_020740605.2 of Lemur catta. Taxonomy (NCBI): domain Eukaryota; kingdom Metazoa; phylum Chordata; class Mammalia; order Primates; family Lemuridae; genus Lemur; species Lemur catta. The sequence continues at coordinate 164,788,607 of NC_059128.1, read as the reverse complement.
TAACCTTCTTGCCTTTCCCTCCACCATGAGTAAACCCTGCTAACCTTCTTGCCTTTCCCTCCACCATGAGTAAACCATGTCCCAGATAAAAGCTGCTTCTTCAATTTGGGTGCTGGAATGAGAAGACATGTAAAGCTTACTTGTAGATGACCCACAGCTGCCAACATGCAATATGAGCAAGGAACGATTGCTACTGTAAGCCAATGACATTGGGGTTTTTGTTAAAATGGCCTGACTCCCTTCTGCAGGAATGAGTTTTAGTGCTACCTTCTCAAGGTAGCTTTTAGTGAAGTACGAATATTCCTAGCTTTTTAACATCATTATTTATAAGTGTTCATGCCATATGCTAAAAAAAATTATTCTTTTGGATTTAAAATGTTTTAAAAATAGATAGTTAAGATACATAAATTTGTTTTATAAAGGAAACACATCTTGTACTAAATTAAATATTAAAAACTAATAGAAGTGAAATGTAGATTACATATTTATGATCAGAAACAACTTACATCATTGTTCCATTTAAAAACTACGGGAGATTGGATCAAATAAAGATACTTTTCTCCCCTTCCACACCCAAAATTCTCAGATACATAAGAAATCTTTCAAGAGGACATTCATAATGGTGCTAAAAAACAATAGTTATATAAAGGCAAGAATTTTTTTCAAAAAGCCCTGAAAGAATGCAGGAAGCGGATTCCCAAACCTAAAGCATACTTAGAAGAAAATCATCCCTCTACTCAAAGCAGCCACGGCCTCAGTAACGCATCCTGTGTGGTTTTCCTCACTTCTCTGTCTCACTCTTCCCACTTACTGGCTTCTGCTTTCTAAGATTACCTCCAAAATAAACTGCTTGTATCCTATTCTTTGTTTCAGGGATCTGATATTGGAGGAACCCAATATCAGAGGGAGGAACCCAAAAATAAGACCTGATGTTTCCCCAAGATCTAGTGCCTCACTTCTGACTTCCTTCTCCCAATATCTCTCAATCTCTCTCTCTCTCTCTCTCTCTGTCTCTCTTCCTTCCCTCATTCTCTCTCCATAGTCTACCCAGCAGCACATTCACAATTAAACTCAGTGTGATTATTTCAAACCTGTTTCCAATTTCTCACTGACCCAAGCATAAAACCTCAGGTTCATCTTTGACCTTCTATCACATCTCACACATCCACTTAATTTCAAGTTCAGTCATTTCAACTTATCAAGTTCATTCTCATCCTTCCACATTCTGCCCACTGCTGCCACCTTGGTTCAGGTCTCATACCCTCATGCATGGATATCATTAGAAAAGGTTCCTGACGGATAACCCAAGTTCCCTTCTTTCCTCTGTTTATCACCTAATTTTCCCAAAGCAAGCTCTGGTCATATTATTTAGCTTTACTCAAAAGGCTCCTGTGGCATCCAATGTCTATGCTACAAAATAAAGCCCTCTTGATCTCAACCTACCTTTGCCAACACCTTTATTCATGTACCCCAAGAGTCTTTTTTTTTTTTTGGATTTGAGAGAACAATTTGTTATAATTAACCAGAAATACAAGATTCCACTGAAACTGGAACAGTTGACAGAATATTGCTGAACTTAAACCTTCGAGGAAGATATAAACAGGGTCAAACAAAGCCACTGAGAGGAAAAGCCCAAGATCGGTGTGGGATAAACATGAAGAAAATTGCATTCCAGCATGGGTATCTTCTGACCCCTCCCAGCAGTTCATCTACCACCATTCTCCCATCCTTCTCCCTCTGACACACCTGCCAAACCAAATGGCTTCTTCCGCTGTATTGCAGGTGCAAGCCAACCCAATAGGATCCCTTTGGGATACGATATAAAGCCAAGAGAAAGTTTGTAAATCTCATACTAGGGTGGAAAGTACATGTACTCAACCCAGCACAAATGGTTATCATTTATGCATTGACCCCCAAGAGCCTTTTAAACCAAACCACCTACCATTCACTCTAAAAGTTCCATGTTTTCCCACCTCTGTGCCTTTGCTCACTCTGTTCCCTAAACCTGGAAAGCTCTGACCCATTTTTCACCATATTCAAAACTTACCTTGGGTCAAATGCCACTTCTTCCAAGAAGAAGCCTTCATTGATTCCCCCAAATGGAAACACTACCCCTCTTCTGATCTCCTATAGCACTTAAATCACACTTTTCTTGGCACTCTAATCATTGTTTTAGAGTATAACTTACATTAAAATGCATAAATGTTAAACTTGACAAATTTTTACATATATTATCACCCTTATAATCCTCCACTTAGATCAAGATATAGACCATTCCCATGATCCCAGAAGGTCTCTTTGTCAAAACCCCCTTCCAAGAGTAATCTCTATTCTGATTCACCAAAGATTAGTGTTGCCTGTTTTTGTACTTCATTTAAATGGAGCCAAATGGTATACACTCTTACATCTGGCTTCTTTCACTGTGTATCATATCTCTGAGATTCACCCAGGTCATGCATATCAACTGTGTATTCTTCTTAAATTACAGAGTAGTAATTTTTAAAGTCCATTGTATAACTATACCACAATTTATTTAACCATTTCACTAAGGATGAATATTTTTTAGTGTTTTGGCTATTACAAATAAGGCTTCAATGGAAATTTCTGTACATCTTTTGTTGGGCATCAGCACTCATTCATTTCTACCCTCAGGAATAGAATTATTGGGTCACAGGTATTTGTATGTTTAGCTTAGGAAGGACTACCAGACATTTCTCCAAAGTGTTTATACCAATGTACATCCTACCAACAATAAAAGAGAATTCCAGTTGATCTACATCCTTGCCAATATTTATAATTGTTAGAAATTTTTTTCCCTACCTGGTGGCTGTGCTCTCCTTTCTATATTGAATTATAAACACAAACAACAACATTACATAGAGCTTAACAGTTTGCAAACATTTTAAATGTATAATATCTCAATACATATTTCCTATAGCCCTATAAAGTAAGCAGAGAGAGTCCCATTATTATTCCTATTTTATAGATGAGAAAACAAAAGCTCAGAGAGGTTAATCAACTTGCCCAAGGTCATGAACCTGTATGTAGTGGAGACACCAAATCCTGTACATCCACCATGCTACACAGCTTATAGTTATGTGAGTACATGTTTTATCTCTGCTAGTTTACTAACAACTCTTCGAGGTTGGCACTTATTTTTAATTTATCACTAATTAATGAGTAAATGAACTGAAATATATTAATAAAAGTGAAATTTCTCCATATATAAAAACTTTACAATAATTATTTGTAATAATAACATAATGAATAAGAGGCATCATCATTTATTATATGAATCACAAAAGATGGTATTTCACATCCACAAATATCCAGATAGTCCCATTTAATGACTTTCTTTGAATATCGAAGGATTTAAAAAAATTATACTCCTCTCCTTGGAGGGTTATTTTAAACTCAATTATTTTAACTATTAGTAAGCAGTCTCAAATGTATCAAAAATATTTGCATTCTTAAATCAACCAGATTTCAGATTTTATATTTTGCGCACAGAACATCATAGTTCTCATCTTTATATGTATTGTTTTCTGAATTGTTTTTCTTATGTATAACCAACAATATGCCAAGTAGTAAAGAAAATAAAAGAAATACTAATACAACTGTATGTACACAGAAGTCTTACATTTAACAGCTTTGGGTAGCTTATTAAAAGAGTTTTTGATATTTTTTATCATTGACTCTTAGGGTAGTTTGACATCATTCAACAGATTGTTGAGTCGTCAATAAATCAGTAGCTATCTACCTCATCGAGCATGTGTTTCAGAAGATACATGGAGAATTGCAGAATAATCCGATTACATTTATGCTATCAGAAACTACAAATAGCACATTTAGGCAATCTAAATTCATGGATAGCCAGACCTTGGTGTGCCCTATAAATTACTACTTATGTTCCAGAAGAATGTTACTATGTGTTATGCCCATTCCCAAGTTGAAAGCTACCATAGCCACCTCAAAGTACCTACTTTATTTGTCTATGTATGTTAATCTTTTCCAATATGTTCATATCATTTTTAGGGTCTATAAAACATTTAGCAACTAAAAGTTCTTACTTTTGGCCTAGGGAAAACTCACAAAAAGTTTTAAAATACAGTTTTTGAGGCAGAGATTGTAAATGCAAATCATAGATAATTAAAAACTCATAAAACATATTTTGACGTTCTTTATCAGATATTTCATGTCAAAACTGACTTTTTGTCTGAATACTTATCTCTCTGAGACCAAAGAACATCTTCTGCCTCAATTACTTAGCTCATTTAGGATGTAAACCCAGCTAAATGTATACTAGCACATCCCAAAGTGACCATGCATTTCATTTGTGGTACATTAAGGTATTCATAACTCAAGCCTGCTGTAAGAGACAATAAATTCATAGCATGCTAAAGGTATCTGAGAACTTCTCGTAATATACAGATGATCAGATATAAAAAATATGTGTTTAATACAAGTTTCTGTCAAAACCAACTTGATTTCTAGAACAACAAAAAAAGCCATGCAAGTAAATCCTCTGGATATAATCATTCAAAAGTTTCCTCAAGGAAAAACATATTATAAATGTTTAGCTATAACCATTTACCTTATAGACTTGTTTCCCTTTAATACTACCAAAAAAAAATTCACTTTTCAAGTTCAGACATGACTGTTGAAAATATATCCTGTCCCCAGTAGCAAATGAACATACCTTTCATGCATGTAGTCAACTCCCAGGAGCAGCTGGATAAACCATTCTATTATTTGATTTTCTGGAAAGATTTTTCCAGCTTCTTTATATTCCTGAATTTTACAGTCCAGATCTCGACCCTAAAACAAAATAGTATAATCTTTCATATTTTTTTCAGTTAAGATTTTAAAATCAAGCTCTCTTAACAACAGTTAACACATAGTAATCACTATATATCATAAGAAAGTGAGGACACATTGCCACTCTCTTCTCAACTAGGCCTTAATCTTGACCTTGAACAAACCTTGAACAAACACTACTATAGTTTCTAACAACTCAAGGTTACATCTCTAAGATGCCCCTGCCACCTTAAAGTGCCTGCCTGAGAAAACTCAGGACTGCCAAAAGAATGTGCCCCTGAAGATAGGGCTCCCATCTCCCAGCCTCTATGGAAGGGTAGGAGTCTAATTTTAATAAGCACCAGTTAGAGAACCCAGATGGGTTTCACATGGACTAATTCCTACTTCCTGATTTTTGTAATTTGTCACTTCCCTGACTCTGCTCAGGCCCTTCTGTTCCCTCTCCCTACTCCCTCATTCTCCCTGAACACCTAGGCACCTCTGCACAAATCAGAATGGAGCTCAGCTCTTTCCCTTAGTGTCAGTAGTTACACAATAAAATCTATTTCGTAGCTTTAACTAATGTTCAGCTATTTTTATCTTTGACATCACTCAAGAACAAAACCCTTATAAAGGAGAAAAGTTATCACGCACACCTCCAACCTAAATTATTTTTATTATATTATCTAAATATTTACCCACATAAAACTAGGAATAACTTTCCTCCCAGTTAGAGTTTTAGATAATTATAAAAACCTAACATGTATATAAGTTAAAACGTAAACCAATAAAATTCAAATCAGTGATATTAATTTAATATAAAGTGATGATATTTGGTGAAACTAAATTTGTGTTTACATTGTACATATGATACTACCTGCTATAGTATAGATTCTTTTGGGTTTGGCATGCCCAGCCTACCATGGATATTGGGATAACTGAATTCTCCTTTTCTCTATCTCTCAGAAATACAGCCCTATTGATCTATGAGAGATCCCAAGTATATCATGTAAGCATTTAGTCCATCTCTGTCCTACCCCTCACTGGCAATAAGTAAAATAATAATACATATTATTAAGGCCAAAAACTAACCATGATCATAAATGACAAACATCTAAAATTGCCTGGCAGTGTCTGATATAATACCCTTTCTGACTATGCTTGTGTTGATATGTTTCGATTATCACAGAAATGAAAATACTAAATGTTAAATTCTCTTAAAGAATCGTTATTACATGATCCCTTTTACTGTAAAACACTGAAAAACCAGAGACAATTTGAGAAGTGTTCCTCTGAAGAAAAGGAGGGGTTAAATCTTTGCAAGATGCAAAACACAGGGCCCATAGAGAGCAGAAGAGGTATTTGCCAGGGCCATGGGGAGCACAAGTGGAAAACATGCAGCTATTCACAGACTATTCACGACAGAGTTGTCATCAGATGCAAAGGAAAAGAATTTATAAGCAATGAGACAATCTATGAGAAATTACTTCTAATCATACAACATGAGGTCAACTGACTAACTTACTTGTAATGCATTTTTTATTTCCTTTCAGTGCAATGTGCAAATATTTGCTTAGCATTTTCTCTCCTTCCACACAGGACCATACCAAGTCAGAAGTATAGCAAACATTCATACCTCCATCCCCTCCCCCCACCCCCTACTTCCCCAAGTCAGCACCTTCAAGCATGACCATTCCCCAGACGGTGCGCAACGCACTCATCATGTAGGCTACATGGTGAGTGCCAGGCGCACCGTCTGGGGAATGGACACGCTTGAGGCTCTGACTCAGGGGGATGGACAGGACATGGGCAATATATATAACCTGAGCTTTTGTACTCCCATAATAAGCTGAAATAAAAACAAAATACAGAACAAAACAAAACAAAACAAAAAAAACATTCATTTGCAGCCTGGCTTAAGCACACTTTCCTGATAGATTTCTGGGCTCAAGGAGATCAAAGCTTGCTGAAATTCAAAAATATAGTGAATTGAATATTTGACTTCTTGTCAAAAAACACTTTCATTTCACTCTCTTAATTTGACTTTATATCACTTTCTTTTTAATCCTATAGTTTACTGGAATTCTGTTGGACTCTCATGATGTTTCTGTTCTCTCATTTTCCTTAATATAAGATGCAAAAAATATTTTTTGACAATAGATCATTCATTATAACATGTAGTAGACATGAAAGCACTTCAGATGAAAGGTGAGATGTAAATATACAATTGACCCTTGAACAACACAGGTTTGTAGTGTGCAGGTCCATTTATAAGCAGATATTTTTCAACCAAACACAGATTGAAAATACAGTAGTCACAGGACTGAAAACTCACGTACGTGAAGGGCTGACTTTGTCTACATATGTGAGAATTCTGCAGGGCCGACTGTGGAACTTGAGTATGAGTTGATTTTGGTACACACAAAGGGTCCTGGAACCAATCCCCCACATATACCAAGGAATGACTACATATATTTTTCCAGTCTGCTTTCATTTCCATCCAAGAGGACTCTAGCAAAGCTTTCTCTCATATAAAAAAAAAATGAAGTTAAAACAAGATCATCTTTCATAGTTTCTCTGATATGGTAAAACATATCCAGTCCCTGAAAGATCATTATCTTACATGCCTTCCTAAATGGCTTCAGATAAGGAGGAAAAATGAGACAGAGAGAGAAAGGGAGAGAGAGGGAGAGAGAAGGAAGGAGGAAGGAAGGAAAAGAAAAAGAAAAATTTGCCTTAAAGAAATATGAATGAAGCTGTCTGCTAGCTTCTTATATCAACCCAATGTTTATTACTTTAGAAAGACCATACATAAGCACAATTGTCTCTATAAATATGGCTTTGTATAGGTAATTGTCTGCTCCAATTGTCATGTTAAATGAACTTAAATTTGGCCTGAGGGCACCTCCTTACCTTGAGTTCCTACACAGTAAACTGCAACCTAGCTTAGCATATAAACAAACCAAAACCTAAGAGTACAACAAACTCCTGAGTTTCAACCAATCACAGGCAGCCTAATCATCACACCATGCCCAAATAAGGCAGATGCCTACTTGTAGCCAATCAGATGATTCCTCTATTCTGCTTGGACCTGGCCTACAAAAGCTAAGCTCCTCTTGCTGCTGGACAGAGCTTTCTGAACGTCCTCTGGTTCTGAGTTCTGCCTGATTCATGAATCATTTTTTGGCTCAAATAAACTCTAAATTTAATTTGTGTAAAGTTTTTCTTTTAACAATTTGGCATCAGAGTAGGATCCAAAGGAGACTTTCAGTGACCTCTAGGAGTACCAAGTGACCACACAAAAGTACCTGCCAGATTATGCACCCTGATCTCTTGCAGCAACTCGAGGTAATGAGCGAGTTCCCTTTTGGATGCAAGTTCAACAAATTTGTGTTTTGAGCTCTCTGAGTTTATCTGAGCAATTTTTACTTGACTAGGTACAGGATCGGATTGGATCTGATAATTGAATTGGATCTAGTTTAGAGGCCTCAAGTAGGTACCTTTTGAAAGTGGGTTCCTCTGAATCTAGGGAATCTGGGACTCCAGGAGTCTAGGACTCTACTTTTTTGACATACTGGCTAAATTTATTATAAGAATTATGGGACCAGAACATATGGATTTTTTTTCAATGGGTTTAACCTTATTAAGGACAACTCAGAATTACAATGACCACAGTGGGAAAGTTTTAACCTAGATAAAATTATTCGCTGGTAAAGCACATTAGAAAAGGAAGGATCCAAGGTACCACAAAAGCAATGGATGCATTCTTTAATGGTACACAGAGGTATCAAAAAGATTAAATGAATCAAAGATTGCCTCATTAAAAGATTCCTTAGAGAAGGCAAATGAAAAAATCTTAAAAGCTTTTCTACAAATATTAGTTAACTCAAAAGCTTTAGCCATCTGGGTGGGTAATCTTGTTCCATTGGCCAGAAAAACAATTCGCCTCCAAATACTCATTAATAAATTAGTAAGGTTTGTATTGTTGTACCTGGCATGTGGCTAAAATTTTTTAATGAAAACTATAAAATCCATTTTTGTGTATATGTTTATGTATGTCAGTATGTATGTATGTTATATACGTGTGATATTTTTCTACTTCTTTATGGTCTTGCCAAAATTAAATTGTGAAAAAGAAAAATAAGTGCCTATATAAAGCATTCAGTATTGCCGAATAAAGTATTTGGTATTGCCAAAATTAAATTGTGAAAAAGAAAAATAAGTGCCTATATAAAGTATTCCTTAAACTCTTAGAAACTAACCTAAAATGTTTTCCAAGTATACATAATCTGGGATAATCTTTGGTAAATAAAAGCTAGTAAAAATGTGTTGGTTTGACTAAAGCAGGCATGTCTTCAGAGTTGTCAGCATTAAGTGTAATACAGATGTACTTTTCTTGCCTAGGTTTATTTAGTAAAATAAGTTCATGTTATCTCCACATTACAAAACTTATCAGCAAGAAAAATAACTTAAGGTGATGGCTGGCTGTTTAATGTCTCATCTCCACAAGTATTCTAAGCATAATTGTTAAAAACAAGACTTAAATAAGATAAAATACCCATGTGAAGAATGTCCTTCCTATACCAGGTTTTATTTAACATTCTTGTCACAAAGGATGAAAAGTTGAGGCTGAGGAAAATCTGTACAAACAACAATTTAATTCTCAGGCTTAGCCAAAATCAAACCAAACCAAACCAAACCCTAAGAGAATAGAGATAAAATTTTGCCTCTTCTGCAGTTTCTTATTCCAAAGAGACTAAAGATTTTGGGGACTGTTAGTAAACATTCCGTATCACATTAAAAAATTGTATTATGAAAAAGTACATGTCCTAGAACTTATGATTCATAGATTTTTCAATCTACTGATTGCTGGTGTGATAGATCACAACAGCTTGCTTCCTAGTGTTCACTGGAAATTAAGGTCACTAAGAATTAAGAATTCTAATTAATATATGTAACTAAAATTACTAGAAATAATAAGTAAAACAACTCTGTATGCATGTATACAAAGAAAGTAAGACTTGTTTTTGGTAAGAAAAGCCACATTATGAGGATATGTTTTTGTTTTGTTAAAAGAAAAAGAGAATAATTTTTGTTCTAAAGTAGAATGATTGTTCCAAAATGAGAAAGAGGAGAAGTATAGGACAAAAACCAAGTGGATACAAGACAGCTGAAAGTTTGTAAAAGAGGAATCTTGGAAAAGGAATTTTACATGTGATCAAGCTGGCTAAGATTAGAAAAGAACTATTTATAAGTTATTCTAAAAATTAAGCATTAATATCAAAAATACACTGACAGAAAATTAGAATTTGGTTCTCTCTGCTAAACAAGTTTTTCTTGAAGTATTGATCCACTTCTAATAGCAAACCATGAGAAGTAAAGTTTATCTTTTGGGTAACTGGCCTAGGAAACAAGGATTCTGTATTTTATTAGGATAATTTCCTGTTGTCTTTATTAGGTTTTTGATCACCTAAGAAAACTGAGTCCTCTCTATTTAAAAAGCAAAGTTCCTTTACAACTATGTAACTTTCTTTGAAGTCTTTTAATTGTGACTCTCCTTGAGTGAATATTGTTCACAGTGACCTGTGATCCCATTTTAATCAAGTATTTTAAACCTTTTGATATTTTTTTGAACACTTTCCAAAATCAAATACTAAATTAAGACTTTTTGACCTCAGATTAACTTGGGGAGTTTCAATATGGACCTCGGAAATATCTCAAAGGAATTTTTTTCCTCTCTGCTTATAAAAAGAGAGTTGTTAAACTAATTAGGCTTATTTGATGTATTAATTTGCAAGGGAAGCTCTGTCAAATAATAACTGATGCTAAAACTTTTTAAAGTTATATTGTATGGGTATATTATTAATGTGCTCCAGAAATTGCATGAAATTCTGAGAAATTGGATAGTCTTGGTAGAACACTATCAGTCACAATTCCAGTTATTATATTAAAATATAGTATGTGCAGAAATAACAACATTTCCTTGTCAATTGCATTATAATGAAGTTTCATCAGATATTTAACTATGACTTAATCTTGTTCATTTCTTTTACTCTGGGACTTTCCTGAAAGCTATTACAAACAACTATTATATAATATAATAAATAAATGTTTCATCTTTGAGGAGATGGAAAAAACTCTGACAAGTACAGGTTTCTGATAACTTTAAGATCATATCATTAGACTGGATAAAAATTCCCAGAATTCTAATAAATAAGCTTATTGGTTCATACAACTGCTAACCCAACATCAAGCAAAAAAAGAATTAATTGAATACCAAGGAAGTGCTTTGGCAGGTTTTCATGCTAAGTCAGCCAGCACTAAAATTGTTAAGATACGTAATTTGAATGAACTCCATAAGATTGATCCAAGTCAAATAACCTATGATAATCTATTTAAAAAACCATGCTATGCATCTGAATTGGAGAAACAAAATTGGTATTTAAAAGGATGTAAATTCAGTGTTAAGTGTGGACTCACGGAGAGCCTAGACAGTCATCTGATCCTTCCTGCGTCCATAAAGCTTCCATTATCAAAAGGTCTGCACTCCTTAACTCATCATAGAAGAGATAAAATAATCCAAACTATGAAAAAAATAATGATGAGGTGACTTCTAAAATTGCTAAAATGGTTTCTAACCAATGTCTGGTCTGTCAAACCCATAATTTTGATAAGACAATAAAAACCTCAGATGGTACATTTCCAGCACCTGCTAGATCCTTCGAATACTTACAGATGGATTTCATTCAATTGCTGTCTTCAATAAATGTATTCTGGTTGTATAGAAGCTTTCCCATCATGTAGGAAGGCGGATGTTATAATAGTAGCTAAAAGCTTATTAGAAAATGTTTTTTCTTTATGAGAAATTCCTGGAGAAAATTCTCCTGGTAGAGGTATCATTCCACTGTACAAGTTATAAAGTATTACAAACACAATGGCATTTGGCAAAGCTAACTGACTCAACTGTATTGCCTTGGTCAAAGGTATAACTGATTGATGGCAATCATCCACTTCCATTGGAAAACACAGATTGATTCCTAATGAAATAGTTACTGGAAGGCTTATGCCCCTAATAATAGAACTTCATGAATCTGACACTCTTATAAACTCTGATATGACTCAATATTGCAAGGTTTTAATGCATTATGCCAAAGTATATTTTCACCAGGTAAAAGAAGCACTGTGTAACCCACCAACTGATGACAAGTAGATCTTTCACAATCTAGAACCTGGAGATGGAGTCTTTTGGAAAAAAGAAAGAGTGCCTTTGAGCCCCGCTGAAAGGGACCATACCAAGTTCTTCTCACCAGCCACACTGCAGCAACACTTTAGGGCCTTGAGTCAACTCAAGAGGGCCCCTCTAGGATCCTGGAATTGTAAGACCATTGGAGACCTTCAGGTAAAGCTGACCGGAGAAGTTTTTCCCAAAAGCAGATGGCATTCTAGATGTGAACAGCTTTCCCAAGATCATGAGTCAAGACTTCTCTCCCCTGTCACCATGAAACCTATGTCCCCTTTCCTATTTTTCTTGTGTTTCTTTTCTGCTTATACACGGCAAGATAATGTGATAATTAAGATTTCATACTCAATAGCTTCTGCAGGGAACTTGACTGAATTTTGTATATGTCACATTAAATCTAAAGCCCCACGTGATCTTAGAGATCTTGTAGTTCACCCTGTAAAAAATTTCAGATTCCTTGTTTAAGTCTATCGGTAGGAAAACCTTAGAATGAGGATTTTATAGTTCAGTTATTCCCCAAACTGGGTAAGAAAATGAAAAGAAAAAAATAATTTGATAGTTTGTAGACGAATTAATAACCCTAACCTCATAACTGTCCGTATCCTCCAACCATGCAATGATTCAAAATGAAGCCTTGAATAAATATTACTAGTGCTTTCCTAGGCGACTTCTAATTCCATTACTCCTAGTTCCATTACACAAGGAACTGCCTGTTGTGCTCCTCCAGGATGTATTTTTATCTGTGAAGGATTTAACAGTCAACCATATGTGTAGGCAACTCCATGTCTGAACAAGTGGAAAATAAGGAGTCAATGTGGATTAGAGATTCTAATGGTATCACTGTCACTCCATAACCAAGTGGAAACTGGACAATTGGTCTACACCTCTTCATTTGTACAATGGACTAAAGAGGAATTTTCTAGCAGGCTTAAATCCCTCTAAATGGGTATCTTTTGTAGAATGCTCCTTCTCTGGCTTGGCACAAATGTAAATGAGGATATGACTTGAAATCTATTTCAAACATTAGCTACTATAGCTGACTCTACTGCAAAGGCTATAGTTGTACAGCAAACTTCTTTAAATTTTATTGCTAACATTATTTTAGACAATAGGATTGCTTTGGACTACCTGTTGGCTGAACAGGGGAAAGTGTATGCAATAGTTAACACCTCTTGCTGCACTTCGATAAATATGTCTGATATGGTAGACATTCAATTGTAAGAAATCAACAAACAAGCTACTTGGTTAAAACAAGTAGATTCCTCTTCTGATTCATTTTTTGATTGATCTGATTTTAAGTGGTTTGGTTCATGGGGACTCCTATTAAGGAATTCACTTCAGTCTCTTAGTATTATCCTCCTGATAGTCATCATAATAGTCTCCCTGTTATATATACTGTATTCTCTCAAGAGTCTGAAATATTTGTAGTCAGCCATCTGTTGTACATCAAATGGTCTCACTACTGTTATAATAACAAAAACACAAAGAGTACATTCAACTGACCTGATGCCATGAAATGTGAATTCCATTGTGAGAACAAACAATTCCATTATGATGGTGACAGAGAGTGGCATCAATGCCCAAAGTTTTAGTTAATCTCTCAAAATTGAGAGGCTGACCAAAAGCAAGGAATTGTTAAATTAACTTAAATTTGGTCTGAGGCTGCCTCCATACGTTGAGTTCTATGTAACAAATTGCAGCCTAACTTAAAGAGTATAACAAACATTTGAGTTTCAATCACTGCTAGCCAAATTATCACACCAATGCGCAATTAAGACAGATGCCTAGCTGTAGCCAATCAGACGATTTCTCTGTTTTGCTTCTGTGTATAGCCCATAAAAGCTCACTGCTCATGTAGCTGGACAGCACTTTCTGAATATTCTCTGGTTCTGAGTTTTGCCCAATTCATGAATCATTTTTGGCTCAAATAAACTCTGCTAAATGTAATTTGCTTAAAGTTTTCCTTTTAACAGTTATTTGTGCTTTAAACAGAAATTTGTGCATTAAAATAGCATTCCTTTTAGGAAGCTATCCCCAAACTACAATACCATTTTTCATTTCCTATTGTCATTTTTAAACTGTGTTAGTTGAAGAAATATGAAATTCTATACATTTCATATCAACTCCATTGTTTTCTTTATGAGTGAGCAAAACTATATTTTCTGTGAGTTCTGTTGCCATATGGAAGCACAGTCTCTGGGTGACATTTATTGTCGACTTGACAATCACCTTCTCACACTCTCTTTGAGTGGAAGTTGTGTGTCTGCTTCCTGCACTGATATTAAGTACATGACTTCCACTAACTAAATAAATACACAGACGATTGAAGGGGAAAAAAGAATAAGACCTTTAATAGTAGGCCTCAAGTGAAACGTCAAAAGGAAATAGACAAACGTCCCTTTGCCCTCTGGTAGAACTTTAAGAAGAAATGTATCTGTTATTACTATTAAGCAGGGGATGTGTTTAATCAACAGGAAGATGGAACACTGAAAAATTAAATTAATCCAAGATCTGGGTCTTGTGCTTCTCAAGTTACTCTTCCTATAATTTTCATTTTGCATGTTTATCTCCAAGAAAAACTATTTGCTTTGCACTTATAGTGTTCTTTAATAAATACTCTGTGGATTATTTTTTGAGGATTTAATCAAGGTAGACAAGTCAGTCACAGATTAAGACAAAACAAATTATGCTTCGATATAACAAAGAAAGAAATATAGTTTTTTGTGAAGTAGTCTGATTTTAACTCAGAAATATGAAAAGCATTTCTCTCTTTCTCTAAGCTATCTTCCAAGTAAAATTCAAATGTTTTTGATGAAATGTCACACCTTAGATTAAGAAGTTCTTATTATAATATCTGTAAGTGCATTCTGTTTCCTTAACTTTGTCTTTGAGAAATATTCTTTGAGAAATATTTAATGGTGACTTTTATTATTAAAACAATTTTAAAGAAAAGAGTATTGACTTTAACCAATATTAATGTTGCCCTAAGTCTATACTGCTGACAAAAAAAAAAAAACGCTTTCCTTCACTAAGATCACTCAAAAGTTACAATGAAAGAGTTGATATTAACTTCTAAGGTTGGGAAATCTGTAGCCCAAACTGTACAATTTGATAGATTAATGGCATCTCCTCTCTCCCTCATCCCAGTTAGCCAACAACAGATTGACTTTGAAATGCCAAGACCTTAAAGAAATGAAGAACAACTCAAATACAGTGCTCTAAATTCCATCTTTGATTGTCATTATAAAGTTTTAAATCCTAAAACGATTTGATAAAAATTAATCCTTTTATTAAAGTTGGCACTAGAAGTACTTAAAACCAGTTTAAAAGACCAAAGGAGAGCATTCTCACAAGCCTGAATACAATGAAACTGCAATGCTAAAAGCATATACAAAGGACAAAATAATCTCGGTATTTTAAAGTTGGAAGAAGCTTGAAACATTATTCTGCCCTACTTCATTTTGAAATGAAAAAGCCACCCTCATTAATTTACTGGGTTGACATCTTAAAATGCTGTTCCCTCACACACAGATCTGCATTATATAAGCACCCTTCCAGTGGACCTCAAATTTTAGTATACTTCAGAATTATCTAAGTTGCTTGTTTAAAATGCATATTCCTAGATGGTATCAACAGAGGCTCTGATTCCGTAAATCCAGATAGGGCCCAGGAATCTGTATTTTTAACAAGTGTCCTAAAGTGACTCCAGGACAGATGGTCCATAGACCACACTTACAGTGCTAGACAATAACATAAATGAGCCATATATTTAATATTTAGCCCATCAATGGAAATATTTTGTCCAATGCAATTCCTAAAGGCAAAAGATATACTTAGGAAAGGCAAGGTTTAATAAGAGTCATTTTATAATAGCATGTTTTTAAAAGCCTGTGACATTACTTAGGAGAATACCAAAAAAAAACAGGTAAAGGCAGTAGGGGAGGAGATCCTCTGTCATTCTGTTGAAGAAACTGAAGACATTTTCCTAGATTTTTAGAAGTTCATGCTAATGGATTGCATAAAGAGTGGGGTAAATGTCAAGCCATATTACGCCCTTAAAAGCAAAATTTAAAAATCCAGTTTCTAAATAATTACTAAAGAATGCCATGTAATATCATGACATTCATGTCCAACAATACAAATGAACATCGTTTGGTTCAGTTACTGTTTTTTTTCAAATTATTTTAGAGTTAGTATTCTTTCTGCTGAGGTAAATGTACATGAATAAGAATAAAATGGCAACTCACTATCTTAAGAGGAAGTCATATGAAATAATGCTTTCATCTATAAGGTACTGGGTTGTTTTATAAAATAAACTACTTGAATTATTTTGATTCTATTTCTGAACATTTATATTTATATAAATTTACATGCCTGCTAAAGCCATACCACAAATGTCATAAATTCTACTGGGTTTATGAATTGCTTTCTATTTGTGCATTACAGCATTTCTTTTAAATGAAACTAGTTTTGCTTTTCAATTATTACATTTAACAATTTTAAGTAAAAATCAGCAGCCTTACCTTTTAACTTTTTTTGTTTAAAAGGTCGAAATATTTTGTAGTTTAAACAAAGAAAGTAAATAGTACAAACCAAATGACTTTACTTTTGATACTTACAAAAATCATGAACAGATCAGTTTGGGTGTACAAAAATATGAGACACACACATTATTTACAGCCTTCCCAAACTAACAAAGTCCAGACCCACAGAACTGGCACAGGGCAAATCAAGGAGGCCTATGTACTCCTGGATAGAGCTGCCCAGGAAAACAAGAGGACCCTGATAGGACCCATCTCTCTGAAGAGGACTTCACCTCTTTGAAGATAACACTTAGTTCCCCCAATCAGCAGAAATCCCAGCAATGCCACTTAGTTCCTTCAGTCAGTAGAAATCTCAGCAATGCCAATAACTGAGGACAGTCCTGATGTGTTGACCACTCCAATGTGTGGACACCTGATGTGAACTCACACCATGAAGGATGGTCACCAATGTCACAACGGTCACACTCCAAGAGTGTCCCTCATCCATAAATAACCAATTGTGCAGGGGTGGGGGGTGGCCTCAAACAGAGCTGCATCACTATGAGCAGTGGCTCTGAAAAACAGAAAACGGTTTGTCTCTAATACTAGGCCCAACACATCCAGTATGAAATTCAAAAGGGACCCTCTGAGAGCTAACAAGCCTGGTGGCTGTATGTCACTGCTAAATTTACTTGCAATAGTCTATTGACTATTAGAGTCAGTAGAGTTTCAAGAGCGTAATAATCAACCCACTTACTTGGTTTATTTAAACATTTTTGCACAAACAAGAAACATAAGAAGAAATTTCAAATTTCCTTTTTTACAGTACAAACAGATCCTTGGTAAGT
The DNA here is from genome assembly GCF_020740605.2 of Lemur catta. Classification (NCBI taxonomy): domain Eukaryota; kingdom Metazoa; phylum Chordata; class Mammalia; order Primates; family Lemuridae; genus Lemur; species Lemur catta. The sequence continues at coordinate 164,771,199 of NC_059128.1, read as the reverse complement.
ATTTGCTTCAAAGTTACTATCAGACCCATGTTAGAATTTGCATGTTTCCCCCTTTTGGCATGAATCTTCATACCGAAGGCTACATGCCAAAAACTCAGAGGTAAATATTAGCTTGTCTTCTATGAAATATCCTGGGGGGTGGGGAGAGTAGCAATGAAATAATGAATAATTACATTAATAATAACTTCCATTATCGAGGGCCTTCTAGGAGCAAAGCTCTCATAGTCACTTTTTCAATGTTCATTATTTCAAATCCCTATTAAAAACCTAACAAAATAGGTGTTGTTACATTCTCTTAAGACAAGAAAAAGAGAGAAATAAGTTGCTCAAGAAAATGGATAAAGATTTGAACAGATGTGATGCCAAAGTCCACATACTTTTCATTATTTCAAACTCTATTTTCTATTGAGAGAAAATAATACCATCATTACATTAAAACTTGTATGTGTGCACAAATTAATACACGTGTTTCTGTATCTAGATGTAATATAGAAATAGAGATAGATAAAGATAAGAACATAAGTGAGAATAAGCCAAGAAAAAGAGCAGCCTCCCCAATACCCCTAGTCCTTGTCCTGCCTCAGATGAAATTCAACATTTTCCAGTCATATGATAGTCAGAAAATCATTCCGCCTCTCTGGAGTCCTGTTTCTTCATCTGTAAAATAAAATTAATAAGCAAGAATTCACTTCTCCTCAAAAATGGATGATGCCACATTAAACTCAAAGGAGACTTAACAGCCAACGTTGGAACAATATGAGCAACAAAATAAATAATGCCAGTACTGGGTAGTAACCTATGTAATTTTTAAAAATCCATGAATTCATACTGTTATAAATAAATAATTGAATGAATATATAAATGGAGGAAAGGAAACAGCTCTTCCTTATAGGGGAATCCCAATAAGTAAATGTAGAAAGAATGAGGGAAATACATAATCACAATTAGGCAAATAACTGCACAGTAAAAACTGCTGTAGGCAACTTCCACTGAAAACTATTAAAATCAGTGGGTGAAGGTTTGAGAAGACATAGGTTATTAGCATAATCTCAAAGTATTTTACCCAAAATATTTACCAATTACAAAAGGAAAAATAGTAACTTTACAGTAGAGAAATCCAGAAGACAGAACCTTAACAAAGTGATCAAAGTTAACATCACCAGTAATAATATATTATACCAACATCTTGTATCCCCTGATGTGATGTACTGAGAAAGATACAGTATCACTTCTGCAGTAGTCTTGCCCAGAATAGGTAACTCCAATCTAATCATGAGAAAACATTACACAAACCCAAACTGAGAGACATTCTACAAAATAACTCACCAGTAGTCATCAAAAGTGTCAAGGTCATAAAAAAGAAGGCAGAGAAGGGAAACTATCACAGATTAGAGGATACTAAGGAGTGATCTAGGAGACTACAACTCAATGCAATATAGACTCCTGCATTGGATCCTAGAATAGACAAAAGATATTAAGGGGAAACTGGTAAAATAGTAAATCTCTGATTTTGATAATTGCACTATGGTTATATAAGTTAACGTTAGGAAATGTGTTTAACTGTAAACACATTACAATTAAAGGTGAAGCATTAGGTTCCTAAATCACATCCCATGCTTTTCTACCCCTGAGCCTTTTATTACATACTTCCCTTTAACTGAAATGTCCTTATTCCTCTCCACCTGGCCAAATCTTTCCAGCACTTCAAGTTCAAACATAATGCTAGCCCCTCCATGGTTCCTGTGGTCAGAGTCATTTCTTTCTCCTGTTAACTCCCACAGCGCTTTAACCACATCCTTCCCATGACATTTTTGACATTCCTCCATGTACTTTAGCCATTGATATAAACAACTCATTAATCTTACCAGACAAGTTCATTAAATATTATCATATTATCTCTGTTATCCCACACTGTGTCTGTAATTGTATCTGACACAGAGCTGGAGCTTGGTAATGGCTTTTGGAAAGACCTTTGATTACTATTGCCTTTGTAAACTTCAAGCTCATAAGTAACTAATAAATAATCCAGAATGGCAATTTACTCATATGCAGCAAGAACTAGAATTGCCAAGACAACAGTGAGTTCATGTCAGTTTAGCCAGCATATTTTTTCCTGTTATAAGAGGCATATATGGAAAGCTGAACTGGGATCAGAAGGTTGCTTGGGTACAAGGAGAGTGAGTTGGGTGATTTTCATGAATAATAGCAATAAGCTAGGTGGCTTGATCATAAAACTACACCTACCACCAGGGCCAGACTTCCCTGTTCTCAGGTCTGGGCCTCATCTCGGCTCAGTAGTCCACAAGCACTGACAAATTTTTGCTTTATGATTCTATTTGTCTGTTTCTAACCATTCCCCCATTTTTTCAGTTCTCATCCCTGGCTGCACTTTGGAATCACATAGACAGCCTTCAAAAATCCTGGTGTCTGGGCCATACCCCTAATCAATGAAATCAGACTTTCTGAAGGTGGACCTCAGGCCTAGGGATTTCCGAAAGCTCTCCAGGTGATTCTAATGTGCAGCCAAGGTTGAAAACTAGTATTAGTAATATATTGACATAATTTTTGTTTAGCTATGTTAATATCACTGAGCAGGAAATAGACAAATCCAACATTTCCTGCTTTTTGCCCTGTTATTTGTTCTCTCCACCAGCACCACCCACTCCTGAAGATATGTGATCTCACCTATTTTCTATTGTGCCTATTAATTTAATACCCAGGTTTCTGGAGATGCCTTATCCTCACCCAAATGGAAGACCTTGAGGCAATATGTCACGGGTCTCTAGTACAGTAGTACATTGTTAGGTGTATCAGCAACATAAGGTAGGACAAAATACTTTTGACATATATAACAGCTGCAAGGATCCAATAACTTATCTTTTACTATCAGTATTTGACAGAAATGATGTGGGAGGCAGCTGGAAGAAAATACTAAAGAATTTGTAAAAAAAAAAAAAAAAAATGGCCTGAGTGCTAACTTCTTTGTGGCTCAGTACTTGGATCCGTGATGTGATAGAAAAATGAATCAGAAAAAGATCAATCCCATATGTTGAGAGTCTCAGATGGTACAGATAATGTATATTGTGCTGGGTACCATGTGAAATAAAAATGCCAGGCCGGGCACGGTGGCTCACGCCTATAATCCCAGCACTATGGGAGGCCGAGGCGGGTGGATCATTTGAGCTCAGGAGTTCGAGATCTGCCTGAGCAAGAGTGAGACCCCGTCTCTACTAATAATAGAAAGAAATGATTTGGACAGCTAAAAATATATATAGAAAAAATTAGCCGGGCATGGTGGCTCATACCTGTAGTCCCAGCTACTCGGGAGGCTGAGGCAGGAGGATCGCTTGAGCCCAGGAGTTTGAGGTTGCTGTGAGCTAGGCTGACGCCATGGCACTCACTCTAGCCAGGGCAACAGAGTGAGACTCTGTCTCAAAAAAAAAAAAAAAAAAAAATCCCATGAGAGTTTGGAGGGCTGGGGTCAGGAGTGATTGCCAACCAGGAGATTATGGGAGCTTTTGTTTATGCAAAGGGAACCTTGTGTATTGGAACTTTTGATTATGGGAAAGGAGGTAGCATTTAAGTGGGGCCTGGGAGGCTGGGTAAGACTTGAAGATGTGAGGCTAGGAGGAGGGGCATTCTGAAAGGGAGTGAAGATGAAAAGGTGTGAAGCTGTGGAGATGGGCAGAGAACAGCAAGTAGTTCCATTTCCTCCCCATGTGGAAGAGAATAGAATACACCAATATTTGAAATATTCTGCCATTTGGGTAGTTTGGAAACTATTCCCCATTCAAGATTTAGTTAGATCTTGACCAGAAATTTTGAGAGTTCAGCTGTTCGCTTTTTTACACTCATAATCTGATGTGATGTGTCCAAAGGGTTGAGTAGTAGATGCAGAGGCCTCACCAATGCATTTATATATTCCAGTCTTGAAAGGCCCCAAATTAAATTACAGAAGAGGGAACTTGAACGTAAAAAGATCAGCCATTTCAATGGTGATGGCATTTCCTATGAGGTGCAAGTTGGCCACCTGCTATTTCCTATGTTATTATTTACTTTAATAAAAAGAGGATAATGCCAGGCCTGTGAAAGTTAAGAGTAAATGTGGGTCTGAAGATGAGAAATAACTCTGTTAAGGGAGCAATCTGTGCATGTCATTCCTTAGGAGTCAGGGAAGTGGCAGTGACAGCTCAGCTGAGCACACAGCCTAGGAAGCCCTGCAGCTGTCTTCCTGCACTGCCTGTAGCCATCTCCATGGCAACACCCCCTCCCGGGAGAGCAGCTCAGCCCATGGAAATAACCCATCGTTTAAAAATTAACGCAGAGGACCCTGGATTGGATCCTGCACAACAAATAACATTCTTATAGAAATGTCCTCTCTAAGGACATAATTAGGACAAATGGACTGAATTTGAATATAGATTGTGAATTTATTTGATGGGTGATTCTCAAACTTCCATGTGCTTCAGACTCACCTGACCGGCTTCTCAAAACACAAATTGCTAGACCCCATCCCCAGAATTTCTGATTCAGTATGGCTGGGATGGAGGCCAAGAATTTGTATTTCTAACGAGATCCCAAGTGATACTAATGCTCCTGGTCTCAGATCACACTTTGAGAACCACTGGATTACATACTCGCATTGTATCACTGTTAATTTTCTGATTTTGATCATTGTACTGTGGTTACGTGAGAGAACATCCTTAGCCTTAGAAAATACTCACAGTAGTATTTAGGACAAAGGAGCATCGTGTCTGCACCTTACTCTCAAATGGGTCAGGAAAATGACAGATAGAGATAGAGATAGGGAGATAGAGAAAAAGAGAGAGAAGATAGAAAAATAAATAGAATAATGCAAATGTGGAAAAATGATAATAACTGGAGAATCTGGATGAAGAGTATATGGGAGTTCACTATATTATTCTTGTAACTTTTCTGGTACTTTAAAAGTATATTAAAATAAAAAAAATTTTAATTAATGGACGTAAAGAAAGTTATAGCAGCATATCATCCAAAATAGTAGCCACTAGCTACATGTGGTTATTTAAATTTAAATTAATGAAAATTAAATAAAATTTAACATCCAGCTGCTCAATTGCACGAGCAACACTTCAAGTGTTAAAGAGCCATATGTGACTAGTGACTACTGTATTAGCACACATATAGACCATTTCCAACAGCACAGAGAGCTCTATTAGACAGTGCTGACTAGAGTTAAAATATTCTGAGACCTGGAAGAAATCTTTGAAAAATTCAGTATGCCAAAAGCAGCAACAGAGGTAGCAGTAATAGTTACAAACAGTAGGAGTCAGTTGTTTCTAAAATAATAAAGTTTATTGACAGAAAGCGCTAATACTAATGACGAAAAATGATCAAATTATAGCAAGTGGATCACAGTGTAGCTACATATGCAAATATCTGTAGTTTTGCAAAGATTAGTGACATATTTGCCAGAGCAGCTGTTCAATATCACTGCTCTGCACACGTCATCATCTTACTGATTTTCTTAACAATTCACTGGGTGAAGGAGAAGTAGACCTCCAAGCAACCTGGTTCTTTCTTTCCCCCACTTTCCTCCAAGCAGAGCAGGGTCAAGAGCTGGATTGGGAAATACCCAGCAAGGCTGAGCTGGGGAGGGTGATCTGAGGGGAATGGCCAACACATGGGATATTTCAAACTTGTTCAGATATTTTAATTTGGCTATTGGTTTCATTTTGGGTGATATACCAGGTAATGTATAAAGCAGGCAAGGTTGGTTTTTGTTGCTATTTCTATTCCTTCTGAGCTTCTTTTTCTCCTCCTGTCTCTTCTTTTCTGTCTCTCAAACACATGGCACCCTCGGGTTGTATCTGGCTGCCTAAAGTTTCTGACCCAAACAGGCCTGCTTTCTACTCTAAAGATCATCTTCTTTCTTCCCAGTATCATTTTTGGGGGATTCCAGTAACACTCAAGTGATGAACTGACTAAATTCACCCTAAAGTGTGAATAGTACCAAATTCTCCCAAGGTGCACTTGGCTAACCCTAGTTTCCAGAATATTCTGGGAGATATTTCTGAGCAAGGTCATCTTTTTGGGTGATCCAATCCCTGTGCCTCCCTCTACCTAACAATGACCCTTACTATAGCTACACATGGTCAATTTCCCTTCTTGCACCTTCCCAAACAGTTTCACACTTACTTAGGTCTCAGTAAAATACACAGCTATTACTTGGAGAAAACATACAGTGGTAGGGAAAATTGCAAATACCTGAAACCATAAATCACAATTTGATAAATATGAAGGATTTCTACGAGGGAAACGAGCCATATTTCTATTTCCAAATTTCTAGTGGAGAAAATAAATCATAGAGCTAGAATCCAAAAATCAGGAGATGTATTTCTACTCTGTCCAGGCCTCTGTTAGGGCATTTAAATGTCCATCTAAGCACTGGACCATTGTAGGAGATTTGCCTGTACCCCACCAAAAAATTGTTGAAGCATTGTTCAGTAGCAATCCCTCCTTAAAATACACTCATTTTGACTCAGTTTGTTAAAGAAGGTAAAACCCTTCCTTAGAAACAAGTTTTAAATTACCTGGAGATAATCATTTTTAGCTGTAAGACATGAGATCCCAGGTCTTTATAGTTCATTCAACTTCCGGTTTGATAATTGCACTTTTGAGATATCTCTTTACAGAAGGCTTTTTACCATGCAACAGATTTTTATTAAGACTTCCAAGAGAGAAGATAAGTCTCACCTCACAGTACTCTGTAATAATGCAGAAATTATCTTGCTCCACAAAGCTTGCATGGAACTTGACAATAGTTGGGTGGTCCAATTTGGAGAGTAGCTGGGCTTCCAAATTGGCCTGCACAGTCTCATTTGGATTTAGTTGTCCAACAGAGATTTCCTTCAGTACTTTTCTGCAGCCAGAAAAAAAAAGTTTAAATACATTTAGAGCTGTAAAGCACATTTAACAGATATGAGCAAGTGATATAGGGCCACCTAATTAATGCCCAGGCTGTGACCTACTCATAGGTCTGGTATTGACACTGTGTCTTCCAGTGGGCCCTGGGCCTGCATTCCTGTCCCAGTCAGTGACACAGCTTCCTCAAGGCCTCTGGCCTCCATACCTCTGCAACCTACAGTTCTGCAGAGGGCAGACAATGAAGCTAAACTAATCTTGAGCAACATTTCTGGGGTGGCCCTTCTTCCGTCCCTCTGGATGTTTCCGTTTTTCTTGATCTCTCATGGTGTCTATATCTGCCTCTTTCTCTCTCACTGTGTGTTCTGACACTTTCCATATCTCTTTTCCTCTGTTTCTCTCTGCTTTTCTATTTTTCTCTCTACTCCTATCTTGGTGTCTATGTGTCTCTCTTGTCTGTCTCTTTCTCTATATATACAAAATCTATTATATTTATATATAAATCTCCATATCTGTCTCATTATCTCTTTGCCTATTTCTTTCCTTTTCTGTCTGTCTCTGCCTCTGTGTGTGTTTATTTGTGTATTTCTATGTTTTTACACACACACGCACACTTCTCTCACTCTCTGGGCTCTAAAATTTTCCAAATCTATCAGTTTAATATCAACAGGACCAATATCTATTTATTTTCTTTTTAAAAATATCCATGGCATATCATACTTTATAACTACCAGTATTTAAGAGAAAAAAATAACTAAAAACATTGAAGAGGTATTTAAGATCTTAGCATGTATAAATGGAAGAAGGACTCACTAAATCCCCAAATTGTTAATTTTAAAATTGTGATAACTCAGTGAGGAGGGGACCAAAACATTATTTCTTTCATCTAAAAAAAAAAAATAGTCTGAAGAACAAACTAATTATAGTACTGCAGTGTAAACTAGATTGCTGGGGGAAAGCTCTTAGAACTCCAATTATGCATGCAGACAGATTCTGCTGATTGTAAGTGAGCTTTCGCAGTTCATTAAGGCAAGTTGTGCAGGACCTGTACTAGAAAAACATTCTGCAAAAATGTTAAGAGTTACTACTAATGCATATCAATAAAAAGTGTATTTAAAGCGGAAACTGTCTTAATCAAAGGCCCTTTAACCAACTAACAGATTAACCATCCTTCTCCAGTCCTTTCTACCAGATGCTGACAGATGCCCTTGACATAGGGAATGCCCACAGCTAGTAGGCTCTCTCTGGCACTCACGTGAATGTCTGCCCTTTCAGTTGAGATGTATGCTTACCCAAGTTACTGTGTTTATTCCCAAGCCTGTTTAAGCCAGCTGTGCTCACTACTGTACATTTCTGAGTTAAATATAACATAAATGGATAAAGGGTGAGCATGAGAGTTATCTTTGCTAGGAAAACTAAGTCAAATGCTTACCAAAAAACTTGATGATGACAAGTTATAAAAAAAAATAGCTGATGAGTAATTGACAAGACAGTTATAGAAAGTTGGTTAAAAATGTAAAATCTAGTATTCTGAATTCAGATTGCCAAATTCTCATTCCACTTAAGGGAAGATAAACCTGAAAACCTTAATATATTATGGGTGGAGTTTACACAAAAAAGAAGAAGGGGCCCCTAACCAGAGGACATTAGATGTTGACTGTACATCCAAAAATTGGAGAAAATGTTTAATAGTATGTTTTAAGTTGATATAAATATTTTAATTAATGTCATTTTATTTTAAAATAGTTTCTTTTATTTAACCAAGTACCAGCTCCAATCACATTGGTGAGAAGAGCTTTTACCATTTTTTAAAACGTGATTGTACTACTAACTTATTAATTCAAACAAGGCTTTCCCTCCAGTTGCTTTACTATGGAAGAATAGTAATTTCCTTGGGCAGTATCATAGGTAGAGCTTGTTTCTTGTTTCAGATTCAGGGCCTAGAATTTTGATATTGCAGTCATCACACTATTAAATAGTTTTTCCCCATCCCACTTCTCTGTGAGAGTCTATGATAAAAGATTCATTAAAATTTTAAGTTAGAAAATTTGTCCTAGAAGCTGAAAGCCCAAGTAGGAAAACTTAGAAAGTGCCCTTATCCTACTGTGGTGTTAGGTAACATCTGACTTCTTTTCCAGACCAAGAAAAACTGGGTTATTTCTGTTCTCTAAAATCTCATAAAGACAACCGTCTAATCCAAGATGACATTATGGGGAAGCCATTTTTCTTAAAATTTGAGTCCTTTAACATCTTATCCATTTTAAATGTTCTTCACGGTCTTGCCATTCTGAACTCATCCACCACCAAAAAACAACCAACAGCAGCCATTGGCTGCTTCCACAAAAAGCAGCTCAATTGCATTAGAAAGGGCAGCTCTACACCAGGAGCCTCAGAGGCAATGGGCTCCTGCTCTGCCATTTACAGGTGATTTAAATGTGACTGCATTTAGAAAGTTGGCATATTTGGTTCCCTTTCCCTAACAGGTGTTTTCCCATTTTGTTAGGTATTGAACACTCTATTAGGGCCCTACTTAATAATTAAGTGGATTCTAGAGAAATCTTTGCTTAGTAATATATTCTATTGAAAGACTGTTCAATGAAGAATTTGGTTACAAATGACTTAATGTTATCAGGAGGGGCATCTCAGACTGTTAGTATACCCAAAGAAGCTTGAAATGGCATATGAGGCTATGTTGTTCTGTAACTTGTGAAGATTACAAAGCAGCAGGCAAAGCTCAATGGCATCTTCAAAGAGCTTTTTCAGTAATTTACTGTGCCCCAGCTAGCATGCAGTTGTAAAAGTCACAGTAGTTAAGCATGACAATATAAAGCCTTACACAAACTTGCAATATTCTCTTGCTGTGAAGGAACAAATGCTATAAAAAGCTTCCAGATACTTAATTTCTCCATACCAACATCAACTATTGTGCAGCAAAGCATGAGATTTTACACATAGCTACCTGAGCCCTGTCTGGCAGCCTGATGATAAAGCATGAAATCTCATTTGCTCACCGTTTAGCAGATGAAGGTAGGGCTATTAAGACAGGTGATATCAATTATAATCATCTGTAGCTGATGCAGAGACATTCTACCTTCCTTGCCTAAAATCGTGTCACCGAACTGATAGAGGAAACTCTCACTGCATGTCACTTAATACGAGATCCATATCAGCCAAAGACAGCATGGAAACCTACCAAGTCAAGGACAGCTTGTCACTTGCTCACTGACTCTCAGCCTGTCACCCACTCCTAAATAACATGACAGATATTTATTTTATCAGAGCCTCAACTCGGGAGAAACTTTGACAGCAGCAAAAACAGGCATCCCTGGAGACTCACTTATTTGCAAACTTCCTATTCTCTTTCCCAAACGGTATGTTTCTTTCTTCCTAGAATCATTAGTAAACTGACAAACTTTGGAAATTTGGGATAACTATGGCTAATTTCATTCCCTTGAAATTGGCCCACGTTTTATACAAATGGAGAAGATATTTTTGAGATATTAATCAAGGGTTATTTTTCCTCAGATTTCCACGGATCTTTTCACATTTTCCCTGGTCAACCAGCAGCATACATTGCCTCAGGAAAAAGATGACATCACTACAGAGAATATGAGTCAAATCCCTGGCTTTTTAGTTCCCAAAGGAGAGATCAAGGTTAAAAAGAAAGGATCTGGAGGAACACTTAATCAGCCGGTTAGCATTCTTTCTGCCCTGAGGTGAGAAAGGGACCCTCTTCCAGACCAGGTAAAGGGAAGGTGGTCAGAAGCAGGTAAGAAAATTAGGAACTGCTGAGCTCTTGAAAATAGTTGCTTTGCCGTAGGCCAGGTCCAGACAGGGAGTAGGAAGTGAACTACAATACGGGTAAGAGGGCCTGAGAACAGGAGACTTTTGCTTTCCTTCCAAAGTAGGACATAGAAAATTGCAGAACCCCCCACATTTTCTTGTATCCAGCAAGTAATAGGAGCTGCAGAAAGTTCTTCAAGCGGCATGTAAACAGAAGGGCCTGAGACAGCTCTACAATATCCAGTATCCAAATAAGGTGTGTGGAGCAGCAGAATGTCTTATGCAGTTAGACCTACCTCACTGAGGGCCAGTCAGCTGGTGGGACTGAAAGGCTTTGCAGGAAGTCTAGAGATAATGATTTACAGTCCCTTTTCTTGTGATTTAACCATCAGCAGTCATTCATTGCACATATACTAGTAAATACCTACTACATGTCTATAGTGCAGTGGGCACTAGGGATTCATGGTCCCTGCCCTTGTGTCTACTGGGGAAGAAAGACATTAAACAAGATAAATGTGCATGAATGTGTATGTGTATATATATGGCTGTACTTTTAAAAACTTCAAACTGAAATGGATGCTATGAAGTTGGGGAAAAGGATGTCTGAGGCCCTTTTGATTTCAGACTGATGTGATCAGCAACTACTGCACCCCCGTAGGACAAAGCCACAGAAACATAGATTTTAACTTCAACTTAGACAAGAATAAGTTTTTGGGTTTTGTTTGCTTTTTTTGCATCGTCATTTACCTGTTTAACAAAGATTATTAAATATGCCCACGAGCTTTGAAGTAGATTTTTCATCTATCTAGCAAGGCAGCAATTATCTTTATCCACCTTTCTTAAATGAGAGGGTCCCATTTTTTTCTAATTTACATGAAAATAGTTTCATTATAGAAAAATCTGAAAGTACAATATAAGAAAAATATTACCCACAATCCACCATAGAGGTAATCAGCATTAACATTTTGGTGTATTTCCTTCCAATCTTTTTGCTACACATATTTTTTTTAATAGTAGAGGCCAAACAGCTTATACAATTTGATAGCTACTATTTTCATGAAACATTATCACAGCCAACACTTGTCATTTGTGGCTGCCCAGCATCTTTAGACAGCTTCCCTACATTGTAGCAGATCCCTGGGCTATGAATCCTGCCTCGCCCAGAGAGATAAAAACAAACAGACAAACCAAACCTACTTCTCCCCATTTTCCTTGAGTTTGGGTACTGGTGTATGACCTAAGTTCTGCCAGTCAGCTGCACCCACCTGAGACTTTGATGTGGGTGTGAGCTTCATAAGGAAAGAAGGTAACACAGGGTTTCCCTTTTGCTGATATATGTGCCATCAGAAACAGCACGGCCCTGGGGTCAGGGGCAACAGGGCACTTCAGCGGTGATGTTCTGGCCTCTAGCCTGCTCCCCTAGCTCTCCCACCACTACTGTGAGCTATCTGGGTTCTGAGACAAATCCCTTTCTGCTTAAACTGGGCAGAGAGTGGCTGCTCTTATTTGCACCTGGGTGCCCTGGCCAATACAATTATTCATCACAGAAGCATTTTCAGGTGTTACCACAAATCAATGTAAACACTTTGGGACAATGAAAACTAAATCTCCAAAGGTTTGATTCATTTGGGTTAATTTTTTTTTTTTGTCTTAGACTCTTCAAAGGGATTTAAGGCCATAGTATTGCTTTCTCAATTTACAGGTACATAGAAATATGACAGCAAAAAACATCCTGTGTTAAAGTTATTTCATTTCTCTTAATATGACATAAACTCTAAAAAGTAAAGAGGCATGAAAAAATATAATGGCAGAGAGTAATATTTATTCAAGAAAGTGGCACATTGATTTAAAGAAATGAAAAAGCCAGGAGCCAAAGTTATCTAAAGGAGTAGCTGACAAAACAGAGTAGAGGTTAGTAGAGAGGATACTACAGATGTAATTTTATTTTATTTCTGTTGTATTTCCTTCCTTTGGCAAATCAAAAAATATTTTTAATGTCTGTAGTCAGAGAAAAGGACAAAATTATTTTATACACACCACCATATGCCATAATATGCATTGCTTTTTGTTTTTTAACAATTAAATCCTTGGACCCAGCATATTTGTGGGCTAGAACTCTCCAGTTCATCTTGTCTGTCCCTCTGCACCCCTGATCACAAGCATGTAGCAGTGTCTTTGGACAGAACCAGGAGTCAAATGACATCATGGTGCACTGCATGGGTGGCAAACTGCAGGCACCCAGGACAGACATCAACATGAGAAATCATGGGGGAGTGAAGAAGCAAGACAAGGAAGAGAAGAAAGCCATCAAAGGGTATATAACCAAGACAGTAACCACTGTGGGCAACTGGAGCTTAATACTGTCGAGGAATTCTGAGAGCTAGTGTAGAACATGAACCTCAGTGTTCCCCTGCCCAACGGGTGAGGAGTAAGGGGGCTTGGCTGGTGATCCACCAACTCCCACTATTCACTAAGGCTGCTCCCTGGGACTATTAATTCCTCCACTTGTCTGCCTTGCCTGAGCACAGGGGACTCTGATGGCTGGAAAGAGCCCTCAGGCAGAATTGCAAATAATAATAACAATAATAAGTAAATTAATAAATAATACATTTAGTAAACAAAGAATAAGAGTAGACTTATTTCAGAAATTTTTGTTTGGCAAATATACTATTCCTGGCTCTTGTCTAGATTATATTTTCATTTGTGGTGACAACTTCCATGCAGTGTTTTTTTTTTTTTTATTTCAGCATATTACAGGGGTACAACTGTTTAGGTTACATATATTGCCTTTGCCCCACCTGAGTCAGAGCTTCAAGCGTGTCTATCCCCTAGGCGGTGCGTACTGTGTTTCAATGCTGATACTATAACAAATTTTACAAGTTGCCTTTTATTTTTAAGGAACAGAAGAGGATAAAGAGAAATTTCAAGAGTAGGAGGTTTGAAGACAAATATTTCCTGAATAAAATAGATCCAATAACTATGTGAATTCTTTGACTTTGCCACCTGTATAAATAAGAAAAATAGAAATGACTTAAGGATGTCTCAAGACTGGAAACAGGGCTGGTGCTCACCGGAGTTCTCTGCAGAGACCTTCGGGTGTCACTGCAATAGAGCTGGCTTCAGAATGGACCATGCCCAGCAGTTCTCCTGAGGGCTCCTTGTAGGTCACATGGAGAAAAGATAAAATTCTAACTGCCCTGTTGTGCAAAGCCCTGTCCCCCAACACTTGACTGAAGAGTCTATAGCCAAGCCAAAAAAAATGCATGAGTGTGAATTAACTGGGGACCTGTAAAAGCGTGCATTGTTCTGGCAGTGTTGGAAAAGCCCATGTATTTGTGCACTCACTACAAGGCAGCAATATTTTCCCCCATTTCTACATCACAGCCTCCATTAAAGCGGCTGGGACTGTCTCACGAAAGAGTTCACTGAGAACAAATTGCCCTTCCCTCTTCTTTTAGCCAGAACATGAGTGGATTCACTTTATGGAGGACAGTCTGGAACTTCTTTTTACTTTCTACTCTAAAAGTTCTCCTTACAACCAAGATGCAGTAGGGTCAATTCCAATTTCCCCCTCAAAACCAGTTATGGCTCCTCCTCTCCGTTATCTTTCTCCCTCACACCTTGAGACAAATGGTCAGACAATTTTTTTTTTCTTGTTTATACAGATGGGCAAAGTCGTTGAATATTTGGCTTCGTTATTTTAAGAGACACTAATAGCTGCTTCCCCACAGTCACCCTCCCATACCCCCACTATCATATGCTCTGGAAAGAAGAATCCCCTCCCCACCCCCTGGGGTGAATCATGCCAATCAGGTAATACTATTCCCCTGCCAGCGATAAGGTTGGGTATGTGATATAATCCTGGCCTGTGAGTTGTGAGGAAAAACTTCCTGGGAGTTTTCTGGGAAAGATGTTCCTTGCTGATAAAAAGAGAAGCATGGGAGAAAATTCTTCTTTAACCTGCCCCTGCATGTTATCTTTTGGATGTGACTCCTTGAACTGTGGCAGCCAACTGGGGCCATGAAGGAAGCCACCCTAAGATGACAGGCAGAAACATGCAGAAGGAAGAGAGAAGGCACCAAGGTCCCTGATGATGTTGCTGAGCTGCTGAATTCATCAACTCTGGAACTGCGCTCTCTAGACTTCTTGTTAGGGAGATAAGTGTTTTTTATTGTTTAAGCCATTTTGATGGCCAAAGATATCTTGACACTGACACTTTGCTACAAGAAGGAAGAGGAGATGTTTAAAGACGAGATTATAAGCAGAGGTGAAGAATGTAGTACTCTAAGTACTCCACTCATCTGTAAATGCTTAAGGTTGTAAAAACCCAAAGGATGAAGTTAGGTTTAGCTGAGCTGTACATAAAGATTAGAAGAAAGATAAGCCCCTTGAGAACAGAAGCTACGTTGCATTTACTTAGCACTTAATGAGTCCCCTGATTTAAACTAAAAAAAAAAAGGTAAAACTTGGCTCTTTTCTACTTGAGCATTAATATAAATCTTGAAAAGATCATGACAAAATGAACTATACAGAAAAGAACCTATAACGAGAAAAATACTTTTGGATATATGACTAGAAATTCTTTGTTAGTAAATCTGGAAGCTAAGACAACATAGTACTTCTTTAATTTGAAAATTTAATTCAAAATTTTCATATATCAAAAATTTTAAGTTATTAAAAAACATCATGACTCAAAATGATTAAAATTCCACTACTGTTCTCCTCCTTCCCTTAAGTGATAATATATAAGCTATGATAGCAATCAGGAGGTAATCTAAAATGAGTGGCAAGGAGGAAAAGAGTGAAGCAAAGGGCATGGGCAATTCACCAATCAAAAAAATAAAATATATAGGCCGGGCGCGGTGGCTCACGCCTGTAATCCTAGCTCTGGGAGGCCGAGGCGGGTGGATCGCTCGAGGTCAGGAGTTCGAGACCAGCCTGAGCAAGAGTGAGACCCCGTCTCTACTAAAAAAATAGAAAGAAATTATCTGGCCAACTAAAAACATATATACAAAAAAATTAGCCGGGCATGGTGGCTCATGCCTGTAGTCCCAGCTACTCGGGAGGCTGAGGCAGTAGGATCGCTTAAGCCCAGGGGTCTGAGGTTGCTGTGAGCTAGGCTGACGCCACGGCACTCACTCTAGCCCGGGCAACAAAGTGAGACTCTGTCTCAAAAAAAAAAAAAAAATAAAATAAAATAAAATAAAATATATAGATTTAAAATACTGGGATGAAAAAGACCAAGAAAAAAGAATTCCTAAGAGATCTGGACTTCCTTCTCTCCTGCCAAAATTTTTTTAAAACATATTTTAAGAAGCAATAATAAATATGCCCTCTTCTATACTTCTCTGGTAATAGAAGGAAAAGTTACGAATATAAGGAATTATTTCGTTTTACATAGTCTGAAGCCTCAAACTTGAGAAATTAAGAACAAAGTCATTAGGAGCTAGAGGCATAAGGTTGGTCATTATGATTTTGGAAGGTAAAACAAAGTTCCAAGATACAACTGTTTATTTACATGAAAAGCGTTCATGTAAAAGCCTTTCCTGACTCCTCCAGGTCTAAGTCAGGTACCTCTCCTCTCTGATCCCATTGCATCCTGCAACCACATCAGCTTACATTTTGGTTAACACAGTGAGTTCCTTTACAGGACTGTAGACACCCTGAAGGCCGCACATGGAATTCACAGCATCTGGTGGTGTCTGATGTGTTTGAATGGAACTAAGCGTGCAATTTCCTCACCTTTCAAAATTCAGCTTACTTTACCATAAGCAACTCTCACATTATGTATTTTCATATTTATTTGTCTCTGTCCCCAAATTGAAAACAATTATAATAATTTTGTTCATTTCTATATCCCCAGGGCATAGGACAATTCTTGGCATTCAATGGATGCTCTGCAAATGTTTGTTGACTATTAAATGATCAAAATCAAGAGCACTCCAAACACTGTTAAGAAGGTAGCAGGAGTCACAACTCCTGTGCATGATTTTTTTCCCCTTATGGAAACATATCAGCTGGGCATCAATCAGAAAATGGAAGTTTACAAAAATTTGCTTCACAACATACTTGTTGGAATAGCTCTTAGCTAGAAGCTGAATTACCCATGGGAGCTGATAGCAATACTAGCATAGACAAAGAAAAATGACAAAGATATTCCAACCTGAAAAAAGGTTTTGCTCAGATGTTTCATGTCTCAGAGAAATGATAACACCCACTATAGAGGCCTGGCCCAAGAAAAGGACAAAGCTACTCAATTTTCTTAATTTTGTCCCCTTATTCAACTTCTTTTCCAGTTTTGGAATGTATTCTATGTATTTGAAGAATTCTAAAGCTGGACAAGACCCTCAGAGAGCAGATACTCAAAGCATCTCAACCTACGAAAGTCCTGAGACATTAAGTAATTTATCCAACGGTGTAAAGCAAGTTACAGCAGAGCCACCATTTACCTCTTACAGGAAACAGACCACCAACTGTAAAGAACAGGACTTGGTCTCCAAATTTAATAGTTTTCCCCTTTCTCGTTTTAGTATAGAGACCTGTGTCTAATAACTAAGACAGACAGCCTCAAATTTTTCAAAGAACAAAAACTTCTGCTATCTACTCTCTTTCCATCTTTAGCATTAGAGAAAAAAAGGAAAAACAAAAACTCATCACAGTGATTGGAATAATGGTCTTGCTTTTGAGGAGGCACTAATAACTATGTCTGTTCTTCATTATCATTTAAGAATTACAGAAATCTTACCAATAGTCAAGAGTATTGCCAATTATAAAGTCCCAGATTTGGAAGTTTTGGAAAAGACACCATACAGAAGAGGGACTTACCTTTCCTAAAAGGTGGTAAAAATCTACATTTTTGAAGTTGTCCTAGGTACCCCAACCCTGTAGGTGTGATTGTGTGTGTTTGAGAGCCAGTGTTTTAAAAGTTCAACTGCACAGAACTCATTTGATTTAAAATTGTTAAACAATGGAGAAGTAATATGCCTTAAAAGCAAAAATAAATATTGATAACATAGGACTCTAAGCAACGAATCACTCATTCTCTCTGTCACATTTTGAAAGGTACTGAGCTTAAAGCAAACAAAGATCCTGTTTATGTCAGCAAGGAAATTAAGGAGCATAATAATGTCAGCAAGGATATGAAGAAATAATTTACCATAGATAATCAGGTTAGCTTTTGTTACGATTGTTATATGCTCCAAATTTGCAATTAATGTTAGGTTAATATTCAAAATGCAATATTCTAATGCATAATTCATGTCGAGTTTTTATTTTGACCATTACAGAAAAATACTAGAATTGTGAATTTCAATGAGATAATCATATGACCATGAAATCAGCATACAGGGGACAAACTAAGTTTTAAGAAGCAACAAAAACTGATTAGCTCCATTTCCTTGACAAGGAAAAACTGACAAAAGATAAACACTATTTAAAGTAAAATTAAATTATGATCTAGGCAAGCAGAAGTTTGGTGCTCCAAAAATAAAATGAAAAAGTAAGCTAGCATTTTAATGAAATAAAGTCTCTGTAAACTCTTAGGATCTCTGAGACTATGTTTCCTTGGGCCATGTTCACTCATATTAGCATTAGAATAAACCTCTTTAAATTATTTTACAGTTTTTTTCCATTAACATTTCCTAATCTTATTTGTAGTAGTGTCAGTTGGCCTCGAGTTAACATTAAGACAGCCAAAACAGCAAAAAAGTTTGTATTCTAAATTTCAGTCTCTACTTCATCTTCATGGTATGTGCAATGCATGGACTTAAGCTAAAACTTGGAAACTATAGCATAAAGCAAGTTGTTACTGTATTTAATTTTGAGATGGAAAGGGAAGAAAATGAAACTCCGTATTAGCATACTTCCATTACAAGGTTTAAGCAACTGATTCTGGGTCTTATATTTTTGCTGAGGTGTGCTTACACCGAAATAAAGCTCTGTTTTTGTGCACTTAGAAAGCCAGGGCTTAACCTACTAGCAAAGCTCAAATTAGAATCTACTACTAGGAAGGATCTAGTTTCCCTGAATGACAGCTTATATAGTCACTGATTTGTAACATGCAAAAAGTCACTGTAGACTGTGTAAGAGGAGACAGGGAAAGACCTGGCTAGCCTGTCTCTGCTTATATGAGGCTTCATTTTCAGAGGCAGGAGGATGGAGGGGAGCCTGGCTAAATAAAGTGCTTCAGATGCTTAGCACCTGCTGCCATTTCACAGGAACTCCTGTGCAGTTTGTGCTGCCTGCCCACGATGTCCATAGGAACTCATCAGGAGAGATCCACTCCAGGCATAACACTGAGCAAAGGACACTAAATAAAGAGTCTTGGGTGTGGTTTTCTTCCACTGGTTTTGTTTCCAGAGATTGTGGAATTTATTTGAGGACAGATCAAAGTGTTTTCATATTAATAAGATTATAAGAAAAATTGTTAGAATCATGGTGTGATACTTGAATAGGCCTCAAGGAAGGGACACAGGATCTTAGAGCAGTGCTTCCCAAATTTTACTGTGCATACGAATCACCACAGGATCTGTTAAAATGCTGTTTCAGATTTTGCAGGTCTAGGGTGGGGCCTGCGATTCTACATGTCTAGCAAGGTCCCAGGTGATTGCCCAGGCTCCTTGCCCAGGGATCACAATTTGAGTAGCAAGGTTTAGAGAAGACAGGGTTCCAGACGACTGCCAGGACTGAGAGTGGTAAAGAGCCCCAGAGTTCTCTAGAGGCTTGGAGAACAGAGCACATTTGAAGAGCAGGCCAAGCAAGAGGGCATGTGTTCCCCTCCCACTCCCCAACCCCCTGTTCCATCAACCATTAGATCTCATTTGACAACAAAGGATTGAGAATCACTGCTAGTCCAGCCCCCTCATCTTATAGATGAAGACAGTAGAACTCAAAGACGCTGTAAGACTAGACTATATGCCTTCTTGAGAATATTACATAGCCAACACTGATATGACCCCCAAACCTGTCAGTTTTAAAACATCATGAGGAAAAATCTTCCTTACATTTTGGCCCAAATTCTTTAAACTACAATTTCCATTGGTTTCCTCTTGTTCTGTTCAAGTATGATAAGGTACAGTTGCCCAATGACCCTTCAAACATTTGTTACATAATTTATTACTTTAATGTATTTATACTCAGCCTCATTTCACAAATTATTTGACATAACTTATATAATAAAACAGAAAATTAAGACCAGCAAGAATAGACAGAAATAAGAAACAGGGCAAAGAAGAACACAAATATGCTGGCCAAAATTTGTTGCTATGGTTGAGCTTCAAATTTAATTCCAAACATCTTGGAATATGTTACTGTTATTACTATTAATACTATTGCTGTTACTGATGGAATGTCATAGATGCAATTTTTTGCCTATTACAAGAGGGTATTTCAATCTCTGGATACTTAGTTACATAAGCCAGTTTTAATTTTAGTCATATAGCAGTGGAGGTGTTCCCCAAGGAGAACATGAGTGGTTCTTTTAAATAGAATTCATTCAGAAACAGAATTCCGACTTACATACGGAATAGTGCCCTTTGATATTTAATTTAAGAAAAGCTTCTCAACTCTTACCTTAATTCCAGGTTCTAAATTTGGCACATGTGTACGGAGTACCTGATCTGTGCAAGATACTCTAGTTGTCACAGATATAGCCTCTGCCTTTGGGAGTTTGTAATCCAATGGAAGGACAGAGACAAATAAGTAAAAGCTTTAAGAAAGCATTATGCACCTTAAAAGAAGGAAATGAATAACCTAAAAAGAGAATCAAAGGCCAAGATCTGAGATAATCATAAGAAAACATCTACCCATCAAAATACTGATACTGGTGATAACTATGGCAATAGCAAGTGCCACATACAGAGCAGTTGTCTGGCAACACGCACTGTTCAAAGAGACTATCACGACCCTCATTTTTGAAATGAAGAAACTGAGATACCGAGAGGTTAAGACCCTCACCCAAAGACACTGAATCAGTTCAGTGACAACTACCTAATAATGATGAAACTGACAGCCCACTTCTAAATCCTGAGCACCTCACAACTATGGGATGCTGCCTTTGAGTTTACAAACTCAGATCCCAGTAAGCTGCACACTGAGAACACAACTCAAAAATACACTCTCTGCACAAGGTTGATAATCTGAATAATCAGGAAAAAGGGAGAGGTGTCCTCCTGCCTTTCCCCACCCAAAGCACACGTTCCAATGTTCATGAAAAGTATCTCTCAGAAATTGTACAGCAATAATCCTGACACAAATCTCTGGCAAAATTGAAGAACTCATAATTAAACAGATGGCTTGTGAGCATTTAAAATATAAAGCAGCCACCAGCAGGAGTTCACATGGGCCTATGGAGAATAAGCCAAATTAACCTAATTTCTTTTTGTGAGAGTGTTATTTGATTGGTAGATCAGAGAGAAGCAATTAGTCCTGGTATATTATGATTTTAGCCCATTTGATGAAACCATGTTAACAGATGTCAAAGAGAAGAGTCTTGAGATATCCTTTTAATATGGGAGAGATGTAATGTGGATTCATGGCTGGTTGAACAAGCAGATCAAACATGCTACAGTCTTGGGTTTCAGGCCATATTTAAAGTGGTACCTGCTGTAATACCATCGGGATCCCTAACAATATCTTCACCCACACTTTATTAATAACTTGGATGAAGATCTAAAAAGATACAATTACCACACTGTAGAAGACACAAAGAGCCAGGCCGCAGAATCAATAGACATAAGGCAAAGTCAATTTTTCAAAATGATCAAAGAAGCTGAAATGGGAGTTAGAAATCACCAAGACTAAATTTTGCAAAGTAAAACCAGAAGTTTACAGTTAAAGTCAGGAAAATCAAATCCTCAAGTCTAAGAAGAATGGCTTAAATGGCTTAAGAGCAGAATAGCTCATCTATAAAAACTCTGAGGACAGAATTGTTCCTCCCCAAATTCAATATGAAATGTCACCACTCCTGGCAACCACTAATCTATTTTCTGTCTCTGTGGATTTGCCTATTCTGGACATTTTACATAAAAGGAATCATAGAATATATGGTCTTTTGTGACTGGCTTCTTTCACATAGTATAATATTTTCAAGGTTGATCCATATTGTAGCATATATCAGTACATCATTCCTTTTTATGGCTGAATAATATTCCACTGTACAGCTATACTACAATTGTCAGTTGATGGACGTTTGGGTTGTTTTCACCTTTTAGCTATTATGAATAATGCTGCTATAAACATTTGTGTACAAGCTTTTGTGTGGATATGTTTTTATTTCTTTTGCATATATACCTAGAAGTGGAACTGCTGGGTCATATAGGTAAGTTTACAACTATAGTAGCTTCCTGGCTGGTGAATTACTCTATTTCCTCAAGCTCCAGGATGATTACTTTCCAAATACTACTTTTATAACATCACTGTTTCACTAAAGATCTTACAGCTCTTGAATTCCTCATCATGTAAAATCTAAATTAAGCCTCACATGCAAGGCAGTCTATCAACTGGACCCTTTCTGTCTGGACTGTACTAATCATTAGTCCCCAACCTGACCCGTCTACCTCCTTTACTCATAATCCTACCTCTGTATCCTTTTTCTTGTTTCTGTTCCTCACTCTGTCCCCTTCCTATCACATTCTGAGAAAAGGGTGGATGACCTGCAGATACCTGCCCAGAGTTGTCTTGTATTCAAGACCTGGAATTCAGGGCATAGAGGAGATGGAATGGAATGAACACTACCTTGCTGAATTATCTTAACCACATAGTGAAGGACTCAGGTTAGATGATGTAAAAGCTCCATTTGGATCTGAGATTCTCTGATTCTGTTGGGAGGCTGTCTTCACTGACTGGGCCCATCCTGCCCTGATAACCCACTTCTCTGGCCTGCCTTTACGTAGTTGGTTACAGTGAATCCCTGAGTCTCCAACTGGAGCATGAGTGGGGGTGAGTTGAAGCCTGGATCTGGGCAGAATGGAGAAGAGGATGTGGTGATCCCACTCTCTCCTTGACAGCCAGAGCTGCCGAGTCACGTCTCTACCAGTACCATGATTTGTTTAATCAGGCCATGGTGCTAAGGCTCTAAAACATCATGCCGAATGAGAGAAGCCAGACAAAAACAGTACCTACCATATGGTCCCACTTAGTTGAAACTCTAGAAAAGACTTATCTGTAATGACAGAAGCAGATCAGTTGCTGCCTGGGTCCAGAGATGGGGGAGGATTAGAAGGAGCATAAGAGGACTTCTTGAGGGTGTGGAAATGCTCTATATTTTATTTCTGGTGGTGGTTACCAGATTATGTAAATTTGTAAAAACTATTATAAATGTATACTTTAAATGGGTACCTTTTATTATATATAAATTATTCCTCAACAAAGTTGATTTTTTAAGAAGTCAGTCCATGGTAATGAGAAGCAAGCAGAAGAGAGAAAGTGTGAAGGGGTATTTTAGCCTTTAACCTGGAAGGTTCTCTGGGTCACATTACAAGGTTGAAAATGTCATTTTTGGTGACTGGATCCCCAAAGATGATGGGAGATGCCAAATATATCTACTCTCTAGTTATATGATGATATGAGAATTACTCCACAACACTACAGTTGCCCTGCTATGTACATGTTCTGTCACCTTAGACTGTGCTCCTTGGTTATAGGGAAACTTGTTGCCTAACAGCTTTTGCATGTCTCAGCTCTTCACCTAAAATGTAAGCTCCCAGAAGGCATAAATGGGGCCCTTGATTTTTTTTTTTTGCATGCTCTTTGGCAACCAGTGTTCTCAGTGCCCACTGAATTCATTCACTATCCATTCAATGATCTACTGATTGAACAATGTGCACTCTACAATCTGATGCCCTGGACTCAGAATTAGGTGCTGATGACATAAAGAATCAGGGGCCTCAAGAAGGCCACTCTGGTGGTGGCAGTGGCAGCCAGATGGAGTTCCTGGGGCCCAGCACCAGTGATGATGGTAGGGAAGCTGTCCTTAGTCTGGCTCTCTAGAAATTCCTGGTGAATCTGTGACTCACCCATTAAATTTATAATAAAAATTCTTTTTGGGCTTCAGTCAGCTAAGTCTTATTTTGTTGCTTGGAACCAAGAAACCTGATAGGCAACAGAAACGAGAGTAAAAATGTATTATCAGTCTTTAAAGTAAAGTTAGTTTGTGTGGAGTTGGTGAAATCTTGCTTTTTCTTTTTTTTTTTTTTTTGGTTTTTCTTTTTTCAGAGAAAAGCAAGAGTAGGGAAAACAAATAGAGGTAGCAAAAACATACACGTTTTCCTTGAGTAGAGACTCAGTCTATTTTAGATATAGCCAATACCAATAAATGTTATTTGATCATAGGCAGAATAAAAATTAGATGGTATCTACCAGGTATAGAAATAGCATACCATTCCCACAAGGACTGCAACCTGTCCTACATTCTACCCAGTGTGGGACCCCTCTTGGTGACTGGCCCATCATGGCAGATGGGCCAGCCAAGCTCAATTTGACACCATTTAATGAGGCAAGGTCCTCCTCCCTGTGATTCTTGTCCACCAGTCCCACTTTTGAAATCTAGAAAAGCAAAGATCTTATGTTCATCTCTGAATATATTGCTGCTCTTCAGATGTTTGAAGAATCTTTAGTTCAGTTAAGGCAGTGGTTTTCAAATTTCAGTGTGAGGCAGAACCTCCCAGGACCTTGTTTAAATGTAGATTCCTAGGTGTAAGCATAGAAAGTTTGATCCAATAGGTCTCAGCTGGGATCTAGGAGCTCTGGATGAGTTTGCTACAGTGGTTTATGATGTCCATTTATTGAGACCCCACTGTATGCCCAGTTCTAGATCAAGGATGGGGATACAAAACCAAATAGGAATAGATATTTCTCTAAAGATGTACACATGGCCAATAAGCACATGAAAAAATATTCAACATATTTACCCATCAGGGATATGCATATTGAAAGCACAATTAGACCACTTTATACACTAGAATGGCTAGAATCAAAAAGATAGATGGTATCAATGACGATGTGGAGAAATTGAAACCTTCATATACTGCTGGTGGGAATGTAAAATGGTACAGCCACTTTGGAAAACAGTCTGGGCGAAGACAAGACAGTCACATGTGACACTGTTTACTAGTCTTCAGAATTAGGAGTAGTATCTACCCAAGGAAAGGATATTTTCCATTTGATTTGCTAAATTTCACACTGACTAGATATTCACACGGAAATTCCTTTTAGATCTCTGAAAATATGAGACTGCATAATGGGTAAAAGACCGAAGCTAGAGATGGAGGCTTTAGGATTACTTGCTCCCAGGGAAAAGGGAAATTTAGGAAAGTAAATGGAGCAAATGTGAAACACCTATATTTAATCCATCATCCTTCACCCCAGAGAACAGTTTACCAGATAAATTTAGATTGAGTTAATTATCAAAAGGCTAGATAAATTGCCTCAATGAGAAATGCAATCAAATCCAGTTAACACTGATAACTAAGCACATTTTCTCTCACTAAACATGACTTCCACTACTTCTAAGATTCTGCATGAGGTTATAAAGATCTGCTCAAATGAGGTAATTTCACCCTTGCTAATTATTTTTAGACTCTCAGAACCAAAATAGTTCAACTATTTTGATAGCTACTGAACTGTGTCATAGGTCTGTCATTTAGGCAGGGAGACTTTTATCTGCCCTCCCCTCAATGGCACTATCCATGCTATCCTGTTTTCAGGAATTCAAGGGGATGGGACTATGCAGTCACACAGGGTTCAATACTTAGAACCTGCATTTGGTTTAATGCTCTGTTGTCACTGGCTTGAAATTCTTAATAATTTCTTAACAAGAGACCTTGCATATTCATTTGGGCCCCCAAAATTATGAAGCCAGTCCTGTCTGTGTTATTCAAGCATAAAAGCAATTTACACTTGACTCTTACTAAACTAACCAACCTCATTCTTGGTCACTGTCTTAGTCTGTTTTGCATTGCTATAAAGGAATACCTGAGGCTGGGTAATTTACAAGGAAAAGAGGTTTGTTTGGCTCACAGTTCTGCAGGCTGTACAAAAAAGCATGGTACCAGCATCTACTTCTAGTGAGGGCCTCAGGAAGTTTCCATTCATGGTGGAAGGTGAAGGGAAGCAGGCATCATGTGGCAAGAGGAAGGAAGCAAGAGAGAGAGGAGGGAAGTGCCAGGCTCTTTTTAACAATCAGTTCTCATAGGAACTAAGAGAATGAGAACTCACTCATTACCTTGAGGATGGCACCAAGCAATTCATGAGGGATCTACCCCTTGGCCCAAACACCTCCCACTAGGCCCCACCTCCAACATTGGGGATCGAATTTCAACATAAGATTTGGAGAGGACAAATATCCAAATTATATCAGTCAGTGAATCAATTTTGCTTTTCCACATTCAATAAAGTAAGGTAGGGCTCAGATCTGTCAACCCCCACATGTCTGCCAATGCTATAACTGCCCTGAATGTGGCAGGGGTACAGGACTGTGATTACAGATGAGGAAGTCAAGAAGACCACAGGAACATTTAAAGGAACTAAAGCTTCTTCATCTGTCCATGCAAATCAGGTGCTTAGAGCAATGCTATTACCAGTGAAGCCACTTAAAAAGTAACTTTCTAGAGTCAGTAGAAAAGCCCAATCAAATGGGAATCAATTTTGTGCCTACTTTGCTACAAGTGCTCACACCTCAAACCATGTGAATAGATCTTAATTTGGTTCACTTCTTGAAAGGGTTATATGGAAAAAATAGATGCACATATCTGCACATTGACAGAGCTTCAATGAAGGATGTGACTCACTGATGGGATTTTTATTACATGTTCAAAATCAGATTTTATTTTTGGGGGGGTTACATTTCTAAAGTTATAACTTAAGTCAGGAAAATATGACTATTAAGTCATAATAGTTTTATACTAACTCTTCAAGAATGTATGTGAAACACAAAAATTAATGTCTATAATATTTTCTTTTTAACAAATTTATTGAGGTATAATATACCAAAAAACCCTGCACATTTAATATATACAATTTGATGAGTTTGGACATATGCATACATCCATGATACTATCACCATATAAAATTTCCTCTTGTATTTGAATCTCCGGCTCCCGATCAATGTATCTCAAAATAAAATTCATAGTTTTGATGAGTTAAAATATATTTTCATGGGAACCAAGAAAAGTAATGCTTCTCCTTAAAATACTCTGAAAACGCATTTTCATTGTTCTTTAAGAATTCTCCCGAACTAGAGATCAGTAGTACCTTGTAGTTTATCTGGAATTTTTAAAAATATTTTTTTTAAGCCTCCTCATAGAAGTACTATAAAAACAAATGAAAAGATGCTATTGAAATACTTTGTTTTTTTCAAAGGAGAAGTTATATTATTGTTAACAGGAAACAATATAAAAAGACAAATTTCTGGGACAAAACTATTATTAGCTTTATGAAACTTTATGTATTCCAAAATTTCAAAGAATGGACCAACTTCTATCAATTTTACATTCATAGAAAATTAAGACAAAAGAAAATCAAATACTTCATGCTTAATTACAGACTTTGTTTTCAACATTTAGTGGTTAAGACCTCAATGAAGTACAGGAAATCTTACATTCATTCTCAGCTTTCTAGCACACCTTCAATTAGGGCCAGTCACTTCTCCTCAATTACCTCAGTTTTAACCAGGGATAATTCCTGTTACCTAGGCAGACCCACTTGTGAGGATCAATGAGCCAATAGATATGACTATCTTAGCATCTAAAATTAGGGGCGATTTCTCTTTTTTGTCTATACTGTAGTGTGAGTCAAGGGAACGGTGATGGAGGCTTTGAGACATAAAAAGCGGAAGATAAGTCAATGGGTTTCATTTATATAAAGTACAATGATAAGCACTATCTGGATATTACACCCAGAGCTTTCTTTTAATCCTCAGCCTGAAGGGGATATTCTTCAAAGTCCAAGCCGCCCTGATCTGGGGTTGGTATTGCTCTTCCCAAAACTGGGGGCCAGTGACAGAAGGGAGTACCTGCCCCTGTGGCTACTTCCCTATAAACGTGGAGAGCATCGGCTTTGACCCCCTTTGCTATCTTCTCTCAAAGCAGATATAGCAGGCCTTTGAGGATACAATTCTACATCTGGATGCACAGCACAAGTTTCTCCCTGTTCTCTACCAGAACCACAGATAGAAAGCTGGCATGATTTCTGAACAAGAGGAACTTGACTCATAGGGAGTTTCAAACTTTGTGTGTTTCCCTCACTTTCCCAGCCTATCTTCTGGGAGAAGGTACACAGATCTTGCAGTAGCACACTTAAGAATAAACAGTAGTTGCTGCACGTCAGACCCATCAGCTTCCCAAGAGAAACCATTAATGAGAGTGTCCGGATGCTATCAGGCCCCAAGTGGAAGACTTTCCTGAGGGTCTTCACATCTGACCCTGATAAGGGAAAAACATGCCGAGTGTGCTGGCCACTGTTAGAGGAAGCAAATCTCTTCAGGAACTGCATGAAGCTGAAGACTGGAAACTCAATGTCTCTTTGCAAACACTGAACTCCTAATATACCCAGGGAGACCTTGTTTGCAAGGGCAGGGATGGCAGCAGCCATCCCCTTCCAGATCTTCCCACCCCAATCCCACAGCACCCATTCATCCCAGAGTGAAATCTCTTCAGCAGAGCAGAGACACACAATGAGGCAGAGACAGTGAGAACTAGCCCAGACATTTCATAAAAGTCTCCACTGACCTCAAAGCAGTGAAATGAAGTTAAAGTCCTTCAGAGGAAAACCCAAGCACCATTTCTCTCCACCCCTGTTCATGCCTTATTCCCCTGTAACATGGCTCCAATTCTCAAAAAAAAGGAACTAAATGACACACAGTATACTTGGTCTCTTTGCACTATTGCCCAGGCATAGAAACATAAACATAAGGAAAAATATTGTATCCTTCTGCTACTTGAAAAACAAGAGCTTTAGCAATAGATTTTGCTCCAAAATCCCTTCCAATGATCTTTCATTTTGGATGTTCTGTCAGAGCAAATATTTATTGCTATTTAATACCAAACATAATATGAACTATCAAGTAGCATTTATCAGATACACACTGAGCACCCCCTCCTTTTATCTTTATCTATAGCATTTAATCACATTTTAGTATACTATATAATTGTATTTATTGTCCATTTACTACTACAGCACAACTAGAGTACCCCCTCCCTGAGGACAGAGACTTTGTTGTGTTCACTGCCTAAAACAGTGCCTGACATTGTCGGCAATCTATCCATTGATGAATGACTGAATGAAGACATTCACATTGTAGATTATTTTTGATAAATACTGCTTCTTAATTTTTGCTGACTGAAAGACTCTACTGCATTAAGCACTTGGCTGATATCAACTACATCTCTTTACTTTTTACTGCAGGACCTGAAGAGATAGGTCTTCAAATCAAAACAGTGACCCTCTTCCTACCTAGGAAACAGCAAGACATCAAGGCTTTCCTGACCCCAGGTAGAATGTGGTCTGGCCAGTTTATTAAGATATCAGCCTCGCCTGAGGCTAGTCTTCTGCTATGTCTGGAAATAGAGGTGAAGCAAGCTCAGCGTTAGATGGAGGAGGAAGGGGCGGGTGGAAAAGGTGCCCAACCGTACCTTTGAAGGGTAACTTCAAACTGTAGTTTCACACACTAAGTTACACCCATCAATCTAAGTTATAAAACTGCTCCTTGGGCCATGTTCAGCAACTCTACATCCATTAGGTAGATTCACATGTCCTTCACTGGAAAAGCCTCTACTCCTACAGCTCCTCTAGGTTTATAATCAGCATCAGGACTTATCACAAAAGTGGCCAAAGGGGCCTTTTACTTAGGGTTGCAGATTTATGAAGGGCTTCAAACGTTGACTCTTAACAAGAGCTCTAAGTCAGGCTGTACTCTCTTCTCACTAAAACACACTGACAGCTTAGAAAGATGTTAAACATATAAACTTTAAATGTGCCTCTCACTTCTGGGCCACCCCAACTATTATACATTAGAAATTAAAATTTATTATAATAATTCTATTATCTTGTGAGTTGTATAATCACATTGTGATTGTGTGTTAAATTTTTGTTAAATGTGAATATATAAAACATACCCCATTTTTTTGTTGCCCTGTTCTTACATTCTTACATAGTTAAATAGATCTCAAAAGAATAGAAGTGGCCCAGATCCCTCTCAACTTTTAAAAGACCCTAATCTCTCTCATCCCATTAGCCCTTCTAATAGAGCTACTGGCATTCACATCCTATTTTCAGCCCAAATGTCAGTTCCTGGAAGACAATGGCTCTGGCTGCTTCATCTCTGACGTCCCAAAGTTTCTTTGGCAGCCAACAATAAGATGCTTGTTGAATGACTGAAACTGCTCTTTGCCATTCTCATGGACAGTGGAAAGTTAAGTTTGTGTAAATTTATGGCTTTTTATTTTAAGAGTGAGCACATACACATCTCTGTATACACATAAACTAGGAAACATTCATCTAATACATAGACGGCAAGAAAAACCAAATCTATCTCATGCAGTTAAAATAGTCTGTGAAGATACAAAGATTTCTCCAAATTTATTTCTCAGCCAACTTGTGCTTTTCCTAGGAAGAAATTAAAAGTATGTTAATGACCTATGTTTAGCCTTTTATTCATTTAGCCAGTGAAATTAAATTATTGGTAGACTGTAATTAAATGAAGACATTTTTTACCTAGAATTAATGCTACTGGAAATATTACCATGTCTAAACAGCTGGTCTGCATGTTACATTACCCCCATCTGCTGTTCATCGTGATCAATGTTAAAATAGTGACTTTTATTCTTATTTCCCTTACTGAATCCTTTGTAAATTTAAATGCCACATATGCTATGACCATTAATTTCAACATAATATCCATGGTGTCCAACATGGGTAGTATTTCCCAATTTGCTATCCTCGGTACACTAGGGCTAGTAAGAGTGGCCTGGGAAAAAAAGGGAATTCAGTGATCAAACAAGTTTGGGAAATGCTGCATGCTATATCCAGCTCTTAGAAAGTCACAATTTACCCCAGCAGATTTAAGGATCTGAAGAGGCCCTCAGTAAAGAAATTGTTTTAACTTTGTGGAACCCAATATTTTCCAAACTTGTTTAATCATGGAATCCTTTTTTATGTAGATCACCTATTAACATTGTCCAAGACACCAGAGTTTGGCGCTCTAGGGTTTATTGTCAGAGGACACTGGGCCTGTTCTGAAAACTCATAGCTCCAAATGTTTTACTGTAACAAATGCCTACAAGAAAACTAGATAATTTTATATGATTTCTGCTTATAAATAATTTGCCAACAGATTTACATGTTCTCTTATATTACCTCCAGGAAACACAGGATGGCAAAACATTGTTGTCACTACCATTTCACAGCAAAGTTATTTCAGAAAGTGAAAAAATTATCCTACCACTAGGTCTCAGTAACAAGTTTCCAGGAGTGCTTCTCAAACCTCTCCAGCAAAACACTCCTAATAGCAAAGAAGGATAAACTCAAACCCCTGGACTGAGACTGCAGGACATGTGTCTGAAATCTCATGTTTTATCTTAAAAATATAAGAAATAGTAACATGTTTGTGAAATGGCAAATGTTCAGGGTTATTCACTGTAGCAGTGTTTTTAATAACAAAAATTTTAAAACAACCCAAATGCACATCAACAGGAAAATGGTTAAACAAGTTATACTACAGCCATAACATGGAAAGTACTATAAAGCTGTTTTAAAAAAGAATAGAGAAGTTCTCTATATATTAATACTAACATGGAAAGATCTCTAAGACATTTTCACATATGAGAAAAGCAAGAAACAGAAGTGTATAATGTGCTATGAATAGTTTTTATCAAAATAATCTATATTCTAAACTTGCTTATATATACATAAAGCAACTCTGGAAGGATCCATAGGAAACTCTTAACAATGGTTGCATTTTGGGAAAGAGGATGAAAACTCAGAAAAGGGAGACAAAGATGAGAGGAGACTTTTAGCAGTATACTTTTTAAATATTTTTTCAGCCATGTGAATGTGTGACCTATGGACAATTATATTAAAAATTCAAAAATCATGCACATTTTTTACTCTACTTCATAACATAGTCATATTTGTCTTAAGATTTAAAAAAAATTACCCATATATTTTCACAACATTAAAACTAAATCCAGATTTAAACTTCTGATTGGTGGGCTATCTCAGACATCATATGTGGTCCAGTATGAAAGGTATGGGTTTAGGCCATTTGAAATTCATGTAAACATTTATCCTTCATTCCATCTGGGGAACCAACATCCGCATAAAAAAATCTGAAATCTCTACTTAAAAATACCTGTCCAACAGCTCGGGATTTTGATCTACAGGCTGGGGGTTTTTTTAGACATGGTAAAGTTAACCCCAGTGTCTCAGGACTCTTATGCTCAAAATTAATACTAACTTATTTTGGAAGTAACCACAGAGAAAATGCCACAACACTGAAATGGCAACCAGAATATGGGTCACAGAGTTATGCCCACTCTTCAACATCAGAGTCTCCAATGGAAAGCCAACTGATTGGGAGGCATGAAACCCTAAAGACAAACCTTCTGCTTTATAACCCAACATAACTATAATTAAAACTCTCTAACTATCTTCAATACTTTTTTAATAGCTTGGTGATTATTTAAAACAATTAAGCAATCTGGCTGAAGCCAAACAATTTTCTACTATATTTCTTGAGTTTAAAAAACTGGGCTTCTTTTGACTGTACTTTCACAGCACTTTTACTAAAATGCTTTCTATAGATGTGAAAAACATAGCATTTTTTTATATGAAAGGTATGATCCAATAAGTAAAATACAACTCAGATATTACTGTGATGGAACAAGCAAATGTAATGAGATTAGTGTCAATAAAATGTACTAAAAGGACCTGCATTTTATCCCAGAAAAGATATTTTAAGGGCAAGTTTAATATCCTTGTGTACCTCCTAAGAATAATTTAATAAACCAACAGTGCTATAAATGTCTCTACATTCTCTCAAACTAAAATTTTATTTCTAGGTGTAAATGAGGCCAGATTTAAGAAGACAAACAGCATGAATAGATGAACCCATGCAGCACAACCAGCAGGGAGTCATTTTTTAC
The DNA here is from genome assembly GCF_020740605.2 of Lemur catta. Taxonomy (NCBI): domain Eukaryota; kingdom Metazoa; phylum Chordata; class Mammalia; order Primates; family Lemuridae; genus Lemur; species Lemur catta. The sequence goes on along the minus strand of NC_059128.1, from coordinate 164,738,377 downwards.
TGCTTTCTTTGATTCTGATTCTGTCTCAGAAGGCTGTTCTCTGTGGAATCCCTTCAGGAAAAACAAATAGGCAGTGGGGACCACAAGGACTTAAAACTCTACTGCAATCTCCTGATGATCTGTTGGATATTCATAAGTGGCAGAATGATTCCACCTTTAGGTTTTATTTCAGTTGTAATAATGAATTATGAATAATTGATCACTAGGTAATAAATTATTCAGGTAGGCACACAGTTTCCAAGGAATCCTGGAGAGAGTCTGGTTAATGGCATAATAGGAGTCAGAAGCAGCTCTGAGGGGACACCCCCACCACAACCCCACGCTGCAGAGGCACGGGTCGTTAGTGCTTCTCAGTGTGGGCTTTTCAACGAGATGCCATATTAATGCCTTTTGAATTTTTATAAAGTAGAAGTCCCCACTGAGTACACTTCTAGTGCCTAAGTGTGGTTATAAAATACTGAGCCCTGGCCTCTTCATTCAACAGACCAGGATATTTGTTACAAGCTGAGCACAACTTTTGCTGCTAAAACTAGTGCTGAACTGAAAAACTGTCAAATCAAAGATGCATATACACACACAAACATACATGTACACATGTGTAGAAATATGCATCCATATATAGGCACATACACATACACTGAGTTTTTATGATTATGCAAGCTACTAAAATAACGCCAAAATAAGCTTTACCTGGGGGAAATTATCTATTGTTCTCAGTTTTCAAAACCTTTTGTATATATACTTACCCCTTATAAGTTCATACTTAATTCCTTTAAAGATAGTAAAGCTTACTTAAAATTCAATTCCAGATATGTGTTAAGTCTAATTCATATCAACCATCCAAATGCTTCACTTCCTAAATAATGTTAAACTGCCTTGTAAATCACATCTGTCATTGATCCTTCTTGTAACTTTCATTTCTAAAACAATTCTAAAAATAACAGAAACTACTCATTAGAGCTCAATAAGCATTGCACTAAAATATCTTTGAAATAGCAACATAAATTAAAAGCAACCGATCACCATATTGCAAATCCGATACTGTAAAAAGTGGATTGGTCAATCTTGTCTTGAAACCCACAGTATATGCATTTGTATGATGCCCATTAGATAAAAATCATAGAGAGACAAGAGAGGAAATGAAGGGCTATTGGGTCGCAAATCTTCCATAAATTTCCCTTGAAGGAAAGCAGCGAAGTGATTAGGTTTTAAAGGGTTTCTCCAAATTCAAACTAATAGGGGAGTAGAAATATCAACCAAAATTTGATTAAAATGCTAAGTGACTACTCCATGTGGGAGAGTTGAGAAAATTGACACCCAAGCACATTCAAATTCAATATTCCGAATTTTCTACTCTTAGAAAGTTGGAAACCTACTAGCTAGGACAAGATTATCAACTACATTTTGACCTTCCTTCTTCTCTTGCTCAATAAAGGTCATAAAAAACAAAGCCTGTAATTTTTCTCCAAACTAAAAACAATAAGGTTGATGGGTATGAACCCAAGATTAAAAAGCAACACTCAGCTTAAACTATCAAATTTCATGATTATCATTAGCAACTGCAATTTCAGCCAGTTTAACAATCTTAAAGGCTTTCTTATATTATGGTATAGGGTTTGTATTTCCTAAACACAATTATTAAGGTATAACTGACATACAATACACTGTACATATTTTAAGTTTATAATTTGATAGATTTTGATATATGTATATACACATGACACCATCTCTACAATCAAGATTATGAGCATATCCATCATCCCCAAACATTTCCTCATGTCCAGGATTTGCTTTTTTAATAACTAAAACTTTTGGTTTTTCATACAACTACCTAAAAGCAGTACTGCTATAATAATAAGTATGTTCTATAGCATGTCAAAGGTTCATAATTATTCATTCATACTTATGAGTATCAGGTAATGGGGCCTATGAAAGTAGCTGAGAAATAAAAAGTGACTGTGGTCTGGTTAAATCATAGAATGGAAATTCAATTTTACAGTATTTTAAAGCAATGAAGGTCACACAATGTTAGCTCCTTATTTTTAATACTACATAAAATTATTTATACAATGCATACTTAGTGGAGTACACAAGTCACTTTTAGAATTCCGTTGTCAACAATGTCTATTTCCCCATAAATATAAATTTACAAATCACTCTTTCTAAAAACTAAGATTAGGAATAACTGACCAAGAAATTATTAGTAACCTGAGGGCTGTCTTTCTCTCTCAACTTTTAAGTCATGTACATCACTCTAATTCCACTATTTAGACATGGATGTCGTGGCAACTAAACTTTTTCCCCCAAGGAAAATCAGCCCAAGAGTAATAAACTGAGGCAGAAACTAATTTTAACCTGAGAATTTCCCCCTTCTCATTTCTTTTAAGTATAAGTCATATATGTCTTTCATTCCAAGTAATTTAAAGGTGGATGATACCAAAACTAAAATTTTCAGTTCAAAATAGGTATAAAGTTGGATGCTAGCCAAAATGGTCCATACTTACTCTCCAGGTCTATGCATCTGTCAAAAAATGAAGCAGGTCAGTTTAGAAGAAAAGGATTGAGTAAAAACGATGCCTCCCTTAGCTGATCCTGCTAGAATAAGATGGTAAAAGGAAATTGCTGTCTGTCAGGCAAAGTGCTGGTCTGCTGAATGTACCAAAAGCTATTGGATGAAAAAATTGAATAAAACCAGTAGCAAGAAGGGCTAGCTACAGATTATACCTGAGGGTGTCATGAATGCTTTGTGGTCAGGAAATTAAAGTTAGTTGATATTCTGATTGAATATTCTGATATTCATCAACCATTGAAAATCCTGGATTTGGTTATTGAGGTTCCTCTGGACCCTATTAAAAATCAGCTCAGTCTTTATTACAATGAATCTCAGTGAAAAAAGTCCTCTTTTGGTGAAGAAAAAAAATCCCTCAAACTAGACTACACCCATGAAGTTTTGCTCTTGCATATTTTGCACTCATCCTAAAATACTTCCTTTCATTTATTGAATAACTGAGACAAAATAAATATTTAGAAATATAGGCTTAACACACAAATCTTGCACTTTTAATATTTGGGGTAATCAACAACGACAACATAAAGGAACCAGAATATCCAATTACATTTATTATTATTATTATGAAAATAGTTTAGATATCCTCATCTCATATATTTAAATGAAGAATGCTATTCCATATTTTGTGGGGATATTACTCAGTGTTAGCAAAACCAACTTTTTGTGAGGTTCCCTGCTCACAAATCCACCAAAACAATACATTGGAAGAACAGGGTAGAATAAATCAGGAATTTAAACAGCCAGTCTGAAAATCTAACAATTATACTATAGTAATTTGAATATACTCTTTTATTGGCCACATTAATGTACCTATAGTGTTAATATTTTAAACAAATCATTTTTGTTTTCTCCCAAACAATAGGAATTTTAAGAAAAAAGACTTTTTAAAAAAACAGTATTTTTGAGTGTTGTTGTCTTCTTCCTAAATGTTTCTTGGTGATTCAATATTCATAGGAGGCTTTTTTGGCTCCTTGCCCAAGCGAAAAAGGAACTAAGGGTTTCCCTGCATCCTACTCATCCTAAAATATTTTATTTATTAGTCATCTCTCATCTATTAATATTAAAAACCAGATAAAAAGCACATGGCTTCTTTTATGCTAACACATGCAGCAAAGCGCCCTCAGGAAAATAATTTACCTCAGAATATTGACTTCATTACCATGATAAAAATAAATCAAAGTAATTGTGTGCCCTTGCATTTGCTTCTCTCTTTTTCCCTTCCATCTCCCAAACCTTAAATATAATATGTAAGATGGCCAGAAGCTCAGAGACTTGACCTTAACACAGGCAGAGACCTGGCAAAGCCCTAAGTGAAGTCCAAGTTCAAATTTACCCTTTCTAGATTCACCTAAAGGGACCTAAGCACAAGATCCCCCAGAACTTGAACTATTTTTAAAGAGATTTTAATATGCTTTCATATGATACTTTCTCTTAAAAGATAAGATTGATGATTTTTTTGAAAAACTGCAAAAAACTGTTTTGAGGTCTGAGTGCAAAATGGAAAGAAACCAGTAGTTTCCTCTAAATTGCTTTCATAACTTACCACTGCATAAACCACTGAATCCTATTAAATTAACTCAGCCCACTCAATAACCTAATTCTCCCTTCACAGATACCCACTGGAGAGAATTCCTGGTCGTAATACAGAAATAATAGCTTTAATAAGAATACATTGAGTGAGCTCAAAGTTGCACTCATTAAATCTACTGATGCTTTGCTTAAAAATGACTCAAAACTGAAAGTAAAGATAGATTAAAATGATTATATAAATCAGACTGAAAAATCCATAAATAAGTGTAAGCAGCTGCAGTATATAAACACTAACTTTGCTGAAGACTATCAGCTATTAAATGGCAAAAATTATGGTCATAACCTGAATTATTGGAAGTGTACTTCTATTATAACATTGTAAAACTCATGTACTTTAGTAAGAAATATTACTCATTTTTAATTATTTTTGACACTGTCAGCATACAAAGGTCAATTTATTAATCCTCTAAGAAGAAATACTGTTCTTTTTTAATAAATAGTGAAAACATACAGAATGGGAGGTTTTTTAGTTCAGCCATTATAACATGAAAACTGATGTCTCCATTTCTCAATGTGTCAGAAATAAACTTGAAAATGGATGAAGTCCTTTTTTCCTAATTACAACTGAGTCTCTCAGCAAATGTGGCCATAATTCATAGCTGATCCAAAAATGCTTTAATTGAATGACACAGAATGCCTGTCACTTCTCAGTGACTGAAACTTGATTCATCATTAGTTTTCTAGTTATGCTATTGATAGAAACAATCATATAAAATCTCTGAGGATGCTAAAAGGCACAATTAATAGTCTTCTACTTCAAAGAGGGTACCAGGACAGAGATATCCAATAAGAAGCAGCCAAATGATATTAAAGCCATACAGTAGACAATTAGCAGGCATGTAAAATGATGTTTTTGAAGAGTATTTACAAACATGGGAAAATACTTATATTTTAATGCTAAAAAAAAGAATGTGAAATTATATATACACTGAACCCCTATTCCATTTTAGGGCCTTCCACATTGAATGGAACTGCTCTCCCACCCCTTTGCCTAGTTCACTGGTCCTCAAAGTATAATCCTCTGGCAAGCAGCAACAGTTTTTAGAAATGCAAATTCTGAGGCCTCCTCCCAGACCTGCTGAATGCGGAAGGGGATGGGGAGGGTCACCTAGCAAACAATGGGTGAAAACCACCCGCTGCTTCAGGTCTCAGCTGAAACACTTCTCCGAGAAGCCTTGCCTCAGGCAACCCCATCCTGAAACCATAGATGAGTCTATTGTGCCTCACAGTAACCAAGACTTTTCTTTCACAATAGTTATCAGAGCTGTAATTATTTATTTTTATGATCATATAATATTTTTACCTCCCACCAGACCAGATATTCTCAAGTCTAGCTACACATTCAAATCACCTGGAAGCTCTCAAAAATCCAGATGCCTGAGCCACACCCTAGGCCAAACAATTCAACAGAGTATGTGACTCAAGCATTTGTGTTTATTAAATACTGTGATTCCACAGTTCAGTCAATGTTAAGTACCACTGCACCAGACTCAAGCTCCTTGAAGAGCAGGCAACCAGGAAACAGCGGCCAGTATTTGTTAAATGAATATGTGTAGTTTTTGTTTTGTTTTTTTCAATCTTGCACATGGTACAAAATTCCAAATGCATAAAAAGGGTTCAGTGAAAAACTAGGCCTCCTTATCACCCATCTCTGAGACAACCACTATGACTATAGGACCAATGCCATATGTTTCCTTATTAATAAAAGGTTGAATATTTGTCAATGCACACAGGCAAAAACAGAAGTTGGGAGGCAGAATTATAGATTATTTTTTCTGCTTCTTTATGCATACCTGCACTTTTGGTAAGATGTATACACATTACTTTCAATACTGGGGAAGAAGGTACCCTGAGGATAACTATATGTATGGACCCACAGCTATTCAGTAGATAGAGACACTGGATCTGAGGGCTCCAAGAGAAATGATCACTTGAATGACCTCTGTTATAAAGAAGAGACTCTTTACTTGTTTTAAGCAAATAATGGTCCAATTATTCTACCTACTTTGTTTTAATATATTTTCACTTCTGATTAGATATTCAGCTTCTCCAGAACTTCCACCCAAAAAATGGTGGAGGGTTCACAAAAGGAGGTACTATTTATTCATGGTTTATAGATCTATCCTCTCTGGATTTAGCTAGCATAAGCTCTCACCAAGAATGAACATTTCTGAGTATATCAATATGAAAAGCTGAGGCCTAGATCTCTCAATGTGGTGACTCAACTATAGTTCTGTCTTTCAAAGACCTCGACCCCCTTTGACTCCATGCCATTTGGTGATTCTATCTCAGCACAACACTTCAGAACTGGGCTGTAAAGTCTGAAATACCCTTAAGAAAAACTGGTATATGGAGAGCTATTTAGCTTTATAACAATGGACTCAGATTATTTGGGGTTTCTTTAATCCCCTTTTATGACTTTCCACCTCCTTTACTCATAAGGTCTAAGACCACTCCTCTCTGTTGTCATTCTAGTAGCAATTCTTGGCCTCTTCTCCTCCATTTTGTTTCCATGGCTGGGTAGGAAATCAGCTTGCTAAGACTTTTAAAAATTCACTCCAATATAGACCCAAGAGTTCTCCAAGTAGGCAAGGGTCTGCGCCTTGATGCAAGGACTTGAGGACATTTCTTTAAGAACTTGGAGGATTTTCCTATTTAACTCCTGATCTTCATCTCATGTTGTTGACATATGAGACTGGGGAAAAACGCCCTCTGGAGAGATAAAGCATTTCCATGTTGACCACATTTAGGCAAAGGCCAAGGTGTAGCATCACAGTTAAGAGGAAGGTAATGTTTGGATATTTACATGGTCAGGATTAAGGGGAAAATCTTAAAGCTCTTAGATAACACACAGAAACTATAATAACCATAATTTGGCCAGAAAGGGAGTTAGGCAACAGCCATTCCAACATCTCTAAGTGCAACCTGCCACACAGATATTTAAGCACTGTCTTGCTCTGTTTGCTAGTTGTTTTATGTATGTTAATTCTGTCTCTTTTCTAGACTGGAAGCTCCTGAGGGCCAGGCCTTATCTTCTATTGCTTCAGTTTCCTCACCAGGTACTGAGTCCAAAGCAAATATTTAACATTTAAATTGTATTAAATATTTAACAGTTGGCAGACTAAAACAGACTGAAACAAGCTGAAAATCAACTCCCCATAGTAAGGTCACTGTATCTTAAATGTGATGAAATCTTTTCTAAAAAATTATTATAACCAATATTGTATGGCTGATAAGATGAAGGTTGAAATTCATTGCAGCTGTGATCATGATTAATTACAAGTTAATCATATATTTTTGGGTAAGCCCACTTCCTTAACATCTTTTTTCTATTAAATTACATGCACTATGCTAAGGACCAAAGTAATTTCTTGGCTCATCAAAAAGAAGAAGAAGAAGAAGGAGAAAGAGGAGGAGGAGGAGGAGAACAAGATACTGTGACAGCTTAAAATTATGTAAAATAAAATGAACAAATACTACTGGAAAAATCTTTTTAGGAATATCAACGTAATTACATCCATTACACCAGAGTGTCTATAATTATAAAAGAAAATATTTTCAAATATTGTTTAATAAATTTCATGACACATAATGTAATAAAGGAAAAAACTATCTCATTTACTACTTATTTTACCAGTTTTATTCTGTGACAATTAAAAAAGAATGCCAAATATTTATATCAAAATAAAATTCTCTCCTAACATGCATAAATCAAGTGCGATAACTGTAGTTTTTATTTTAATCCCATAGTTAATTCAGAAAGTAAATAAAAATGTAATGTTGTATTTACATTGTAATTAAAATTCACACTATCTACAAAACGTCAATGGTACAGTGATGCCCCCAAGTGGCATAATGATAAATTGCAATACTCTGATGGAAAAGTTAGAAGCACTATGTACGTACAGCTCTTCAATTTTGTAAAGAACTTTGTTTAAATATAGAAGTGTATATTATATGAACCTGTATTTTATAGGAACTAGTAATAAGTGTAATACAGACCAGCTCAGACTCATGGTCAACTCAAGTCACTGATTTAACATTGACACCAAGGGATAGTCTGATATACGAAGGTATGATGCACCTTCCTTATCAGCTCAAAAAGTTAGAGGTGTGTCTACAAAATAACAAAGGGAATTAGATCTACTCTATTAAGGGAATAGCATGCACACAATTATAGAATTCTCTTTGGAGAGTATTTATCTTCTACCCACCTCTAACATTAACCAACTCCCTATGTTTGTAGTCTAGCATGTAATGCAGAATTTAAAACCTTACCTAACCGAATTGCTTGGTGAATGGGTGGTGCTAACAATGTGCTTTGCTCACAAACTAAAGGTTCAACTGCCAACATTCTGGGGAAAGGGGAATCTAAAAAAAATTAGTTTATTTTTCTGCCTCTATATATGCATTAAACGTAACAATCACTGATGAGTTGATACCTTACACAGCTTAAAGGTTCACATTCTGAGGACCAATTTCTTTTGGACAACCAAAGAGATGTAAAAGAAAGTCTAGATTAGACTTCCTGGTACCAAATGATTTGCCCATTATCCTCACCATTGGATTCATCCCACAAAACTAGGCTTTGTCTGCCATCTTTAGCTGTAGTCATGTGTTTTAAAATTAGTTCAGGTACAAGAAAGGTCACTAACAAATCACTTACTAATCAGCTCCAGCCTCTCTCTTCACTCTTACTCATTCTCTCTCTCCCACCTCCATACACACACACACACACACACACACACACACACACACACACACTCTCTCTCTCTCCACTCACCCATTATCTCAAGTCTGATACTTTCAAGTTTGATGATTATATATTTTGAATTTTATAACCTTTTAATCAACTTTCTAGCCCTTCTACAAATTCTCTTAAATTTCTTCATATTCCTCATTAGTCGAAGATACTAAGATTGGATATGGCTCTACAGTGTAGTTTTTACAAGTCCTGGGTCAGATTTAGGTCTTATTCTCAACGTTTCCATAAAGGTTCTCTAGTAATTGTCAGAAATTTATTATCCTAGTCTAAATGGCTAGAAGGGGACCTCTAGGACTTAAGGAAAAAACTTCTTTTCAGTAGGAGTCATAAGGACTCCAGAAAAATGCCAGCTATTTCCCCATTTTTCACATAGGAATTAACTTAAAACTATGAATTCTTTAATAGATAATTACAACTTTAAAAAATTCTGAACATAAAGACTATATAAACAGTTGATTTTTTACATAAAGTAGTAACATTAGTAACATTTACCTTTATAATTCTTAGGACATATAAAGAAGTAGAAAAGGGTTTATCACACTGATTTGAAAGCCACACTTAAATATTCAATGGCCAAAAGCTGGAAGAACTTAGAGTAGGCTAAAAATCTCTGAACGAAACAATAGATTACTGGGTGAAAATTTTGTCTTCTGGGATTAAAGGCCAATTTCTTGAGTCATTTCTTCCTCCTGCTCTCTCTGCCTCCTGTTTCTTATGTCACAAGTTTTTTATCTTAACTTCAGTTACAACTAACTTTTCACTGTAGCAAGTTCAAAAACCTTTAAGGCAAAAATGAAGGTTTATCTTTATCTGTAAGAGTAGTACTGTCCAATGGTATTGAGTTTTTCTCTACTATGAAAGTTTATAGGGTCCTATCAAAATCAAAGGAACGGAGGTGAGAACAAGGGGGTCATCAACATAAGATAGTTTTAAATGGGAGACTCCATTTAGCTTAAATATCTAATATGAGGGCTTTCTGACTACAGATTTTGAAAATCTTATCCATAGAAAAGCCAAAAAAGTCTATGACCATAGCACCCTGAACATGCCTAATCTCGTCTGATCTCGGAAGCGAAGCAGGGTTGGGCCTAGTTAGTACTTGGAAGGGAGAAAAGCCAAAAAAAAAAAAAAAAAAAAGAAAGAAAGAAAAACCACTAATACCATACTTCTTTCGGTATATTCTATTCATCACAAATGTGAAATACTGATTATTTGCATTCTATTAATACAACATTTCTAAAAATGTAGTCATTATGAACAATTCTTATTTTCTCATTTAAGAAGTTCCAATCAAGTTAAGTGGAAGCAATGTTGTAACTGAGACTGTGGTATGCATAAAAATCCCATATTCACATAATCTACCCCACATCCCTTCTTCAGGTTATTTGGATACTTTAGTCACCTGTTGAAATGCCTTTAAAAGCCTCATCTGAAGAGATCAGTCAAGGAATTTTCCTGTCTATACTAAATTCTTCCTTTAATGCAAAGAACAAATCCATGTTCTTAATCAGCTAAAAGCTACACATACAGGGCAAGCAATTCAAGATTTGTATGAAGTACTTTTACTTACAGTTCCTCTCCTTGTTTGGCTTTCTTGTCAGAAACCAGATAGACAGTTCCAAAACTTCCACTGCCAAGTTTCTGTTGAAGCACATATCTTCTTGCTACCAAGGTCTCTGGATAAGTGGAAACAGCTGTTGATCCATTCACACACTTAGCAGCTTCTTGGAATTTCAGCATTGCTCCAAACAAGCAAGAACTGCTTTATTCATTTATAGAAACTTAACATTCATTTCTAAGAGATGGCCAAATTCATCCAAGTAGCGCTGGTCAATGCCTTAAAGATGGAAATTCCAAAGATTAGGTCTAAAGGATGCTAAACTATTCCTAACAAAAAGTGTAAGGTTTTGACAAGGATATCTGCATCTTGATCAGCAGATTGAATGACACCATATTGGTTAACAATTTAAGAGAAAAATGTTAAAAGGTGGACCTACTGCAAATTCCAGTAGAAGGCAATCTTCCACAGGAAAAGCCTCCCTTTGCATGTCGAATGTTAACAGAATTCAATTACAGCCAACTTTCCACAAATTTCTGGTATGTATATCTGTTTTACAATCAACAATCTGTTCATTTGTTTAAGATTTATACTCCTCATCTACTTAAAAAAAAAGTCCAAATACAAGAACATTATCACTTCTTTAAATCTATACATTTGCATCCAACTTTTTGTAAGGCTCTCTTCCTACCTTATGATTATTTTGGTTTAAAAACAGTAAGTTAGGATTAAGCCACAAATTAGCACGATGTTGTTTCCTTTAGATTTTTTTTCCTGTAGATTTTAAACCACAGCTTTTCATTTATTAGAATAAATGTGAGGAGGGATTCAGAGTGAATTTTTTCCCATGCTAAGCTAATTCTGATCTGCAGCTTTTAGTATACACACTATATATACAGTAATCTTCCTGGATTAAAAACAGGAAGTCTCATAAATTTGATTCAAATTTAAAACTATATTTTAATATTAATGGAACATAAACATGTTATAGGTAAATATGTATTCTCAAGGAGCTATGAGATGTATAGCAGAGTATGAATGGCACAGTGGCTCATGCCTGTAACACTTTACAAGGCCAAGGTGGGAGGACTGGTTGAGGCCAGGAGTTCAAGACCAACCTGGGCAACTGGGCAAGACCCCTATTTCTACTAAAAATAAAAAAAAACTCGCACACACCTGTAGTCCCAGCTCCTCAGGAGGATCACTTGAGCCTAGGAGTTCAAGATTACAGTAAGCTATGATGGGGCCACTGCACTCTAGCCTGTTTTATATGAGTAGGTACATGGTAAAATCATCCCTTTTATTTCATTAAAATGTTAAATGTTTTGTTAATTACAAAAATGTTTTTGTTTTAAATCTATGTGAAAATGTGATTTTAAATTTAAGATTGTCTACACCTTAGAGTAGGTTTTCATATTCAACAATTCCAAAGCTGTCAGATAAAAACCTATTGTTTTATAATGATGGCCAACAGGCTTTACATGTGTCAGTTAACTACAAAAACCACCAGGGCAATTAACCACAAAACCACCACAAAAATCCCCAAAATAGAACATAAGTAAATGCCCATTTATAACATGTTCCTTCTTGAAATATATTTATCAGTTAAGTTATATCTGATGCCAGCGACATTGGTAACTAGTTTTTTTCCTCCCACCCCAAGGAAATGCTAGTGAAACATACTGCTGAAAAAATAACTAAAGAACAGATCTCTAAGAGTACCTTCTGTTTGCTTCCTTCACTGGCATAAAAGTGATGCTTTCTGGGCAAACTAAGCTGTTCAGAAAAATATATGGACTCACAGCCTTTTCAACTGAAAAAGGTCCTTCAGACCACTCAGTAATTCTTCTTATTTTAAAGACGAGATTAAGGTCCCCATTTAGTGAAGAACAGAATTAGAGATGGACAGAATAGTTACAAGTCCACTTCCAGTGGCTCCTATTTGTAAAGGAGAGTTTAAACTCAGCAGTGCCTAAGCAGTCTGGCCCAGGCTGTAGAGGACTCTGGGACTAGGTTTCCTACTGCCCAATCTCACAGACTCAGCCCTGCCACCTCCATCCCAGTCCACTTTTAGGCCATCTATTCCATAAGTCTCCTCTGTGCAACCATAGAACTATGCAAGAATGTACCCTGCTGTCTAGATTCTAGAACTATCCGTTCGCCTCCCACCCCTCAAGGGTTGTAAATGAACTTGAGCAGCTGGAACACACCTTATTTATCTTTGCATCCTCAGTGCCTGGCAGAACGCTTGGCGTATATTAGGTGTTCAATAATCTTTGTTAGGGCGAATAAATGAACAGCAGACCAACTGCCATCCCATGGGGGAACACAGTGGTTTAAAAAGCTGGATGGGAACTTGGAGAAAGTTAACACCTTGTGCAAACTATCCCTTCGAGGTGAAACATCTGGCTGGGGGCAAAAAAAAAAAAAAAGGGAAAGCGGAGTATTTATCACAGGTTGAAGCTGAGTAGTTCTCTTCCCCGAGAGGAAGCAGATGTGACACGAGGTTCTGCTAAAGTAGGAACCTGACCTTAAAGGTAAAGTTTAATTTTTTATTTTATTTTTACTTTATATCCAATTGGTTTTTTTTTTTTTTTTGTGAGACAGAGTTTCACTCTGTTGCGAGGGCTAGAGTGCGGTGGCATCAGCCTAGCTCACAGCAACATCAGACTCTTGGGCTCAAGCAATCCTCCTGCCTCAGCCTCCCGAGTAGCTGGGACTACAGGCATGCGCCACCATGCCCGGCTAATTTTTTCTATATATATTTTTAGATGTCCATATAATTTCTTTCTATTTTTAGTAGAGACGGGGTCTCGCTCTTGCTCAGGCGGGTCTCGAACTCCTGAGCTCAAACAATCCGCCCGCCTCGGCCTCCCAGAGTGCTAGGATTACAGGCGTGAGCCACCGCGCCCGGCCTTAAAGGTAAAGTTTAACCTTAAGGTAAAACGAACAATCCTTACTACTTCCAACTATTTAAACATTTACATTTTCGTAAGTGGGTGAACGTTTATTGAGGGACACCAGCAACACTTATTCTCCGGAGACTGGAGTAAATCCGAGAGGTAAGGAGTCCAGGGAAAGGAGAAGGTCGCGAGAGTGGAGCCGGCCCTAGAGATGCAGAACCCAGCCTGGGCAGCTTGAAACCTGTACCTTCCCCTGCGCAGGGGAGCCCGGCATGCCCGGAACAGCGCGGTTCGCATTACCTTTCCCCGTCGCGGGCTGAGGAGCGGCGGCGCACGGGGCATGCCCGAGTCCCACCCGTAATTGGGCGAGTCTCAACCTGGGGACAGCGGCCCCAGCCAACTCCAGACCACCGCGGGCCACGGCTGTTTGGCACCGTCGCCAGGGATACCGCGCGGGGCAAGCTGGGAAGTCGGGTGGGGCGGTCCCTAAGGCGGAAGTGTCCTCCGACCCAAGCAAGCGAGGAAAAGAGAGGAGGCCCAGAGGGCCGAGCTTCCCTAACCAGACAGCCTTAGTTACGTCCCAGCCTTCGTTAGCAACTCTGCGCCTCCAGGCCTGAGATCACCTTCCCGCGGGGCAGTCTAGCGCCACTGGCTTCACGGAACCGGGCTTCGTAGTGACGTCATACCCAGCGACTTCCGGTTCCCGTTCTCGGGGGTTGGACTCTCACGTGCTGGGGCTGCCAGTCCTCTCTGGGTTCCAGCGGGCTTCTGATGGAGGGGTTCGTCCTCTGCGAGGACGGAGCAGGTGGGCTCTGCTGCTGGTCGGGGAGGCGGGTTGTGAGGGCCCAAGTGGCACGGTGTATGGAGGCCTGTGTTTGAGAACTTAGATCAGATCTTTTGCGCGCCTTTCCCCAATGCAGCTCGCATTTGTTCAACTACTCTGTGTGCAAGGTCCTGTTATTTGCAGAGTCGACAGGGTCTCTGCCCCTAGAAGCTTTATAAGACAAACTTGTAAACAAATAAGTACAGGATAAGGTGCGGAGACAGGGCTGGGACTAGGGTGAGGTGAGTCAAACGCAAAATGTAAGTGATGCCAAAAATGTAATCCAGATAAATTTTTATCTCTAAAAATCAAAATTAATGCCAAAAAATCCTGATTGACAAGATGTCACGATTTTAAATAAAGACAGGCTTAATAGTGCCATGCTGAGCCATACTGAAGCTGGAGGCCAAAGTAAAAACCATTAATACTGATCCTGTGAGTTAAGTGAGCCAGATGGGGAAGGGTAAGTGCGCCAGATATGCAAAGATAAGATTATGAAGAGAGCCCCTGGCTAGGGGTGAAACTGGATAGTTGGGTTCCTAAAGGCATGAAGCAGTTTTTCTTACCAAAAACTATGATCCCACAAGCCCAAGGCCTGAAAGAAGTTCCCAGACTGTCAATAATAAAACTGGATCCCTATCATAGGTCCTACATGCCTTAGTTTACCGAAGCCTAAATGCTTTCTGATTTATTATGAGATCAGTAAGAATATAATTTTTATAGATTAGGACTTTTTACTTTGACCCCACAAAACAAATACTCTGTGTTGTAAGATGTTGACTATTAACTACCTCAGTATAAAGGCCCACACTATACTGGTGTGTCAGTAATGGACTTTAACTGATTTTTCTTTAGAATCAGCATCAGCCTCCATCCCTATCCAAAGATCAAAACCCTTGAAACCACTGAGCTTATGCCTTGTAACACATGGGAAAGACAAAAAGCACTCAGCTAGCGTTGCCTGAGGATCTAGGTAAGAATTCAAAGATGTTGGCATCCAACATGTTCTATTTAATGAACACTTCATAACATTTGCTCTTGATTTAATGGTGCTGGAAGCAATAACTTGGTGTCTCATAACCAGCATCAACTGAAAATGCATCCTATTGTTTTAAACAGGCAATTATTCAGACTGTCATCATGGGTATCCGAGGACTAATGAGTTTTGTGGAAGATCATAGTAATGAATTCTTCACTGATTTGAAGTTGCGGGACACAAAAATTATCATTGATGGCTATGCTCTTTTCCACCGACTTTGTTTCAATTCAAACTTGGAGCTCCGGTATGGAGGGGACTATGATTCTTTTGCAGATGTTGTACAAAAATTCTTTGAATCACTGTTTGCATGTAATATACGTCCATATGTTGTATTAGATGGAGGATGTGATATTTCCGATAAAAAGCTTACAACTTTAAAGGATCGTGCTAGAGAGAAGATCCAGACAGCCCATTCCCTTTCACTTGGTGGGGGTGGGTATGTGTGCCCCTTACTCATCCGGGAAGTGTTCATACAGGTTTTGATCAAGCTGCAGGTATGTTTTGTCCAGTGCTTTTCAGAAGCAGATCGGGACATTATGACACTTGCTAATCATTGGAATTGTCCTGTTTTATCGTCGGACAGTGACTTTTGTATTTTTGACCTGAAAACTGGGTTTTGCCCATTAAATAGCTTTCAGTGGAGAAATATGAACACTATCAAGGACACACAATACTATATTCCTGCTAAATGCTTTTCCCTTGACGCATTCTGCCGTCACTTCAGCAATATGAATAAAGCTCTTTTACCTCTCTTCGCGGTGCTATGTGGAAATGACCATATTAATCTGCCTATCATGGAGACATTCTTAAGTAAAGCACGTCTTCCTCTTGGAGCTACCAATTCTAAGGGGAGGAGACACCACCGAGTTCTGGGACTTCTGAATTGGTTGTCTCATTTTGACAACCCTACTGAAGCACTAGATAATGTTCTGAAATATCTCCCAAGAAAAGATCGAGAAAATGTTAAGGAACTTCTCTGCTGTTCCATGGAAGAATACCAGCAGTCCCAGGTGAAGCTGCAGGACTTCTTCCAGTATGGTTCTTATGTCTGTCCAGATGCCTTGAATCTGGGTTTACCAGAATGGGTACTAGTGGCTTTAGCTAAAGGCCAGCTATCTCCTTTCATCAGTGATGCTTTGGTCCTAAGACGGACCTTTCTTCATACACAGGTGGAAAACATGCAGAGACCAAATGCCCACAGAATATCTCAGCCCATCCGACAAATCATCTATGGGCTTCTTTTGAATGCTTCACCACATCTGGGAAACGTGTCCTGGAATGCATTGCTGCCTCAGCCTCTAGCTTTCAGTGAAGTGGAAAGGATTAATAAAAACATCAAAACATCAATTGTTGGTGCAGTAGAACTGGCCAAGGATCATTCTGACTTAAGCAAATTGACTGAGGTAAGTATTTGTAATACTAATAAAATTTTCATAAAGCACTTTACAGATTACAAAGTGCTTTCATATATATTCTCTTTCTTAATATAACAAACCTATGTGGCTGGGTGCTGTCTTGACCTCATTTCATAGCTGAGAAAACTAGAACTCAAGAGAACTAGGTAATATCTTAGCCAGAGTATCAGTGCTAGGACTCAAACAAAGGAAATAATTTTGAACTACCAAAAAAAAGTGTACACAAAGGCACTGATCACAGCCATAGCATCTCAGACTACATCATTTATTTCCCATTGCTGTAACATATTATATTGTGGGAATATACTACAATTGATTTTTACATTTTCCAGCTAATGGGCATTTGGGTAGTTTCCAGTTTGGGCTATATGAATGGTACTATGAACATTCATTTAGTGAACACCTGGACACATTTCTATTACATATATAACTAGGAGTAGAGTTAATTGCTGGGTCACAGGATATACACATGTTCAGCTTAGAAGACATATTGCCAAATGTTTTTGTGAAGTGGTTGTACCAATTAATATTACCACCAGTAGCATATGAGAGTACCTTTTACTTTACATCCTTGCCAATATTTGAGTATTTTCTACCCTTTTTAAAATTTTAGCTATTCTGGTAGTGTAGTAGTATCATTTTAGCCATTTTGGTGGTGGATTTGCCTTTATCTGATGACATATTTGAGCACCTTTTCATGTGTTCACTGGCCATACAATATTCTGTTATGTGAAGTTTCTTACAGTCTTTGGTCCTTTGTCAAATAACATACTGTGAATAGCCTCTCCCATTGTCTTTTCACTTTTTATGATGTTTTGATGAACACAAGTTTTTAATGCAGTCTAAGTTTTTATTTATGGTAACCACTTTTGTGACCTACTTAAGAAATTGCCTACTCCAAAGTTTTTTGCCTTTCACATTTATATCTACAGTCTATCTAGAACTGATGTTTTTGTGTGTATGGTGTGAAATAGGGATCAGGACACTTTTGGCCCTGTATGGAAATCCAACTGAATCAGTTAGTGCAGCAGGCTGATTCTTTGCTTTAAGTGGAGATGACTCAAGTGTTCTCATCATTTACTTGGATTTAAAGGAGGGTGAAATTGTGGTTCACTCTCTGTGCTGTGATATCATTTGGCTTTCCCTTGGCATGAACTAATCAATTCTATATTTGGCTCAATGCTGTTGTCTTTAATTAGCCCGTGAAAATTCTAAATGATGCCAGGTGCAAATGTGATTCCAAACACAAATGCAGGTACAAGTAGAGAAACATTGTGATAGTACCTATTCATTTTAACATGATGTGGTAATAATACTTTATCTCTTTTGTGCTAGCTTTTGTGTGTGTTGGTGAAGAAAACTAACTATACAATCTCTCACTTAATTTCCACAGTAACCACATGGGATAGGGTTTCATTTTGGTCATGTTAGTTGCAATGGGCAGAACACCACTCAAGTTAACCAACGGGAGGTTCATGATGAGGAGACACGGAAGTGGATCATTCTTAGGGAGTGAGGCAGTGCCAAGACCATCCTCTGGGCGCCTTTGCTCTCTGGGGCAGCTTCTGCAGGCTTGTACTTTTGCTCCCCCTGGGGGAGAAGGAAAGAAGTTGTTACATGCCCTAACTAGCTTAAGGGCTGTCGAGCCCAGCAGTTCCCCTTTGGAAGGGGCTGAAGACTGGTGGGTTTGATGAAACATCTTGTGCAACTCATAGTAATGCCTGTTTTACAGATGATCAAACTAAGTGTAGAAAACCTTGGAAACTTGCCAAAGGCTGTAGAGTTAGTGCAGGGCAGAACATCTGTGAAGTCAAAGCCCAGACTGTTTTGTTCATGAAAGTTGTAACCTGGCTCTAGAATTCAGTAATTTAAGCATTATATATCAAAAAAGAAATTACTGTATTTTCTTAGCTTAGTCCATTTTTTTAAACCAGTGTAACAGATTAGTTTTTATCTTACTTTAAACTTAATTAGTTAATGCTACTTCCAGTAGGGGTGACTGATTGCACTGTCAAGCACTTTGCATATTTCTGATTTTAAAAATTTTATCACAGTATTATTAAAACCATCATTTAGAAATCATTGTAATAAAGTTTTCATACACTGATGATAAAACTATTTTTTCATTTATGATGTGTTTTACTTCAGGCTAACATCTCTATTCTCAGCTGTGAACTACACTTACTGATCACTAACTGGGTGTTAGCTGCTGACAAATGTACCAGACTGTCTCATCCTTCCAGAAAGAAAATCTTTTTCTGGTTCCATGCAGATACTAGGAATGTAACTATTTTTTTCTTCAAATTTGATTATAAAGTCCCCTTTAAGATGTACTTTTAATAGTTCTAATTTCCTTATCAGTAAGAATGTGTGACTTCTAAGGTCCCTTATGGTTCCTAAAAGTTTTGAGATTCATTAAGGTAAAATTACTTCAACAAAAACTCAGACCTGTTTACTTCTGAGCTTATTTGAAGTGCACTTTAAGGCATGAAGTACTGTGAGTGTGGCATGTTATTGCAAGCACAATGCAGGTAGTACTTAAAATATTCCTGTCTTGGCCGAGTATGGTGGCTCACAGCTGTAATCTTAGCACTTTGGGAAGCTGAGCCAGGAGGATCACTTGAGGTCAGGAGTTTGAGACCAGCCTGAGCAAGAGCAAAACCCCATCTCTACAAAAAGTAGAAAAAATTAGCCAGGTGTGGTGGCATGCCCCAGTAGTCCAGCTACTCGGAGTCTAAGGCAGAAGGATCGCTTGAGCCCAGGAGTTTGAGGTCAGTGAGCTATGATGACACCACTACACTCCAGCCCAGGCTACAGAGCGAGACCATATCTCAAAAAAAAAAAACCTCCTATCTCCCTTAAAGGTACCTCATAGTAGCCACCTTGGGACAATCCCTGTGTGGGAGAATGCAAGAACAATAAAACAGTCAGCAGGAAGGGGACGTGAGACAGGATCTAAACAAACAAAAGGCTGTATGATATGCCACAAAAAGAGTGTATAAACTAAGTTTGTCTTCTTCTGGAGGTAATCAGTAATGGCATAATGGAGAGGAAAATACCTAAGTGCTCACAGGCAAGGGTAGGGTAGGGTCGGGTCGGGTCTCCAATAGAGCTTTATTTCTCAAAGTACAATACTTGGGCTGCTAGTCAAAATGTATATTCCTGGACTCCCCTCAGATGACCGAATCAAAACTTAGGGGGTGGGGCCGGAGAACTGAATTTCTAACAAGCCTCCAAATGTGTGTGCACTGAAGATGCTCACCAGCCTATACAGAGAGGATGGAATGACAGACATAAAGGATGTGTGGCAGGAGTAGGCCATTTACGCATTCAACCAACCACATTTATTAAGCATATTATTAATGTTCTAACTGCCTTGGGTATGACTGACTTTTCCCCCACAAGAAGGTAAGTTTAACACCTGGCACAGCAGTTTTCATTTGCAAGTATCTTCATGCTATTAAAAAAAAAAAAAAAAAAAAGACATTCCCCAAAGTAACTTGCAGGATGCTTGGTGTATATTTTCAGCTCTCCTTGGGTAGGCGGCAGATACTTCTGTTAGAAACCCTGAAAGTGAAACCAACCATCCTGGAGCCAATTCCTACTTCACTGAAATTGCCCATTGCTGTCAGCTGCTACTGGTTGCAGCACACAGAGGCCAAGGCAAAGCTACATCACCTACAAGCCTTACTGCTGGGGATGCTGATGGGGCCCTTGCATGCCATTATCAATAGCCCTGGTAGGTATCTGGAAATTCCAGAAGTATGTTTTTGCATGTTGCTTGCAAACTGTATACTTGAGAGTTTACATAAGCAAAAAAATTATTTACTCCCATCAGTTACATCAGAACTTAGAAGTGGAGGCACCAAAGTATCATTCATTCATTGGTAAATATTTTTGAACACTAAACAATTCCATGTGCCAGGCTCAGTGCTGAAGGGCTTGACTCCAAGTGTACAGCAGTCAGATGTGCTAGATACTGCCTACTCCCGCCTACACTGTAGCACTTAATACATTAACTTGTATATCATGTTCAGCACCCCATTATTAACACAGCAGCAACATCACCACTTACGTAAAATTGCCCAGAAACTTCTGAATACCTTTAACCACTATAAACATTCATGCTTGTGCTGTTTTTTTTTTTAATTAATCTTTTTATTCCTTTTTCTGTGCTGTGAGTTTCAATTAGTACTTAAGTAGTGGCAGTAGAATTAGTAACTTCTCTTTCTCCTAGAGAAATACACGAGGCAATTTCATCTGCATTTAAATACCAGGTGAAATAAATGCTGAATCATTGGAACCCTGATTTCTCTAATGGAATATTCTCTTGAAAGATTCTGAACGCTATAACACTAAACATGTATAATAATTATCATACTCTAGAACAGTACTATCTCATATGGTAGTTTCTAGCCACATGTGGCTATTTATAGTTAAATTCAAAATTTAGCTTCTCAGTCAAACAAGCCACATTTAAAGTGTTCAGTAGTCACATGTAGCCACATGTAGCTACAGGTTAGGCTACTATATTGGACAGCACAGATACAAAGCATTCCCATCACTGCAGAAAGTTCTGTTGGATAGTGCTACTCTATAGTTTACTTTTTTAAAAGAATAAGTTAAATGAAAGAAAGAAACAGCATGGACTCCTAAAACACCCCAAGTGTGTGTGACAGTAGCCGTCAGAGGACCTGTCGTTATATGACAGGCAACTTAAATCAGTTAAGGCCCACTCCTGCTTTAAGAACACAGGTTTAGGCTATTTCCTCGCATTGAGTAATAAATACAGTCTAAGAAAATTCCTAGAGCACAAGCCTATAAAGTTTTTACCGGAGTCCAACAGAAGGGGCATGTCAAGGGTCTGTTTCTTTTCTTTTAGGAAATGTGGACCCCGCACCCAGGCAGGCTCAGTGCCTTGCTGCTCGCTAATTGATACAAGGTGGGCCTCTTTTTTATTACTTTCAAATTGGTCCGGATGTTATTTTGTGCACCCCAGCTCAAACAAATCTGCAGAAACATACAGCTACACTACCCAACATTCCGTATTTCCTAGGGTTGTTGCTTCTTGCCCTTTATCCTCTACTATGTAAAGAAACTGATTATTGCCAAATTCTCTGAGTCATACTTTAGTTTCCTCCTATAAAACAGGTTAAAATGTGCTTTGAACACACGGGTTGTTTCTATAAATCAAGTACACTACAGCATGGGAGTTTCCATGAAAGGAAGTTTGGTGAAAGAGAACAGTAAAGAGAATAATATTGAATAGTCACTTGTATTTTTCATAGACACAGATTTAAAGTTTGGAGGATTAAGATGCAGACATGTTTAAGGTCAGGTAGTGGACCAGTAGAAGAGATCTCATTTCAGGGAAAAAATAAATTATTTAGGGTTGAATAAAGTTAGGTTATCATTCAAAAGGTATTTCAGAATAAACATTTCAATTTATACAGCAAGGCATTTACAAAGCCAGAAAAGAAACATTTCAGTTTTTTTAATTAATTTTTTTTCTTTGTGGAATTTGTAGTTTTATATGTAGAGAAAATTACAAGCTGTTACATTGTTTCTGGAAATATTGCCCTTGGGTTGTTTATCTAGGTAAGGAAGATCTGCAGGAAGATGGTGCTAAGGTGTTGTATGAAGAGTTCCAAAGAGTGAAGGAGCAGACGCGGCTGGGCACGAGACTGGATTTAGACACAGCTCACATCTTCTGTCAGTGGCAGTGCTGTCTCCAGATGGGGGTGTATCTCAATCAGCTTCTGTCCACTCCTCTCCCAGAGCCAGACCTAACTCGGTAAGCACCATGGGAAACTTTAGTTCAGATGGATGCACACAATAGCAAATACAGTACTTTTACTTATATTTTAAAGCAAAGAAGTTACTTTAACAATAAACTAATCTTAGTATAATTGATCTTGGATCAGTGTTATAGCTGAAGAGCTGGAAACAGGAAAAATCTTAAATTATTTCCACATTGCCAAAGAATTTTTCCATGATTAGATCCAGTTTTTAAAAATCAGTTCCTTAAAGTGAAACACTAATATGAGGAGGAAAAAAGAGGCAGTTGTTGGTAAGATACAACTCATTCCCTCATTTCCTTCAGGTCTTTGATTGAATATCACTTTATAGAGGCTTTTTCTAATGACCTCACTGAGATATTACTCTCTGCCCCTAGTCACTATAGTCCTGTTACTGTTGTATTTTCTTACTGCATTTCTTCCCACCTGACATATTGTTCACTCATTCATTTAAATATTAAACGCCTACTCTGTGCTAGGGTGTAGTGGCAACAACAGAAATATCTCTACTCACGGAGATTTCATTAGAAGTGAGATTACTATTATATGCCTAAGTGGATTTTATCTAGTGTTTGTTTTGCCAGGCAAGTACAAAGAAGGGATAGGCAGTAAGGGAACTGAGCTAATTATAATGCTTGACTATGGAGTTTTAACTTGGTAACATAGAAAGAAATGATAGCAGTAGGGTGTGGGCCAGTGAAAAAAGTGGTAGGATCAATGGATTGGACATCTTGGTAACTGTCCATCCAGGAGTTACAAGAAGAAAGGGAAGAAGATTAAAAGGGAGGAAGATGGCTAGAAAATGGAGTATTCAAGATTGTATATGTGCTTTGCCTCTCCACTCAAATCTAAGCTCTATGGGGACAGGAACTTGTCTATTTTATTTACCGTTGTAGCCCCAGTGCCTTCAATACTTTGAATGATCTATGGAGGCATACAAAATATTACGGTAGGACTTTTGATTCAAGGAAAAGCTTCCTAGCAGTAAATAGTGTTGTTAATATATCTCTGGGCCTCATATCTGTGCTAACCCAAATAAGAGCAGTTGGCCTTTGACCTATAGATTCTTTATTCCTTTCCTTTAATAATTTAGGTCATTCTTTACTGGTCATTCTTTACTTGATCTTCTCTAGTTACCGCAAATCCCTTTAAAACAAAACAAGAAAAACAAGACCAGACAGTTCTCTTAATAATGATTTCAGGACTGTTCTTTCATCGCAGCATAACCAAGTCTTTTAAAAAAAAGATTTTACACTAATTAAATGATGGTTCTACATGGATTGCTAAGGTACCCATCGATCAGCTCTGGCCACAAGTCATATATTAAACTTGTGCATTCTAGTTAATCCCATCTTCCATTTGTGAAGTAGGTTTTTTGTTGAGGTGAATGACTTTGTAAGTGATTCCATATTTTCTCATATTTTAACAAACTGCCTGTTTGGTTTTAAATTCCTTTTCTCTGAAGTGATAAAGAGGCTCACCTTGGGGCTAGCTACAAAACCACTAAGCAGCCATCATTTAATCTGTTGATAAGTTTTTAAATATCATCAGCAAGGAAGTAATCTTTGTAATAACAACTCAGTTCTGTCCTTCAAGGAACAGCTTATTCTTAAATAATTTTAATAATTTTATAGAAGCAATTAGGAGCTTTCAGTGTTTAAATGCATTTGTTGAAGCTTCGTTAATGACAGTTGTCCTATTGCACTGAACCAATACTTTTAACAAAACACTGTTCCCCTCCATTGAACAGATTGTACAATGGAAGCCTGGTACATGGACTGTGCCAACAATTGCTAGCATCAACCTCCGTAGAAAATCTCCTGCGCATGTGTCCCGAGGCTAAGCAACTTTACGAACATCTGTTCAATGCCACAAGGTCATATGCCCCTGCTGAATTATTCCTACCAAAAGTTAAATCAACTTCAAAAAAAAAAAGGCAGAAGATACAGGGTACCAACTGGTCAAAGAACAGAATGGGAACTACCTCACACCCCGGGTGTTGGTATGAGGGAAGCAACCGGTTTGGGCTGTTAATGGTTGAAAACTTGGAGGAACATATTGAGGCCTGTCAGCTTGAATAAATTCAGTCTCTATCAATTCTGACTTGAAATTTTTCTGTTACCTCCCTCAAAACAATTAGCTTTTTTCTTTAGGACTAACCCTATTGGGGATAAACATCACAATAGATAATCTTTGAATTTCAAGGTATTTTGTATTCTGCTTTTAATAAATTCAACCTGATTTAATAAATTGTTGTATTTCTTAAACATGTTTGAAACCATGTTCATACTTCTCATGTTCCATTTCGGTGCGTTAGTAGTATTCTATAACCTTTAAATTGCAGCAACTTTGCCATCTATGTTTTCAAAAAAAAAGTAGAGGTCCTACTTCAATTATTTCCTTTAAGTAAAAGCTAGCTATCATTTGAAAAATTTTGTAAAAGTTTTTTCTTTGTACTTTAGTATGAAAAGTCTGGGCCATGAAAGGTAGAAGTGAGCCAGACAGAAAACTGTCAACTAAAAGTAAGTACTTAGTAAAAGACCACAGCACGGTTGATGAGGTACATGCCAGGTGTTAAAGAGATTGAAACTAATGGCCCCCCACAAAGTAAGAGACAGCGTCCTGAGCTACTAGACCTAGAAAAGGAGGAAACAATGAGAAGAAATGAAAATATCAGAGATATGTGCAATAATACCAGACTGTAGGCCCTCTTTTATACTATAGGTTTTGACCTATTAATGGGATGTGGAAGTAAAGAGGCATAACTGGCATTTTTTAAATGAAAAAAATTAGAATGGGAAATATCAGATATACTTATGTATTAGGTGGTATACAAAATTTACTTCTTACTGTGGATTGTAGTCAAAGAAGTTTGAAAGACACTGCTCTGGAAAATACTAGAGGCTGCTAAAATTATAAATACAGAGTTGTGAAGGTACTGGCCAGTTCCAAATAAAGAACTTGAAAATAAAAAGAAGCAAGTGGAATGAATACATTTGGACAAGATCTGAAAGTATATTTCAACCTTCACTTTACTTGTATTCACATAAATTGTGTTCTTCCTTTCTTCTCTACTCACTATTGGCATATTCTGTAAGTAACAGCCCTAAAGGTGGCTGTAAGCTGCCATTTTGAACAGGCCTATGTCCAGTTCCTAGTATCTGATAATTCTCTTCATTTTCCTAAAGTACCATACTCTTAGAGGAGTAAGCCCAGCATCAGCCAGTATTAAACACACACCTCCCAAGTGTTGATTGGCGTTAGCCATTTACAGAAGGCTACACACAATGTCATTTGCTCCTAAAGTGTTCAACCATAAAAACTGCCTTTGTTTCAAATAAGAGTTCTTGAAATAAGGAAATTTTTATTATTTTAGGAGGAGTGCATGGGGCTCCTTAGTAAGGTATTATGTCTCCAAAGAGATGGTTATTCACAGAAGGATCAAGAAAAGAACAGTAACATGCATCCCTTTTTCAGAAGAAATGTGTTTTATAAGCATAGATTTAATGACGACCATAAACATGTCAGAGCTTTGTATATCAAAATTCTGTCTTACTTGATTCCTGGGACTAATCTAGAAATTATACCAGTATGAGTGTCCTGTTTTTCCAGGATTATCAACACTGCTTTTTAAAACCACCAGCCCTGCCTGGAAATCCATTCATTTCCCACTCTGGCAAACAATTGATTTGATGGGCACCAAACTGGGAGTTTATAGGCTACAGTTTAATTAGAAGTCAACTGAATTATACTGTCTTTTTCTTTTATTAAAAGGGTCCTCCTTCAACAGAAATAAGAAGTCAGGTTCCCCTCTGTAGCTATTGTACTTAGGGCCATTCACTTGAAATTATCCAGCCTTGCTAAAGGAGTTAAAGTCTAATAATGTCCATTCACTTATTCTCTGTAAGAGTAAGTGTTATTATCCCAGTGTAGATCTTCTGTATGGACTAGATGAGAGATCACAGGCACTCCATAGGATATCTAAGGGGATTCACCAAACAATAATGATATAGTACCCAACCTCCCCAAAGTCCTTGTTTAAGCTGCTGTGTACAGCAGTATCAGGTGCAGAATGGCAAAGTGCAGACTGAATACTACAGTAGTCTGTAGTAGTATGAGAAGAATAAGGAGACAGCAGTCACCTGGATGAGACGTTGTTAAATCAGAGGAAGACTCCCAGACCTGGCTTTTGGCCTGGCTTTAGACAATAGGAATAAAATTCCGATTAAGTATAGGAGACAGCAGGAATACCTGTGTAGAAGCAGAATGTTATATATCCTATATTCCATTTCTAAAATCTAGTTTCCTAGTTTCCAATCAAGTCTTTAGGTCCTGCTGTTTCTGATTCAGTTTTAGCATATGAAATCTCACCTTAGACTTTGGAAATTTTCTTCAATTATTAATAGATGATCAAAAGTAACAAAAGGAACTCTGGACAGCTAAGATGAATAAATTTTAGGAATAAAGCTGGAGAGACAAAAACATTTACTATGTAATCATGTTCTGTATTTAGTGGTCATAAAGTTATACTTTACGCCTATTTTGTACAAGCCCTTTTTGAAACACCTGGACCTTGAAAGTTTAATATACATCCTGTAAATATGATATTTACAGATCTTTCACACCAATTGATCATGAGAAAAGAATTCAAATTAACTAGAATTTTAGAAGAGGAAGACCTTAGAACTAGACATAGAATTAGAACTTAACTAGAAAGGCCTTAGAATTATCTCTTCCTCCTTTGTGTACAAACAAAGTAAACAAATTGATGACTATGCCTCACTTGCCATACCTGTAAAATGAGGAATAGTTGAAATTATTGTCTAAAGATAAAATAACATGTATTTTTAACACATAGTGCCTGGCAGTAAAAACCTGAAAAATGATAGCCATTGTTGTTACATCCACACATGAAAAGCAAAAGCAAAGCAAGGAATCTGGGAAGAAGTGAGATGGTGTCTAGTAGCAGAAAGATTAAGACACCATGAGACCAGGGCTGCCAAAGGTAAAGCCAGAATTTTGCAAAGACAAAGATCAACACTATCTAATATGGCTAAGAAAAGGGCAAGAATGTGAGATTATTATAGCAACTTCAGCAGAGTTGTCACACTGAAGAAACACTGGAAAGAGTATTATTTAGAGCATTTCAATCAGCAGCCAAGCTCTACCTCAGAAGATAATTAGGAGCTTTCAGTGTTTCAGACCAGAAGGAATTATCCCCATGTGAGTACTGTATCCCTCTAGCCCTTTTTCCTTGTGTCAAAGTTTTCTGCAACGTTTTTTAAATTCAATTTGAAAGAGGCATGTTTAAAGATAGAAAAAAATTACTACTTCCTAGGATTTCCTCTTCCTTCCTGACCCTACTCCATAACCCTAAGGAAGCCAAACCCAGTTTTCTCCCTTAGTGAGGTTGCCAAGTTTCATGGGATGCTGCTCTCTACCACATGCTGCTTAGCTGGCTGGCACACCATGAACCCAAACCAGCACCTGGAAAGCAGTCAGCACCAACAACCAGGAGAAAAAATTTCACTTCCATAGAAGGATACTCTTACTAGTGCCTGACTGCAAAGGGAGACCTTGTATCTACAATGAGACAGATGTGGAGTACTTGATATTCATCTTATAATGTCTTTTGATGAGACATCTCAGTTATGACAGCTGAAAGTGATTCTGTATCTTGTACCAATTTGAGATGAAATGCTATTTCTCTTGGACGAATGTATTAAAAATAGGCCTTCCCACTTTGAACAACAGCTTTCTGAGCCATACAGGGTAAGTTGCTTTTGCATTTCTTTCCAGAGGTCTAGATAATGCTAAAATTCAAGTCCATCCAGCTGTAAAAATTCTAAGATGAGAACCTCATGTAAAGGAAGGAAGTTTTAAAATTAAAAGGCATGACTGCACCAGACTACATACCAGTCTCTTAAAATGGGAGAAATAAATGAATGAGATAATACATGGTAGAGTGTTTCCAGCTAGTTTCCTGGGGTTCTATTTTTAAGGAGAGAAATCAAACTTCAAATGAGTATTTTACAATGCACATGCAATCTCTTCTATTTGTACTAGTCTTGACAACATTTCACACATTTGGTTAAAATAGCTAAGTCTTCCTATATGTGTATTTATATATTTATATATATTGTATATACATATACACAGTTGGGGGACAACTGTACTATATAAATACATTTTGGTTTAGAATGTTTTGTCCTGAGCAAATGAATTAGAGAGCATATTTTTCCCCTAAGATTGGGCTGTTAGGATATTTGAGTTTCTACTATTATTAAGCTTTGTCTTCTTTAAGCAAGATAATATACTTTAGCCTATTCAAATTAAGCCTGTTTCTCTGGGTTTATACAACCAATGAGAGGGAAACCGCCACTTCTCTTGTGTATCCAAGAGGGTGGGAGGGAGCAGATAGACCAGACACAAGCAGACTCGTCTTCAAATTGGGCAGGGTTGGGAAGGGAGAGAGACAGGGAGCACAACTCACATGGGACAGCAGATCAGAATATTCAACCCACTGTAAGAACAAGGAGTCATAATGATAAGATGGGATTGATAATAGCTGGCATGTCCTCCCTGTTGATGATGTTCTGAGAACACTGACTTTCTACATATAGGAGCCTTTGCAGAGACTCAGAGAAGTCACTGACATCAAATCTGCTACCAAGTACATCCATCCCAGAGAAAACATCCTGCTGGGAGGATTGCAGGGTAGAAGAAATTGATGCCACTTCCTTTCCAGTCCACCGAATGTAATGCATTCCTTTTTGAATATCTAAATGAATATGTAAAACTTTTTGTAAAGGGCCAAACAATAAATATTTTAGGTTTTGTGGGCCATATAGTCTCTACTGCAACTACTCACATTTACTGTTGTAGCATCAAAGCAGCAATAAACGATATATAAATGAATGCACATAGTTGTATTCTATTTAGTTCTATTCATTCTATTTAGATGTGTAGTAAATTTAATTTTCAAAAACAGGCAGCAGGCAGATTTGGCCTGCATGCCATAGTCTGTCTACCCCAAAACTATGTAGTATCTCCATGTGAGTGAGTTTAGCAGGATTAAAATAAACTGTTTCTCTAACTTGTAACACCCCTAAACTGATTCATGGGCCATCCAGACCAACTCCATATAGAAAGACACTTACAAAATCTCATGCAATCCTATTATGCAACCATATAGATGAATATGAGAAAGGAAAATGAAGGAAAATATACTGATTTATAATATACTTCCTAAAATTGATCTGATAATGCTTACAATGTAAAGTCTGTCACATCTTTCCTATCAAGCATACACTTCACACAATCACTTATTCGGCTGGGGCCTGGTATATATTGCTCCAAGGATAATGTTTTGTAAGACTCACCAACCAAACTGTTTCCTATTATGCTTGTAAAGTGCACACTTGATGAAAAAGCAAATGGTCAAGGCATTACAGTATTTTATTTATGACCAAAAGATGGCACCAAATTGTCACTTCTCAACTAATGGGCACTTCAGGGAAGTGCTACTTATCACAGGGAAAAGTTTAATAGAAAATTGCCTTTAATGTACTTGGGAAGATTATTTAAAA